>NC_089791.1:45124882-45204882 GCF_040412425.1 Macrobrachium rosenbergii
CTTTATAAGAAGATGCAGAATCATTCAAAGCATCCTATTTTAACGTAAGTGGTTCAAGAAGTGTATTTTTATATATATTTTTGTTTGAAATATTCTTTTAGATAATCGTAGTGAGATCTGTGTTACTTTGTTAATTCTTTCCTTAGAGTTTATTGTGGTCACTTGAGAATGGATTGCAATACAGAATAAGTTTACTTTGTGGAATAAACAAGCTGGACTATTTATATTTTACATTGTGTACATTTATTCAAACTATTTTCTAAATGTCAGTGCATACAGAATCTAAGAAATAAAGGTTCCTCAAAATCTAATAAAGCAATAGGGGTAAATTTTATTTTTCTCAATTTTTTTACATGTAGATTATATAAAAATAAAAATTTTGCAAGATCATTCGGCAGTTCAGTAAATCTTAAAGTTTTTGAAATCTTATTTGGGGTCTTATTACATCTTTTCATCTTTCCAAAATAGCAATGCCAGCATTTGAAGAAATATTTTAAAAATATCAGGTTTTGGAAAAACTTTCGTGACAGTTGTTCAAAGAGCAGAGATGAAATTTATGGTAATACTGTACAGTACTTAAATAATGGCTTAATTTCAGGGGTGTGTGATCCACCGCATATTCCACATGGTATGATTGTACCAATGCAGCGTAAATATGAGGCTGGTTTTAGCGTTGACATTTTGTGTTTAAGTGGTTTTGTACTACGTGGGGATCGCCGTTTGTATTGCAACGTAGATGGCACTGGAAAGTGGGTGACAGCATCAGGGTACTCATTTCCTGAGTGCGAAGGTAATTACTGTACTAAACATAATACTTCAAGTGTCTGTGAGAGTAAATTGCATGTAAACAGTGCACCGATGATTATGTTAATTTGAGATACCTGCATATTGATTATCAGGTACCATACAAGGTATCTTGTGCAAATAATGGTGTAAAGTCTTCATGAATAAATCTGCTGAAAAGGGAATAAAAATTTCTTGAAAAATAGTTCAGTTCAAAACTTGCATATGTTATATTACTGTAAATGGTAAATATACATGAGCTTTTTCCTGCGAGAATACAACACCATTGCCCTTTATACAGGAGTACTGTATTCCCAGCAGGAACTGGAAAAGGTTTTTGAACCTTGGTAGCAAGGTGGTTAATTGGTGGCAGGCAGGTTTTCTGCGAGGTTACAGATCTTGATTGGGTCATGAAGCTCAACCTTATACTGTTAATGCATTGTTATTGTGTTAAGTGGTTGTTTATTATTTCAGGGATGCTAGAACAATGATCTTAATTTATTTTGTTACTCTAAAGCAACCTGTATCTCTATATAACATGCTTATATGAAGATTGCAGATTTGCTGTGTTGTGACAATTACAGGTGTTTATACAGTTGGATTAATCCTTTTCTTTACAGTAAGACTTTTAGTTTGTATAGTGAAAAAACTAAATGGTACTTATGAGAAGTTTCATAGTCATTATAGCAGAGTTTCTCAAGTGAATCGTAATAGGGAGCATCAGGTTACCATCTCTGCCCTACCTGCTTTCTCCCTTCTTTTTTAGTTTTTGACTGCTGAAGAGGGAGTGATGGCATCTGGGGTCTTCTCTTCATGGTTTATCTTTCTGGACATCTTGCAAATGTTCCCTTCTCATGTAGCAGAGATGCTAGTCTGTGCTCCCTTTTATAGGCAAATGTCATGAGAAGCTGTCTGCTTAAGATTTTGTTGCTGACCTTTTAGAGAGACTTCCATGGGAGGTCATGATCAGGTTCATGTTCTTCAGTTGGTCCCTAGTAGGACTGACTTTTCTTGAGGTGAATTCTCATTTCCCTTGGTGTTAATGCTAGAAGATTTCTCATAAGTTTTTTTTTTGTCTCCCATGGTTTTCCTGTGTCATTAATTTTCTCATGGAGGGAATTATACTATTGGGACCTGATTGCTTTCTCTTCATCCTTTTGAACATGGAAGCCTTAGCCTCTGAGAAGATTAGATGTCATGTGGCACTTGTTAGCAGCAAGAAACATGGTTCCCCTTTTGCCTCACTTCCCCTGATCTGACCCAGTTGCATCAGTTTGGAAAGTACACTGGCTGTGAATTTTCTTCTTAACACTTTTGCTTGATGAATGCATTCATCCTTCAGAATCATGTCCCCCCTGAATTTCTCCTTTTGCCTTTTTGGTGTATTTCATGTAACCTTCATACAATTTGGGTGTCAGGGTATCCTTTTTCCCCTTGAGGAGTCATGGTTTCCTACTTTATCCCTTACTCTACATTCTGAGTTTCGACCTTGCCATAGAATGGGAAAAGGGAGTTAATCGGTATTATTATTATTATTATTATTATTATTATTATTATTATTATTATCATCATTATTATTATTATTATTATTATTATTATTATTATTATTATTAGGAAAAAGACCTTCTTTAATACAGGTTTTGTTAAACAAAATGGCAGTTTCAACAGCATATATTTTATATAGTAAACGCTCAGTTTGTCTTATCAATTGCTTTTCTTACGCTGGAATGGTTGCAAGCAATTGACCAATATTCATTTTCAGTGGTTTAGTGATGTGTAGGAGGTAGTTCTCGTGGGGTGTCGACTAGTTTCGCCCTTCTCGTTAGGGCATCATTCAGGACAGGATCGCAGGATGCAATGGCTAGTGTGGATATTTCATCTTTTATCCGTGCCTGTTGGTTTGTGGAGTTAGTCGCTTCATTTTCATTGGCTATCCAGCCGTGACGTCATCGGAAAGGCGGTTCCTGATTGGCTGACTTCTCCTCAATCCATGCCTACTGCTGACCAGCGATGGTGCAGTTTCTAGAGGAAGGCGGGTTAACCGATCGTTCTCAAGGTGCCTTCCTCAGGTGATGGAAGGGCGTCCTTGGGGCGAGGGTTACAGTCATCCTCGACGTCGGGGCATCTTTGAGTCGTAGGTGGGCGTGAGGGGCGATCTCACAGGTCGTCCTCGGGATGAGATCTCACTAGGCGATCACCCTTGGTGCTCTGGAGGTCGTCCTCAAGGGGCGTAGGTTGGGATGTGGGTCTTGCCTGGTTGTCCTCGGCTTTCCTGACGGCTGTAGGGAGAAGGAAGGTCTCCTGAGTCACATTAAGGCTTGGTTTTTCCTTCCCTATGTGGAGTGCCTCCAGGATGCGAAGACGACGAAGGTCAGGGGCGCTGTCAATAATTTAGAAATGTCTGACAATGTCGCTGCGGCGGATCATCTCCTTGTGGGCAGCCTTACAGTGATTAAAGATGGTTCCCTCCTGGGCATGGCAGGAGATCCGTTTGGAGAGGCGCATGGATGTCATGCCAATGTAAGTTACGGGGCATCCTTGGAAAGGGCACGTGTATCGGTATAGGACATTTGTCCTCTTCATGGGATCTTGGGGAGGGGCAGGGTTGTTCTTCATCACTAGACTGCACGTCTTCTTGCTCCTGTAGAAGATAACCAGTTGGATCTTCTTGCTGCTGTCGGTGGGGGCGATGTTGTCCCTAATGATATTTTCCAGGGCCCATTCGTCCTCCTTATATCGTGAGTGGTAATTCCCTTTGTAGAAGAGGGTGATCATCTCAGGTGTATCTTGTCTCTCCCCTTGGTGTACCACTTCTCCATCGTCCTTCTCCTGTCGTGAATGATGCCCTAACGAGAAGGGCGAAACTAGTCGACACCCCATGAGAGCTACCTCCTACACATCACTAAACCACCGGAAATGAATATTGGTCAATTGCTTGCAACCATTCCAGCGCAAGAAAGGCAATTGATCAGACGAATTGAGCATTTACTATATAAAATAAATGCTGTTGAAACTGCCATTTTGTTTAACAAAACCTGTATTATTATTATTATTATTATTATTATTATTATTATTATTATTATTATTATTATTATTATTATTATTATTATTATCATTATTATTATTATTATTATTATAATTATTATAATTATTATTATTATTATTATTATTCAGTAGATGAAACTCACAGGGGGCCAATAATTTGAAATTCAAGCTTCCAAAGAATATGGTGTTCATTAGGAAGAAGTAGGAGGAAGTAAAGAGGAATACAGAAAGAAGAGATCTAACTTATTAAAAAAAAATGAATTAATAAATAGATAAATAGTTAAAAATGTATTAGAATGCATGAAGAATAGTATTAGGGTAGTAATTCATTGCATTTTCACTTGAACTTCTGAAGTTCCAATTGCACGACATCCTCTGGGAGACCATTCCATAGTCCAACGGTGTGAGGAATAAAGGACCCCTGGAACTGATAAGTTCGACAGCAAGGCACATTTAGTGCATATTGGTGCTGCTGTTCAGTGAATCTGGTTGCTCTCAGCAGATAAAGGGGAGGAGGATGGCTGAGAATGGAGTAGGGAGAGGTTATTCCATGAATACTCCTTCAGCTGTTGGTACCCTCCAAAGGTGCAGTTGCTCAGTAGTTGGTTATCTAGCTATTCATCTTCCTTCTTCGAGACTTCCTTCTTTGAGACTTCAGAAGCTGCATGTATGGAGAAATTCAGTACTGCAAATTATGATTAATTACAAGTGATTGACATGAATGAAAAATTTGTTTTGAAACTGCACTTCATGAAAATTTTGCCATTTACTGTATACATGGAATATTAGATATTGTATTTTTTTTATCCTAAGTGATGAAGGATTTCAATTTCTTTATGATTCTAAATTAGTGCTTACCATAGTGTTATGTTAGTTTATTTGGTGTTGTTTTTGGAAAATTTTACCATTTGCTGTATACATGGAATATTAAATATTGTATTTTTTATCTTAACCCTTAAACGCCTACTGGACGTATCATACGTCGACTAAAATTGCCTGTTGGGTGCCAAGTGGACGTACCGTACGTCGACTACAAAAAATTTCAACCTTCGGTCAACTTTGACTCGACTGAAATGGTTGAAAAACGCAATTGTAAGCTAAAACTCTTATATTCTAGTAATATTCAATCATTTACCTTCATTTTGCAACAAATTGGAAGTCTCAAGCACAATACTTCGATTTATGGTGAATTTTGAAAAAACTTTTTTCCTTACGTCCGCTGTATTAACTCGGCCGAAAATTTCAGAAATTATTTCGTCATTTGTCGTAATTTTTGCACTGTTTATATTAGCCGTTACATAAAGTTTTATATATGAAAATGTGCAATTTCATGTAAAATACAGCAAAATACATCCCATGGTTGTAGCTTTTATCAGTTTGGAAATATTTTCATATAAACCACGATAACTGCCAAAATTTCAACTTTCGGTCAACTTTGACTCGACCGAAATGGTAAAAACGCAATTGTAAGCTAAAACTCTTACATTCTAGTAATATTCAATCATTTACCTTCATTTTGCAACAAATTGGAAGTCTCTAGCACAATATTTCGATTTATGATGAATTTTTGAAAAAACTTTTTTCCTTACGTCCGCCAGAAATTCTTTAAATCACGTCATAATGTTTGCACTGTTTTATATTAGTCGTTACATAAAGTTTTATATATGGAAATGTGCGCAATTTCATGTAGAATACAACTGAAAATAACTCATGGTTGTAGCTTTTATCAGTTTTGAAATATTTTCATATAAATCTCGATAACTGCCAAAATTTCAACCTTCAGTCAACTTTAACTCGACCAAAATGGTAAAAATGCAATTATAAGCTAAAACTCTTACATTCTAGCAATATTCAATCATGTACCTTCATTTTGCAACAAACTGGAAGTCTCTAGCACAATATTTCGATTTATGGTGAATTTCTGAAAAAAAACTTTTTCTTCGTCTGCGCATGCGGTAACTCGCCAAACATCTCAGAAATTCTTTCGTCACGTTGTCGTAATGTTTCCATCATTTTACATTAGTCGTTACATAAACTTTTATATATGAAAATGTGCACAATTTCATGTAGAATACAACGGAAAATAATTCATGGTTGTAGCTTTTATCACTTGAAATATTTTCACATAAATCACGATAACTGCCAAAGTTTCAACCTTCGGTCAACTTTAACTCGACTGAAATGGTCGAAAAATGCAATTGTAAGCTAAAACTCTTACATTCTTGTAATATTCAATCATTTACCTTTATTTTGCAATAAATTGGAAGTAGCTAGCACAATATTTCGATTTATGGTGAATTTTTGAAAAAAACATTTTCCTTACGTCCGCGCAGTAACTCGGCCGAACATCTCAGAAATTCTTTCGTCACGTTGTCGTAATGTTTGCACCGTTTTATATTAGTCGTTACATAAACTTTTATATATGAAAATGTGCGCAATTTCATGTACAATACAACAGAAAATAACTCATGGTTGTAGCTTTTATCAGTTTTGAAATATTTTCATATAAATTACGATAAATAGAAAAAATTCGACCTTCGGTCAACTTTAACTCGACCGAAATGGTCGAAAACTGCAATTGTAAGCTAAAACACTTACAGTCTAGTAATTTTCAATCATTTACCTTCATTTTTCAACAAACGGGAAGTCTCTAGCACAATATTTTGATTTATGGTGAATTTTTTAAAAAAACATTTTTTTACGTCCGCGCGTTACATATTCATGGATCATATTGTGATAATATTTTCTCTGCGTTGCTTTGATCATTTTACAATTTGTTATATACCAAAATCATTGCAATTTAGTGTACAATACAAAGAAAAAAAAACAATCCGTTAGCTTTAACCGTTTTGCTCACAGCACGATTTGTATAAAATTAAATATGAAAATTTTTTTTGCGCTGTCATATATTTCAATATTTATATATAATAATGATATTTTTTTTCATTTCTGATGGTTGCATACTAAACTTCAGGCAATGACAAAAAAAGGAGCCAAAAGTGAACTCTTAATCTTAAAAACTTAGCGTGCTGTGATTTTTTGAAAAAAAATTTTTTCTGCTTCGGAAATAGAGGCTCGGCGTTTAAGGGTTAAGTGACGAAGGATTTAAATTTTTTAAGATTCTAAATTAATGCTTACCATAATGTTGTGTTAGTTTATTCCGTTTTCTTTTTTGTATTTTTATTCATATTGTTCATTTTAAAATACACCTGGCATTTTCACACTTATTTCACAGCTCTTTTGTGTGAGCCACCTCCAAATGTTATGCACGGGAAAGTCCACATTGCCCGTGGAAATCCTTTGCTAGGCTTAGAACATGAAAAGTATAAGGACCTCGAAATGTATGAAGAGGGAAGTGTTGCTGAATATTCTTGTGATGCTGGGTACTGGCTGCACCCAACATCTCATGCAAGGCATACATGCCATCGTGGTTTGTGGATTGGTGAACCTCCTCAGTGTGGTATGTTTATTGGTATTTAATCTTGTTTTATTGTAATTTTCGTATGAATTTTATTGTCTTGTGAAAATTTGTTAATGGTAATTTATTTATAAAGTATAATCATGGAGCTTTTGGTGTTTTGTATTAAGTTATAAAAGCCCCTGCTTACATTTAATCGTGGGGATACATTGTTAATTTTAGATTCTATATCTCTTGGTGCCTTTCAATCTTTACAATTTACTTAGTTGGTACTGTGGCTTGTTTACAGTGAGTCAAGGATGCGAGGAGCCCAGCCCAGTGATGAATGGCTATTACATAGAAATAGCAGGGTCATCTGATCAACAGTACCCTCCAGGAGCTCGATTGCAGTTTGTATGTCACACTGGCTACATCCTAAAAGGACCTGACATCTTTTTGTGCAAAGAGGCTGATGGATGGATTCCAAGACGTAAACCCAAGTGTGAACCCTCGCAACAATTACTAGGTTTGAAGGAAAATTATATTTGTCTAACTTACCTTTTAATAGTTATAGCTGGTATGTTTTTATGCATAATTGGTGAAGAGGATAAAGGCTTATTCAGTGCAGTAGACTTTACAATTGGTATGTTAAGTTATATTAAGAAATTCAGCCATACTGCCAGATAAGTAACTGTTGACCATAAGCTGAGTATTTTGAAAATAGATAAGAAAACTTTTATCATAGCAGCCTGTAATTAGAGACCCTAAACTCAGACTCTCAGATATGTTTATTAAATTTGAAAATATCAAATTATGTAGTAGAACAGAGACAAGTTGCAGGCAAAAAAAAAAAAAAAAAAATGAAAAACTTTTATCATACAGAATGTTTTTGCTCCTAATCATTGTACACAAGAAAGCAAGTTGATTCAGTTTTGTATGTTGAGGATAGTATTCACTAAAGAAAAATATAAAATACTAGCAAAGCTTGTTAGTTAGTGCTCCTTGTATATCCGCCTAAGTTAAAAATAGTGTTAACACTACCTACTGCCAGTGCTTTGAGTAATGCCACACATTCTGAGGTTAGCTTAGGTTGTGTCTTTCTTACCTGTGGCTGGGTTATTTCTGTTATGAAAAAATGTATGATTAGAAAGTTAGGTGATTATGTCAATGTACATTAATCCTTTTTAGGTCTATATGGTTAACACTACCTACTGCCAGCGCTTTGAGTAATGCCACACATTCTGAGGTTAGCTTAGGTTGTGTCTTTCTTACCTGTGGCTGGGTGATTTCTGTTATGAAAAAATGTATGATTAGAAAGTTAGGTGGTTATGTCAATGTACATTAATCCTTTTTAGGTCTATATGGTTAGGTTGCATTGTACTCATGATAATAATAAGAAGGGGGCCAAATTATTTCCTGTTTTAGACTCCATATAATTTTTGTAGCACAGTTGTGGTTAACATATCTACTTATATTGCTTCCTTGCAATGGTTTCCTAGTGTCAAAGATATTTTTCAATTTCCAGCCAATTAGGTGTAAAATTGTGTTCTTAATTGCTCTGTATCTGTAATCTTATTTCCTTCAAGTTAAAGTAAGACGATAATGAAAAGTGCTGTACTGTACTTTATATGGAAACTCTCTTTTCAAAAGGAAGCTCGTTAATCTGTTTCTTGCTGTTTCTGTAAGGGAATTTCATGTGTATGCAATTGCACATTGCATAGTCTTTTAAGTGTTCCCTTTCCTGAACCTTTTGGTAATTTTGAGGTTGAGTGTTTTCATAGAAAAGCCACTCCAATGTACTGTATTATTACAGATTCAGAACTGTGTTCAGTGCCTCCAGAGGTGCAGTATACTGTGCAGAAGATGGTGCGTGGCATTGTGACATCAGAAGGGGCCTTTCATGGAACAACCGTAGAGTATAGATGCCGCTCTGGCTACAGAAACACACTGGCTCCTTGCTTGGCTCACTCATTGACATGTCACAAAGGTCATTGGCATGGCACTTCACCTGAATGTGGTATGTTCAGCAGTGTAATGTATAAAGATTAGACATTCTATATAGACAACTCATGTTGGATAGGTGAGATCTCTTATTTTTTTATAAGTATTTGCAAAATGCACTTGCTTATAATTAACTGTGTTTGGGTCAGGATAAGTAATTGCTGTCACTTATTTCACAAAAATCTATTTCACTCATTACTGTTAAATTTCTAGTACATTAAGTTTTGATTTAGTTTTAAATAGATGTAGTTTTGTATTCAGCAGATTGTTTTGAATTTGTCAGAAAAGAACAACTATTGGTAAAGGTGGATGAAGTTCGCCTGTTTTTCATACTTTCTGTTGTTTTCTCATTATATTGATTCATCATATAAGTGGTGTGAAACATCATACATAGAGAACTAAATTATTGTTTTTCTAGTTTTCATTTCAGTTGTAGTAACGCTGATCCATTCTAGCATCTTTATTTACAATTGCAATTCATCCTCAGAGGAATTCAACAGTTGTGTGGCTCCACCAGATATTGCACATGGATACATGTATGATGGAGCTTCGCCTTACTCTCCACAGTCTCAGGTGAGTGCACTTATCCTTGTGAGTTATGTATAGTGAAAGTTGTACATTGTTTCCAGTACCATGTGGTTAATGACCCTGACGAATTATTTTTATGTCCTGTCATGGCACTGCATATCTATTTAAAAAGGACTCGACATCTCAGATCAGGTTGTAAAAGACTTTTTGTTAGTACAGGCCAGAATGAGAAGGAAGTGTCCAAGAATACTATCTCCTTTTGGCGAGAAGTAATTAAACAAGCCTATACTTCTTCAGATCCAGATGCCAATTCAGTTCGAGCAAGATCACATGATGTCAGGGGTCTAGGCCCTTCCATCTCTTTCAAAAAGAACTTGTCAGTTCAAAGGATCTTGAAGGCTGGTACAGTGGCTTCGTCAAACCACCTTCACATCCTTCTGTCTGCGGGACCTTGCCCACAGGTCCTTGGATGCTTTCCTTGGGTCTGGTGGTGGCTGCTCAACAGATTTTGTAGCTCATCCAGTGCCCCTTGTGTGACAGTTTGTATCTTACCTAAGATGTTGGTTTTGAAAGTGAGAGTGAATGAGATGACTGGTCTTCTTCCTTTCACTTTCTTTTTTCTCCTCCACCAGCAGGCAGTGGAGAGATATAATCCATCTTGCACTGGAACTGGCCAGATGCAGGTGAGAGAGCCCCTTTCCATTAGTTTTATTTAATTGTTCTTACACAATATAAACTATTTGGAAGCAAGTCCCTTCCTCTCTCTTATAAGGGGAGAGAGGAAATGACAACAAACAAGGATGGTGGCTACTGTAGTTTGGTTGTCTCCGACCGTTAAAGTTCCTTATTTTCATACAAGACACATTGTACCAGGAGTTCACATTGTCTCTTTGCGCAGAAGTCTAGCTGACAAGTAACCTTTTACTTTACAGTTCAGAGGCATATGACTCCCTCCTATGTCCTACTTTGGCCAGGAAGTGAACCCAGGTGAGCTGAACCTCCAGTTGGTTCTGTGGCTGTTTTTGCCTTTTGTTAATATTTTATATTAATGACCTATATTGATCTCCTTTCAGGTTTACTATGCATGTGATCCAGGCTATCGGCTAATAGGACCCACAGTATTGACGTGTGAGGACTCAGGATGCTGGGCTCCAAGGATGCCTCCAGTTTGCCAACTAAGTCACCAGTTTGATGGTATAAGTCAAGACAAAGAATAGATAAATGTCCAGCTATTTTATTTTTTACATCTTGTGATATGAAAGTTGACATTGCTTAAACTAATTATTAGTACTAATTCATATGAGACTTTGTCTGTGCAGTGCTATTATGTTATTTAGTAACTTTAACATGACCTTTATAGATATCTGATAAGTTTCTGATTGGTATATAGTTTATGGTCTCAGTATTCGAGTTGTATTAATATTTATATAACTCTTCATATGTTTTGTTCAAAGATGACATTCGAAATGAGAAGACAATCCTGGATATGCATACCATCCTTGTAGCAACTACTGGCAGTGTAATTGGTATTCTGCTTATCGTCCTTGCCCTCATTTGTAAGTGTGGTTAGGTTCCTTTACAGTATTTATGTTTTTATATTATGGCAGATATTGAATATTTATCATTTTAAAGTAGTTTAATGAGGAAAAATAAAAAGCAGTAAGCAGTACACCCAAGGTGGAAGGGTTGCTGCTAAGAATTTTTGTAATGACTATACAGCAGTGTACCACAAGGGATGTAGAATATGTGTGTATGGTAGTTCTTGCCTTTTATAAGTTTTGTTTAAGGGGTTAAACCACAAGTGTTGTCACTATCATAAGATATTGCTGCCAGGTTCATGTCATTCAGAAGTTGTAAAGTGGGTCACATTTTCTGTTTGGTTATTAAGTAATTTTTTTTTCATTCAGCATTTGTTTCTTATTGAGTTTGGCATATGGTCTTAGAAAAATGTACATCCTTGTTTGAATATGTCTGAAACTTCTGTTTTTATATTAATCCCTGTAGGGTGTATTGCATATAGGGCATTTATGAAAGTAATGGTAAATAATAGACTTTTAATACCTCATTGACAGTGTACCAACGAGCGGTGGGTACGAAGATAGTGAGACTCCGGAACAGTGGAAGTGGTAGCAATATACCACCACCACCTCCTACCTGCCCTACAAACCCTGCTCAGCCCCAACAAGAAAATGATCCGGATAGAGTCGCCCTTATTGCCTTTCCAGATGAGGTAAAAAAATGAAAGTTGGGTTTCTGAACTTTGGTCTCGCATGATTGAAATTTGTTCTTATGAGAATACAACCCATCATATTTATTCAAGAGTATCTTTCAGCAAAAGCTTGTTGGGTCTCTAAAGTTAGTAACAAGTTGGTAAGGTGATTATGTGTGTGTGTGTATGTGCATGTATGGTGAGTGAGAGGGGAACAGCACCCACTCTCCTAGCAGTATCTCTAGTTTCACTTTGGCAGTGGTCAAGTCAAGATATTCTAGCATATTATTCTGTAGTGTCTCATGTATATTTTGTTTGGTGGGTGTTCAGTATGTGAGGGATGCTTAACAACAATGTTTCTTTGTGTCCCTCTTTTTTTTTTTTGTAACCTTTCTTTGCATGAGATTGCTTCTATGAAGTCTTAAGGAATGCTGTGTTATAACATTAATACAATGTTTGTATAACATTACCCTTTGCAAATCTTACATTTACTTATTTTGTAGGAGTGAACTTCTCTAAAGGAGAACCTTGGGAGACTCTTTTTGGCCTTCTTGCCTTATCTTTCCTTTGGTTTTTGGACTGTTCAAGAAGCATTGGATGTCATTGGCCTTCTGCCATGGGTTATTCTTCAGGATGTGTTGTGAGTGTCCTTTTTTCCTGTATGAGAGACATCAGTCTTTAATTCCTAAAAGAGATCAGAGTACTTGAAGCTTCACTTTAGTCACCTCTGCTCATGACCAACTTTTGGTTAGATTTCCATTAGAGGCTCAGATTATTGCCCCCCCCTCCCGAGTTGGATCTGCTCATTTTCCATGAAGATTTCAAGCAGCTAGAAGAGGATTTTGGTGGAAGGGCTGAGCATGACTGGTGCCCCTTCTGGTTGTACCTATTTCTGGTACAACTACAGCACTTATCAGGTACAACAAGAGCCCTGCTTAGCCTGTACCTATAGCTGCTTGTGCTCGGTACAGACTTAGGCTTGTTCTAGAGCCCATACTCATGTCGGGCAGGTGGTTGGTTCTGATGTCCATTGCAGTCAGAGCTCTGTTTTGGACCAGATTGGGCCTAGTGCTTCTTGGGCAAAAATTTCTCCATTTTCATACAGGTTGCAGCCTGTTTTCAGTATAACTAGAGTTCTTTCTGAATGCAATCGGCACCTAGTGTTGTCTCTGATAAGTACTATTTGTGACAGGCTTCTGTTTTAACTCAGCCTGCAGCTGCTGCTATTGTCCAATGATGCCATTGCCATTTCCCAATACAGGTGGTTTCCTTGCCTGCTGGAGCATGTTTCTATACTCTGTTATGGCTCATTTTCCATCTGATGTATACATGTACCTTGCTTGTAACAGATATTGGTTATTGACCCTTGTTTGCATGTGTGATCAGTCTCGTTTTCACCGATCAGGGTACTCAGTTACCATGGCTTTTCACAGCACAGTACAGATTCACTTGTTGCTTGGTTCCTTGCTTGTTGCCTGCATGCTATGTTGCCTACCAGCAACTGACCTTTGTGGATTCCTCTTGTCATTCTTTTTCCAAGAAGGATGCTGAATCTTATCAAGACGAACCATGTAAGTAACTTATGTAGTTATGATCCTTAGGAATTTGACAATTCCCAGTAGGTGTTTCATTGTCCCTGTAGCCTTTCTCTGTAAGCACAAATTATGCAGGATGTTGCAGAGGTTTACAATCCTACATTCCTCATATTTGGTACAGTGCCAGTTAATTCCATGGGACAAAAAACTTCCAACATAAAGAGGGAGTCACTTGAATTAATACAAGGGTTTGTAATCTTGTAGGAATAAATATCAAATATTTAAGATAATTTGTACTTAATTCTCAGCTCTGAACATTGCACCTGTGTCCCTGGAGTTGAAGGAAAAGCAAAGTTACTGCTGGGTGTCTCCTCTCATTTGCCATATACCATGCTGAGACACATGCATACACAAACACACACACACCTTAACCACCTTGTTAGCAACTGTGACTGAACAAGCTGTTGCTGAAGGATGCTCTTAAGTAAATACTGGATTTGGGTTTGTATATCAGGAAAATATATATTGCAATACACTCCCTGAACACCTGAATTCGCCCTTAATCCCACTAGTCTGAACAACTCTCAATTACCCATCCCACTATTGGGAATTTTAACATCCAGCATTACCAACGCTGCAGGTAAAATCTTGTCACTTGAGCTGAGCTACCATAACAAACAGTTGGCAACGCTGACACAGGTGTGCAATGACACTCCCACTTTCACCAACTGCTTTTTGTTCGCGCTGCTGGAAGGTTGTTTCCTTCTGCAGTGCAAGGTTTTAATCCTATTGCCCGACTTCTCTTTGTATTTTGGACTTCTGGTGAAGACGTAGATTGTATTTAATGGTTTTTCTCCTGGATTTTCTGGATATCTTCAACGTGGAATGTCTTTTGGATTTGGACTCATTGGTTCCCGGTCTCGATTGGCCATCATAGACACTTTCAGCTTCTACCACGCCTTCGGCTTCGACGTCGACCTCAACTGCCCCTCCGACTGGCGCTCATTGCTTCTTCTTCCTGCAGAGATGGATGAGTAACTTGAGAGATGATAGACATTCTGTCAGGTATGTAGGAAAGTTAAGTGTGATGTGCAGACTCATTGCGATGAATATTCCTATTAGAAGGCACAAGAGAGGGAGGATTACATCCGTCATTGCATGTCTTTGGCTAGTAAGGGTGGCAAACATCAGTCAGATTCTTCGTTGCCTCAAGTATCTCAGGCTTCTGCTACAGATCAGTTGATGGATTTAGCGAGTTCAAAGTTAGTCAAACAGATAGAGGATAAGATTGCAAGTAGTATGGAAAATTTAAGAGCTAGTCTTTTTCAACATTTCTCAGATAGGGATAGTAGTAGTGTTAGGATGTCTAATCCTTCTTCCTTTTCAGCTCCCCTGCCTGTTCCAGAACCAGCCCTAACGGGTCATCTTCCCCCTCAGTATCCAGACATTCATTAGAGGGATTGCTTAGAACACCTTAGCCTTAGCTAACTCTTTGTTCAAGGATGATGACATAGCCAGTATGACGAATGTGGTTGCTTCTAACTCATGTCTCTGGTGTCGGCAATTATGCATTGTCGAGGGTACAGAGTGTTGAGGTATCTAGACGACTGGTTGATCCTTGCCTCCTCTCTAGAGGAGCTAGTAAGAGCGAGGGAATTCTTATGGAATCTTTAACCTATTCAGGTAGGAGGATTCTCTCTCTTCCTTTGAGGGTTTTCCCAACCCTGGAGAGGATCCAGTCGTTCCTTCAGCAGGTAGAAGCGTTCCTGCCCAACAGGGAATGGCCGGTACCAGCTTGGAGAAGCCTCTTAGGGAGAATGTCTCTCTCTCTCTTTTAATTCCAGGGTCTCGTCTCCGGATGCTCTCTCTTCAGGTATGTCTCAGGAATCGCTGGGACTTCCTCAACGAGAACGCAGTTATAGTAGGGAGCAATTCTTGCCTGTTGGATCGTCTGTGGTGGTCAGAAGAAGTGCATCTGACACCGGGAAGGTCTATCGACTCCCCTCTTCCCGACGTTCATCTGTACACAGATGCCTGAGATCAAGGTTGGGGAACAACGTTGGAGGAAACCCAGGCCTCGGGCCTCTAATGGGTTCGAGAACGAGAGGAGTCAATAAATCGTAGGGAAATCAAGACTGTAAAGGAAGACCTCAATTGTTTTCAGTCCTATTGCGCAACAGAGTAGTGGCTATGTTTAGCAACAGCGTAATTGCCATGTTGTATCCGAAGAAGGGGGAGTGGGGAACAGGCTCAACAGAACTCAAAACTATAGCACAGAGAGTCCTGAGAGGGTGCGAAGAACAAAAAGTGTCACTTCTTCCCCAATTTATATCGGGGAGTCTCAACCTACAGGCCGATTCGCTAGGTCGCTCTCGTCAGGTATTTTTGGGGAGAGTGGACTTTGGCTCTGGAAGTAATAGGTCAATTTCTCCGGAAGTGGCCAGCAACTGTGGATTTATTTGCGACGTGATTAAACCATCGTCTTCCGGTTTATTTCTCACCAATGGTGGTTTCCATGTCAATAGGCACTGATGTGACGTTGCAAACTGGAATCAGATGCAGGTGTATGCCTTTCCTCCACCCGGTCTCATTCATCAGGTTATAAGGAAATTGCGGGAGAGTGTCAAGACATCTATGACTCTAATAGCTCCCTGCTCGCCATAACACGCTTGGTTTCCGGAACTCCTAGAGCTTCCTATGGAAGTTCCGATGTCCCTCCCCATGCGAAAGTTCTTCTCAGATGACCGCACTCTCACCATTTTCATCCAAACCCTCGCGTGCTGTACCTAGTTGCAGGGCAACTGTAGAGAGTGTAGCTAACAGTCCAGACTCCCTAAAGCAGTGGCTAGACAGCTTTCTTTCAGCTTGAGAAAGTCAACCCGTAAGCCTTACCAGGTTCAGCTGGATAAGGTATAGAAGTTAGTGTCATAAGGAAGGTCATTCCATCTCTAGACCTTCCATGGCCAAAATAGCTGATTTTCTGTAATTCCTTAAGAAAGTCATGGGTCTTTCATATGCGGCTATTGCTGACTACCGCTCAACGATTAGCGGTACAGTTAGTTTCCACATTCCTGAAATCTCTAGTAGTAAGGTAATCGATGATTTATTACATTCTTTTAAGACTGAACATCCTGTCTTGCCGACTCAGGCCCCTCCGTGGGACTTGTTGGAAGTACTTCAATATTTTTCTTGCATTCCCCTGCCTGTGAACCCATTGAAGCTATAACGTTAAGAGACTGACTAAGAAGTTGCTCTTCTTATGGCTTTAGCTTCAGCTAGAGGGTTGGGCGAGCTTCAGGCAGTTTCTAGGTTGGGTTCCTATGCGAGAAATGATACGTATTTGTCTTTCTTCCAGAATTTGTGGCGAAGACAGAGAGTCGGAGGTTAGAACTCTGCCTCGTTGGTTTAAAGTTCTTTATCTGCAAGTGTTCGTTAATGGTGATCCAGCAGAGATGTCTTTATGTCTGGTGCAGGCATTAAAGTCTATTTATCAAAGGTTGAGAAACTCCGTCCACTTCTGCGTACACTTCTTGTCTCTCCGCGGAATCCTCCCTGTCTGCTGTCAAATAATGTCATTAGTTACTTTTGGCGGGAGGTGATTTCCCAGGCTTCTCAGGGTTCTTCTTCGTCGTCTTCAGCTCTGTATTTCCATGACCGCACAGTATTCGGAGTATGTCCTCTTCATCTCCCTTTCTAAGGAATTATTCAGTGCCTTCTATTCTGGAGACAGCTACTTGGAAGTCCGTCTCAGTGTTTACTTCCTTTACTTAAGAGACGTTCGATTTGCCTCATTGCATGTAGCGGTGAAGTCTACTATCTAGGGTGCGTTCATTTAGCTGAGGTGGTATTCGCTTAGTGCGGAGGTTTGGAGGGTTATTATCTTAGTCCACATGTAGCGGCGAAGTCTATTATATAGGGTGCATTCATTTAGCTGAGGTGGTATTCACTTAGTGAGGAGATTCTTAGGTTAACCAGATAGAGGAATTCCTTTTAGTCTTTAGAATTCTTAGGCAACAGTGATAGTATAATAACATGAACTTAGGTTTAGTACGTTTTAAATATCTTAGTCTTTGATAGTTTCCCTACGAGACTCCAAGGGGGTGCTCTAGTAGGCTAGGCTCTTTCGTCGTCAGTGCTAAGATACTTCTTCGTTTGTCGGTCGTCAGGCCTTATCCGCAACCTGGATGGCGGAGGGTCAGCGGCTTGGCACACCACTTCATTTCCCTCCATACATGAGAGGCTCTGAATAGCCACATGGGAGGTTCATCGTACTCCTCCATACATGAGAGGTTCTGAAGAACCATATGAGACCGAGACAGTATGGACCTGACGGGCGATCAAAGTACTCTCCAGCATGTCTCGTCACCAAAAGGCATCGATTGATAAGGTGAGTGTATAACTGAATAGATATCTTATGCAGAACAGATCGGTGAGCTGCCATCTCTGCGGTTGTAAAAAGGGGGTGTGCCGCAAACTTAGATGGTTCTCCCGAAGGGACAGCGGCTCTGCACTCTGCCTCATTCTCCTCCATACATGAGAGGTTCTGAAGAGCCACATGGGAGTTCGACGGACCAAGAGTACTGACCTGACTGTCGATCAAAGTACTCTCCAACATGTCTCTTCACTGAAAACATTGATTGATATGGTGAGTGTAAGACTAAACGGATATTTTATGCAGAGCAGACTGGTGAGCTACCATCTCTGTGGTTGTCAAAGACGTGCAAAAGAATTGATCCCTCCTCCTCTAAATGTTGTTAATCGGGCGAATTCAGGTGTTCAGGAAGTGTATTGCAATATGAAGTTTTCATAATAAAACTAATATTGTAATACTTACCTGAACCCCCGAATGATTCCCACCCTCCTTTCCCCACATCAATTTTAACGTTGAATAAAGCAGTTGACGAAAGTGGGAGTGTCGGCGCACACCTGTGTCAGCATTGCCAACCATTTGTTATGGTAGCTTGAGTGACAAGATTTTACCTGCAGCGTTGGTAACACTGGATGTTAAAATTCCCACTCGTGGGATGGGTAATTGAGAGTTGTTCGGGCTAGTGGGATTAAGGGCGAATTCAGGTGTTCAGGTAAGTATTACAATATTAGTTTTATTATGAAAACTTCATATCTTAAAATTTTAATATATTTTAGGAATGCTTTATGATCTGTCCTCAAGAATGCTTCCTCAAGAAAGTCACGTATATTGATTTTTGTAAGTGTGAAGATTTTATTCTTTTAATATTGTGAGGCAGCACATCCACTGGAATGTATAAGCAATAGTAGATGAACACAGAGTTTGCATTATGAAAAACTATTTCATCTAACAAGAAGACAAACCATTGCCTTTTAAAGAGAAGTATTTGCAGAACGATTTGGAAAAAGTATTTGAAGCTTGGTAAGAGGTGGGAAATATTGGAGACAGGTAGGTGAGTGTCTGTCTGTAAACCATCACTTTTACTTCAGCTATTGTTTTGTCAAAAAGTCTACATTTTTATGTGGGTGTGGGTCTGAGCCAGGGTATGAGACTTGATAATATCTTTTGATGCTTTTGCATTTGATGGCTGTTTAGTGTCATAGATACAAGAACAACGATCTTATTTTTATTTTGTTTCTTTATTGGCAACCAGTATTTTTAAATAAACATGTCTATGTGAAACTTTCACATTCATATGGGCCATTATTCCTTCTCTCTGTCCTCCAGTTCTTTCCCCTGCCTTTTCTGTCGATCTGTCCATAGATTACTTTGAGGGAGATGGTCAGTAGTCTCTCTTGTGGATGATCCTCTGGTATATCTCCAGTGTTCTTTCTCATGTATAAGGCACATTTTGTTTTGCTCCTCTTAGGGTTTGAGCTTTGGGAGAAGTGCTTTGTTCATGTCTGTCCACTAGACCCTTTGGGAGGTCATACTTGTGATTGACTTTATTTACAAAATCCAGCTGAACAGTGAGGTGGAGGTAGGAAATGGTCTTCTTGTTTTTCCCTTGTCCTTTTCATCATCTCTTTCAGTCCCATTCTACAGACCATTAAGAAGAGGGTGATTGGTAGTCCTGTGGGATGAACCTCTCGAGTTTCTCCATTGTTCCTTCTGTAGGAGGAACACCAGCCTTGCTCTCATCAGAGACCAAGCTTACAGAGAAGTGACCTGTCTAATTGTGATTCTTTGTGTGCTTATCAACAAGATTCCTTTTGAGGTCACGCCTGTGACAAGTTTTGCTTATAATTTCCATTACAGGTCTTGATTCATTGCATGGCAGGCACTGATCATTAGCTAGTACTCCTCCCTTGTGACACTGTATTTTTGGTACCACTGAAGGATTGGGCCCAGGCCTGAGACCATACCTTCACATTCTTTGGTTGTTTTGTTTCAAACTTCTTCACGATGGTTACTCTTCTTATGATAACCTCAGTTGCTTGTCCATCCTTGGGCATTGCCCAGTTTTATGTCCTGTGCATTCTCTTGCACTATCTGTATCCTAACTTTCTGCATGCTCATATAGTGTTGGTGCTCTTACTCCATATGTGTACATGCACTGTATGTACTTGTATGCTGTGCACTGATGTGTCAGGTTTCTTTCCTTTTGGGGGAGGATTTTTATTTATACGCAAGGGATTGGTTGTCTTTTGAGGTGCCTTTGCCTGCAGTCATGGAGGCAGAGTTGGAAGGTTGACCACTGACTGTCTTGATGGTTCTTGTTCTCATCGTGATCCATTATACCTTTGGGCTTATTAGCAATTAGTTACTGACTGTTTGCTAGTACATAGGCAGCAGTTCTGGCTGATGTAGAATGGTGTTCATGTCAGGCAGTCCTGTCTCTTGAAAACTGGGAGGCCTTCTCAGGTATGGACCCCATGAATGTTCTTGTCGCAGACATTTGTTGCTTAAGGAAAGTCCCAGACCACAAGAATCGTGATCTGAGGACTTTTTTGGTTATACTGTCTATATGAGCAAAGTATCTTATTGGTGGTAACCATAAAATATGATTCGTATTATTCACTGATCTGGTCCAGTACAATGGCACCTCAACTAAATGGGCAGTGGGGGCCCGTTATGCCTCTCCTACCAGTAAGTAACAAAATCCAGTAAGTAACAACGATTGGCATATAACATACGTGACACAGTAACCTTGAGCAAACTTGCATAGCTTATAGTGAACTTCAGTGTCATATAAAGTAAATAATAACGTATCCTAATTGACATTTTGTGATTATCCTTCAATTCAAAGTAGTATTAATTTACTTATTAAATTTCAGAGATGTACAGTATCTGCTAGATAAATTGCTTCTAAATATATGCACAATACAGTACTGTACAGTCTAGCCTAACAAAAACATAGCCGATAGCAGTAGTTATATGCACTGAGGCTTGCAAGATATGTAAGTATACAAAACTCAGTGTGAAAGAAAAGACCATAAACAACTTTGCATCTTTGCTTTAACATGAAAATTATGTACTGTATATTTAATGCCTCACATTATTGTACTTAATACAGTAATCTGATGTTGTATACATATATTTCAGTATGCGTATGTGTGCACAGCATATGTACATGTACATAAGCATCATGCTACAAACACTATGCATGCTCCCCTCCTTTCTCTCTCTCTCTCTCTCTCTCTCTCTCTCTCTCTCTCTCTGGTACAGTACATTTATTGACATTTGTTTAGTGCAGTAGAGTACTGTATTTAATACTGTAATGTATTGCTACATATATTTCTATCATTCTATATAAGTGTATATGTAAGTGTATATGTACGTGTATATGTACGTGCACGCATTATACTAAGATGATCTATATGTATACTGTGCATTTGCTTTTATTTCTCATTCTGTCAAAAATTTTTTTTATAGAATAACTGATAGAGAGAGAGAGAGAGAGAGAGAGAGAGAGGGCGGGGGCAGGGACATGTAACACAGGTAGCGCATTGCTCACCTGAGTGCAATGCACTCATGTACATAAGCACACATAATTATGCAGACTGAAAGCTATATGTAATGCTAGAGGGAGAGAGAGAGAGAGAGAGAGAGAGAGAGAGAGAGAGAGAGAGAGAGAGAGAGAGAGAGAGAGCGAGAGCGAGCATGTATGTTATGTGTGGAGTATTCGCACACAGGGAATGGTTTTCGTGAGTTTTAATTTTTAGGATGGGAGTGCTAAAGCAGCGAGTGGAGAACTATTAAGGGCGAGAAATTTCTGATTGTTGTTTGCTGCTGACCTAACTGTGGACTGCTGGCATTCCATAAGTTGGGGGGCATAGGTGGGGCCAAGATATTTCTTGGGGCGCCAAAGAAAATTACAAAAAAATTAATATACCAATTCTGTAATTAGTAAAATATACTATTTTCAAATATACAGTATATATCCATGTGAATGCAGGAAAATGATAGTAAACATGTACAGGTTGACCATCACTAATCCGGCATCGTTGGGACCTAGAGGGTGCCGGATTAGCCATTTTGCCGGATTAGCCATTTATTAGGCTAGAATACACGAAACCCAGTAGCTAAGCACTTCATCCTAGAATTAAAATATCCCATAAATCAGTACAAGTTGGTTAATAAAAAAGACAATTATCAAACAGGTGATGCTTGAGTTACGATAATTCAACTTAACGATATTTCGAGTTTATGATGGGGTTAACAGTTAATACCGACTGGAAATATTTAGAAATATTTTTAGATTTCATGCATGCAGAGAGAGAGACCAACTTACAATAGACCAACTTCTTTTCCTCCATCTCTTTATTCCATCTGCTAGTTAAAAAAGTAAAAGAGAATGATAAAGTATTATTAGTAACATTATACTCTTGCGTAAATGTGTACAGCCATAAACAACCGAGCGAAATTGTTGTTTTGCTAATAATCGTGTCGGATAACAACTGTTGTGTTTGTATTTCAACCATCATATGGTAATACACAATTACTGTAGTTATGTTACAAATGGCCGTTAAGGACTGAAATATTTTTACACTATACCCTTGTTTTGCTTTGGAGAAAGATCGGCGGGAAATATACTGCTACAGTAACTTTTAAGCTGCAAATTGTAACTGAAGCTGAGAAAACAATATTCAAGCTGCTAATGACTATAAATTGTTGTGCATCAGCAACATGGATGAAATCGACCGTAAATAAAACTGGAGAGAATGTATTTTAATGAAAACTACTGGGCATGAAAGAATACAAATTACTACTGTTTTCACGCCGATAAAAGATAAATACGTAAAGCTCGTATTATGATGAAATCAAGAGAAAATAGCGAATGGAATCTTGATTTTTTTACTAAAAAAAAAAAAAAATGCCCCCAAAGCGGCCAGCCGCGATTCCCGCAAACATCATATATTAACAAAAAATAGCTAAATTAATTTCACAACGAGACCTATTTGTTATATTTCGACTTAAAAACACTTTGTATAACGAAAAATATCCTTGTCCCAAATAAATAAACCATCCATATTCATTTACGCTAACTAGAAGCAAGAAAAGCACTTTGAACTTGGTTAAATGCGGCGATATTGATTCCCAAAATAAAACATTGATTGCACTTCATAATACAAAAGCAATATGAGAATATACGCAATTGGAAACAATGTAGTAAAGCATAACTTTTTAAAAGATCCATGAAAAAGATGCACATTCGTTATGTTGATGTTTGTATAATACTGTTATGTGAATAGAGTTCAGTATAATGTAGGCTAGGCTACCAGTTTGTTGATGCAGCACACTGCGCCACCAAATTGAAGCGGCCGGCGAGCGAGTTAGCGCAGCAACCCGGGAAATTTGAAAATTAGTGCAGAAACATTAGAAATTACTCTAGCCGAAATTTGTGCCGGATTACTGATTGTTCCGGACTACTGATTGCCGGATTAGTGATGGTCAACCTGTATTTGAAATGATAGAGCTCAGTTTTCAATTAATTTTCAACTCTTACTATATGCAGTGTATCAAATACTGTCATGTAAATTTCCTCAACCTTGTATTCAGCACTAGTCTGATTTCTATTATCAAGTTTTAATTTTCAACTATAGTATAGTAATATCCTTGCCATGTAAATATATCAAAATAGTGCACATGTTAATAACACAAAAGAATTATGACCTTCCAAAATCTCTTCAGAATTTCAGCTTATCCCATTCCATCTTCTTCATCTCCTCTCTCTGGAAATTAACCCTAAGAAGCAGTAGCAAATTGCATTGCACTTATCAAAACTGAAACTATAGTTTCAATCACTTCGTACTCCTACATAAGTTGGTAAAATTAAGTTGGATCAAAATATCAGGAACAAACATGTCATTTCTGTTAAAAACCTATAACTGTAATTCTGCTTTTGACCACCAAAAGGTTAAAGTTTAGCTACAAAGGGAATTTCAACTGGGGGGACCAGTGGGGGGCCAAGCATCTGTCTGGCAGGGCCTTTTTACCTGAACAACATCACATGTGATGGGAAGTGATTGTCATGAATGTGGATGGAATTGCTATGCAGTGACCTTGCAAGTAACATTGATACAAAATAATTCATCAAATGTATAAGAAATCAGTCAGTGATGGATAAATAATTAATATACAAAAACTGTTACATTGAAGATAAAACAAATAAAAAAATATGATCAAAGCTAGAACTATAAATGATAAGATTTGCAGGATCATAGTTGAATTAAAAAGTCAGGGCAAAAATAAAACAAGTCATTACAGCACTTTCTTACATGGCAAGACTGGAAACATTTATAGTAAACAACTGTAGAATGTCAGAACACTGGAAATATGGACAAATAATAATGATAGCATTACTGCTTTCTTAGAGATTCACTCTCAGGGACTTTTGTTCAACACTATAGAATTTTAACAGACACACTAATTATGGCTTTCAACAATGTAATATTCTTTTGCTAATACATAGTAGTTTCTACAATACAAAAAAAAAAAAATGCATTATAGCAGTGTACAGGCTTAAATAATTTTCCAGTGCACTCAGGGAATGTTCGGCAGTTCTCCAGTTGACATGTTGAACAGTTATTCAGACAAGGCGGAACAATTTGTTTACGAACCAAAAAATTAATCGTTGAGTTTCACAGTGTTGTCAACAGGGTAAATACACATTACTAATAGTACTATAGCATTCCCTGTAGACAACAGTAGTAGAAGAATACAAAACTTTGATAGTTTGATGCCTCATTCAGGGACTGCCTTGGCAA
This sequence comes from Macrobrachium rosenbergii, assembly GCF_040412425.1. Classification (NCBI taxonomy): domain Eukaryota; kingdom Metazoa; phylum Arthropoda; class Malacostraca; order Decapoda; family Palaemonidae; genus Macrobrachium; species Macrobrachium rosenbergii. The sequence continues at coordinate 45,149,559 of NC_089791.1, forward strand.
CTTGCAAATTGGGCAGTTTAACAGCTGTCTAGGGACTATTCTCAACGTATTGAAAAAATACGGTGGATTGTTCTCTGAAAGATTTATCTTGATTCCTCCCCGGAATATGAAAAGTCAGTACTGATTACAGAAGGGTTGGCAGCAACATCATTAATGCCTGTATGTTAATTTTGGAAAATTTTGCTCTTAACATCTGAGGACTAACTCACCCTTGGTGTGGTACCTGACTTAATGTGTTCTCTCTGTAGGGTCCTTGCAACATGAGAGTGGCACTAGGTCAGTTGGAAGGAGCTCTGGCTCTCACATGGATAAAGGATGACACTGGGACTTGTTTGGCAGACTTTGTTTGAGTTGTCTTTTGGTTCATCACTCAGCACTTGAGACTCTGAGGAGGAGTCTTCTTTTGCTGTAGACTCTGAGTAGGAGTCTTCTTTTGCTCTCCAGACAACTACTTTTGGATAAATTAGATTCTTTTTTGTAGTAGGTCTCTGCAAACAATTTTGGAACACTGATAGGCCCATTGAAACTTTTCTCCTGGCCGTAAAGTGATTGTTAAACTATTGCATAGTTTCCCAGCTCTTTTTGGATAAGTAACATCCCTTCATATGTGCACATTTGGGCTTTAGCATTCCTTAAGGTTTCAGAGCAATGCCAGTCAGTTCTATGAAATGACCCTCCCACCTTAGGATGAATCTGCTATCTAGAAGGTGATGGTTTGTATTCCCATAAGAAAGATGGGATATTCAAGATGATTTGTATTTTTCACCAGATATACAAACCAGAGCCTTCTATCATAATACCATCTCTACCATCCCTGCACAGTCCCTGTTACTGAATGAAAAAGTGATAAGTTCCCACTATGTGAGTGGGTAGTAAACTGCCCCTCACCTACCTGCCAACAGTTAACCATCTTTTTTTAAGCTTCAATGATCATTCTCAGTTCGTGCTGGGAATACTCATATTTAAAAGGCTATTTATGCTTATCTAGGAAAAATACAAATTATCTGGAATATACTCTATATAATCATTGTGAAAATATTATTCAATAGTATTATTTTTAGAAATTGCTCTTATGGGATGTGTTTAGTAGAAATTGTTGTACAATCACTAGCAGGGTGTGCCTCCCTCATATGAAGAAGCTGTACGTCATCGACCAGCAGTGATGTTTGACACACATGGAGGAAACTCTAATGGGAGGTACACACCTCATGCTCACCGAAGCCGAGGGCATAGAGTTGTTGTGCCGAGCGTTAGTGTACGACGGTCTCGACACAGAGACAACCCTGATAACATTTCCTATCAATCTATTGGGTCTGCTCGGCAGTCATCAAGGTGAGTAAATGTGTTCATCAGTAAGATTACTATTGCAGACATTTATTAAATTTTGAAGGGATTTGTTTTAGGATATTTGTTTGATGTAAGATTTAAAATTATGAAATTCCTCTAGCATTGATTTTATTGTAAATTGTTAAATACTGAATACAGTTTAAGAGAGTATTATGCTTATCTACTAATCTGCTAATTGTTTGCTGTATGCTGGAATTTTTACATGAGTTGTTGGTCACTGCAGGAACAGATCTAAGGTGTCCTATCTTGCATTGCTTCTTTGCCCTTTCAGATCCAAGTGTATTTTTTTCTTCCTGTTATTTCACCCTAGGTCCCATTTCTCATTTTATAAATATTATATTATGATTTCTGAATCCTGCCATTGTTTCTTCTTTAGTGCTCAGATCATCTTGCACAGTGAGAAACACACTCATGATTTCTTAAGTTTTGTAATCTCTACAACAGCACATCTCGTTCCATGAGTATGCGTAGTTGGTCAGCATGTGACAGTCTTGGCTCAACGGATACAGTAGCAGTGAGTGATTCCACAAATGTTACTGTTGATACCCAGAGTGGGACAAGTAGTAATGGTTCTCAGGCACCATCATGCAGAGCTTTAGCTGGTTCATTAGCATCATTTGATACCTCATCTTTGGTCAATAATGAAGGTATGTATATGTATATGCTAATATCCGTCCTTGTAGCGGCTACAGTTAACTGATATACTGCATGAGACAGAACAGTTGTTTGTTTTGATAATTCATTATTTGTTTGACAACAAATCCTTTACTTATATTGCTCATTTTGTTAGTCACTAAATTTCCTAGACAAAAATTTTGTGAAGGAAGCAGAATCTCTATGTGTGATGTGTACTGTGCATGTGTGGGCAACTCCATGGGCCCTGGCTGTTAACCCAGTTTGCACTTCCAATGTTTATGGCCATGAGTATATGGTCATGTCTTGAAACTTGTAAGAGTTTTTGTGAAACACTGCCTTCATCTCTTTATTTAGTTGAATCATTGAATTTTCTTTTATCTCTGTTGTAGTAATTATTCCAATTATTTTATTGCGCTTCAGTAAGAGATCATCTGTACCAGTAAAGTTATCATTTATGGGTTGTTATCACCCAAGACTGTCAATTCAAGTTCGAGTATTTGTGTTGTGCTAAGAAAACTGCAGGCGATACAATTTTCATTGAGGATTAGTTTTCATAGGTTTATTGCTGTTAGTTAATAGCATTTGTTTAGATTAGGCAGCCCAATGTTGCTGTTAGTTAATGTTAGTTTGTTTGAAACAACTTCAGGTTTTGCTTTGGTAGGCTGTTTAGTGAAGAGTTGTTGCTGGATTAGCAAGCTGCTTTTCCAATAAATTTTGCTTTTTTTCTTTTGGCTCAGTGGTAATTTGTTTTTCCAATTTTTCCACAAATATTATTCAGCTGAAGAAAGGGGGCCATAGTACACCATAAATGGCACTCCTTCTTTTTCATCATTGTGTGAGTTAGCAGGTAGTAAGTGTACCACATGTGAAGAACAAAGTGCATCCTGGAGAAAGGATGAGACAGTGTTTCTTAGCCACTTCCACAGCAATAGTGAACTGTCAGCAAATGGTGCTAGCACCATCAAGAACATAGTTAGGCTCTTCTTGCAGAACTGCTCACAGGTGTCCATCTCAGCAGCAGGCCATGAGATTGAATCTGAAGTAAAGGAGGTCACAGTGTCTTTGGCATTGGCATCCATGCAAAAGTTGAGGCAGCCGAGCTTGTCAGGTATTATCCTGGATTTATTACAACTTTACAACTTCCGCAAGTGTAGCTTTAGTAGATCCTTGTGATTAACTATCAGTGACTTGGCCAATGGATGCTTGATGGCCTTAGAGGTAGACTCCTCGTCATTATCTCACAAGGCAGTAACTGAGCTCTATACAGAGGCCAAGAAGAGCATTCAGTATGAAAGATAGTGCAGAACCAGGTAAGTTCACCATGAAAGTGTAAGATAATGTAGAACCAGGTAAGATCACCATGAAAGTGTTGTCTTGGAGTGCTCATAAATCCTCTGGAGGTTCTTGTCCAAGTTTTCCACTATTACAATGCATTCGGAGGATTTTAACCCAGCCTTCTCATTAACAGGCAAGTTTTAGCTACAGTTCAAGCAATAGGAGAAGAAGAATAATGAGATCCATGAGAAGTATCACTGCAAGAAGTGGTGAAATAGTTGAAGAAACAATTGTACAGTGGCACAATGCTTGGTCTTGAGCAGCCAGAAGAGAGCTCTTGTATAGGACAAGAAGAGCGTCTGGGGTAGTATTGGACTGAGCGAGAGTGTATTACTATGACCTTTGCTAAGTTGGGAAGGACTTGGAGGACTTGGTAGAGCTCCTTTTACTACAGTGTCTAGGGGAGTGGCAGAGCAAGTCATTACTGCATTTCAAGGAGTGAGAGCAACTGCGTAAACAAGACCGCTGATGGTTTAAGTCCACAGTAGGCTTGGGGCCATAACAAGAAGACTCGGCACTGATTTGTGTACTAGCAGGTTGAGGAGAGGACTTCTCACAATGTACTGGGTTGGATATCTCACTTGGTTGGATATCCCACAATGGCAGAGGTGGTTGGATGCCCAGCGTAACTTTTGTCATCAGTGCAGGCACAGTGGGAGTGAGTCCACAGGAAGAGCGATATCTTTTAAACAAGGGCCAGGGTCCACAGTTGAAGATGAAAGAACTGTGGACTTGGAAACCACTGTCATTTATAGCTGGAGAAAGTTGTTGTTGCGGCCAAAGACAATCACATTTAGTGCTATGTGTCTGATCAAGACCACAGTCGACAGGGATGACGTTCCCTAAAAACATGTCTCTGTAGCCATGATGACTATTGAAGGCATTGGGAGTGAAGGAGGTCAAGAATGGAGATGTTAACAAAGTTGACAGGCATGCATTCAACTGATAGACAAACCAACAACATCCAGAAACTAATCATGAAACACTGAGACCACAATGAAACTTCCAGCAGAGAATATATCGGCAAATTGTAATACATTGGCATCTCAACTTAATGAACCTTAATTTAGCAGATTTCATTACTTAATGGACTTGCCAGAGTCTGGGGAAAATAATAAAAATATTTTGTACATGCTGTAGGGGTTATTGGACAGAGGATTGAGTGCTTCCAAGTGAATGACCTGTCCTTAGGGAAAAATCCACTAAGTACACTAGAGGTATCAAAGGGTCAACAAATGAACACATATTCAATCTAGGGTTTCCTGCCTGTGCCTTTGAGGGTGGATGGTGAATAAAGGAGTGAATGCACTCTTGTTGACTGACGCTTTCCTGGCTGTGCCTGTGATGGTGGAATGGTGAAAAAATGAAAAACCAGTAAAAATGAATAACACTCCATAATGAAACGTTGATTATAACGTTTAACTTAATAAAACAAGAAATGGGAAAGGTTCCACTGGAGACAGAAGGGATTGAGAGCAGAAAGTGAAGAAATTAATTACAGAAGTTTCAAACAAAAAAGTCTATAATTACTGAAGGAATCCTATGTCTGTTTAAATAGTATTAAAGATCCAAAAAGATAAGACAAATAGGCAGTCCCGAGCAGTAAATAATGATGAAATTTAAGTTAATGAACAAAGTAGCTCTACTCATAGTAACCATACTTACTCATAATAACCATATGGCAGAAAGTGACACCACAGACCTGAAGATTAAAAAAAAAAATACTGTTAAACACAGCAAAAATTCACCAGTCACTACATAAACACTACAGACTGTGTACTAAATTGTACTAAATGAATGATTGACTGTAAATGAATGCACATCACTCAAAATGCAAACGATGTTAATCTTAAAGGAGTATCTTGACACATTTCCGCACCCAACAGCCACTTAGAAGAATGATGCCTTGTGTGAAGATGGCTCATGGTCTGGGCATGTTCAGTTAGGCCTTGAGTTTTAGGGTTTATCAAGTTAATGTGCCCCTGGAATTCTGTATTGTTTAGACTAAGGCTTTTATGATTAATGGTTTTGTAATTTACAAAGTTTCTGTCATAAAAATGCATTGATCATGCAAGAGTGTCCTCCCAGCCCCATGTATCTCATTGCCTTGTATCAGTTGTAAGGAAACAGAGGTTGTTGGTTGAGACATTCCTGTGAATCAGATGGCATATGCATGAAAAGACAGACAAAAGTCTAGTGAACCTTGGAGGATTTATGGCATGAATATAGCAATATATGTGATTAACATTTTTGTATTAAAAAATTTTTGTTGTTGTAAAACTTGTAGTGCAAGTTGCAGAACCTTACTGTGAAGTAAGGTACTAAGGTAAATATGGATTTGGGCCCATACATTTAAAAAGATGTGTTAATAAATTATATATTTGTTAATATTTTAGGAGCGCCTTTATTAGAAGAAGCAGAAGGAGATGATGGATGTGAACACCGCACTGAAGATCAGTTTTCGCTTTCCACTGTCAGTCTTCAAGAGTAGAGTGATCATTTCTTTGCAATTTCCATCAGAAGAGGATAGAAGCCCTTCTTATGGACATTTTGCAGGAAATGAAATTCAATATTACAGGTAGCATGTGTCACAAAAGTTGTCCTAAAAGTCGTCATTTCAGGAATGTATATATACAAACATATATAACCCTACCTTATCATAGTTAAGGTTTGAGAGCATGAAATAAGCATCCCATTGTTTAGAAGATACATGAGGCTCATAATATTTATAGCACAACCTTTTAGAATGTAGTGGTATAAGTAGAATAAGGTAGCATTCAGCATATGTAAGACCAGGGGTTTCTTCAACTAACAGTTATTTGTGTGGCCATGGTGGAGCTGGGTTAATATGGATATGATCAGCATCTTACAGATTTATGCGTAACTCCAGGAATGTTGTTTCAGGGTTCGGAACTATCAGATTTTTTAGTAGCATTCATTTTGCCATTAAATACTGTTTAAATGAATGTTTGTTCCTTTGAAAACATTACCTTTTAAGTATCGTGCTCAGCATATTTCCATAGTTTATGTTACTATTAGTCACTGTACAGTATTTTTTATTCGTGCCAGTCTGTCAAAATATAGTGCTCATAATCTGCAGTTATCGCATGTGGTTTGCTGGCATACTGTACACTTGTTTTTTTTTTTTACAGTTGTATTAAAAACTACTTTTAAAAAATTCTGAGTTCATGACTCATAACATGATAGAAAGTTTGATTTAACAAGATCCAGTAACAAAGTTTGTTTTTCAAGACATGTAGTCATTGTGAATAGTCAAACTTCATGGAAAGTTATATTCTGTTTAGAGAAAAATTCTTTTCTGGCTAAGTATCCTTTGTGATATTAATTTTGATGAAAGAAGTTTTGAGTTTTATTGTTTTATCATCTCTGTTCTCAGTGTTAATATTTTATGGAAAATACAAGATATGACTGAGACATTTTGTTGGATTAGGATGACATACATGACACTAGCAGGTAATAACAAGTAAGTAGACACCAAAGCTAGCAGATGAAATGAACAACTATGCTTTTGTAGGATAAAGGTGATGATAATGATTTATATTGTTTAGGCATGTGGCTGTCAGGAGTTTGAATAATAACCATTAATATGTTAAAGTTTCTTTCAGTCAGAATTTTACTGCCATTTTAAATTCACTCTGAAATGAAACTGTGTAGTACAGTAGTTGGGATAAGATATTTATAGTATTCAGGAGATGAAGTACTGGTTATTGGACAGTGAGTTTTAAATTTTCTTTGCAAATTGTGTAGAGTATAAATTTATTTTTGATATGTGGTTCATTATTGAATTTTATGCTGTAAATTATATAGTAACTTTTTTGTCAACCACCAGGAAGAAAAATTGAAAAGAGATGGTTAATGAGAATTAGTTATGAGGTACATCGTTTATACTGTGTCTGTACTTTCATTGCTTTGAATAAGTAATATGTTGAGAAGTTGTATTTCCACATTGTGCATCAGTATTGCATAAGCTCCTAATACATTTAAAATCTATTTTTGGTGTCTTTAAGTGAGGGGATGTACTATGAAAAATATTACTAAAATCTTTCCGACACTGCTCGTGGTAATATTTTTCACATTACAACTACAGGCAGTCCCTGATTATTGGCGATCTGGTTTTACAGCGCTTGTCTAGCAACAAAAATTGTTGATTTTCGGCACCAGTATGTGCTGATTTCTGCTTATCGGCGCCGATAAGCGCCCAAAATCGCAGGTTATCGGCGATTTTCGCGTAACGTCACGCTGCCGTCAGATAACTGGGGACTGCCTATACACTGTGTTTTAGAAGTAGACAAGCTTTAGGTTCATGAAGATAATTTTCTTTGTTAAGCTTAGTCATGTAGTAATTACTAATGTGTATTTGTGATCATATGCTCCACAAATTCATGCAAATTATATTTATTTTTGCTTAAATACCCAGTTAGTGAAGACAAAGTGCTGAATAGCTGCTTTCAGTAAGAAAAGCAGTACGGTAGTTACGCTTTCTGCGGGTCTGATTTTCTACCAATCAGAGTGGATTGGAGAAAACTTCTCCAGAGTTAAATTGAGAGACTGAGTAGTTATGAAGCAGGAACTATTTCAAATCCTGTTTGTATTAACACAAATTACAAACTTTTACTCCTATAAATAGCTGTTGACGAGAATGATTAATGAATTGAGTTTTCATTTGGCTCGTGTTTAGTCAGCAAATATGATTGAGATCTGGGGTTCTTATTTGCATTATTTCCTGATAAATGTAGCAGAGATGTACATTTTCCTTCATCTAATTATCTTCCTTTTGCTTAAAACAGCTATCCTATATCCATTTTGTTTCTGCTAACCAGGTATTTAAGCATAAGTAAGAAGTTTTTGAAACAAAAATTAATCTAAATCATTTATCTAAGCATTCCCTCATCTTTTCTGTTAATTTGAACTTTATAGAAAATTGAATTCTTGTGTTTTCTTCAGTTTTCCATCTGTTTTCAAGATTTTCACATAAATGGTAAAGAATTAGCATGTGTAATTTCTTGAAGTTTTGATTAAACATTTGGAATAGTCTTCTGTTTTTGGAAGCATTGCTGTAATATATCTGTTCAGACTGGGACAATTTACCTCAATATTCTGAAGTTAAAGGAACAGAATGTCTGGTCTCAGGTCTGACATTATGCCGGATAATAGCCGATTCCCATTTCTCCATATATATAGTAACCACTGCCAGAGCAAAGTATGCTGTTTGCATGTTGTATGGTCACATATTTATGGGCTTCTGTCTTAGGCTATTGATGTTTGAATATCAATTCTATATACTAATTGTTTTTATATCATATGTGAATTTTCCTAGGGGTTCTAGCAATGTTAAGAGGTCATTTGATTATGCTATATGCCCCTCAAAAGTTTTTAATATACTACAGCAAATATTGTTAAGTACTGTCATTCTACATGAAATTTTTCAAGGTAAGATGAACATGACAGACAAATTGTTCTTATTTAAGGACTTTTTCCTAATTTTTTATTCATTAGACTGACTAAGAAACAAACCGAGATGCAGATTACTCATGTTCAGGTTTCCTTTTTTGTATGTTGGATTAGTATCTTGAATTTTGCCTGTCTTGTGATATAAGATATTTTTCTATAGTTTCTCTGCTGTGATATATATTTTAGTTTTTCATTTGTAAAATTTTTTAGAAAAATTTTTATGAATAAGAAAATAGGTGTACTATTTTGCTGTCTTTAGTATAACTTTATGCTTAAGGAAGTATTTAATTTGTTGTGAACATTTTTGTTTTTTCATCTCTGTGAATTATGTTTCTGATTGTATCCATCCCTCCATAGTTCTTTAGAATTCCATGGTATGATTTTTGTATCACGGTATCATGGAGTTATTTGTTGTTAAAGGGTGATTTGTATACCAATGAATTTGATTTGTACTGTATATTAATGAATTTTTAATACTTTGCGTGATGTAGTTCGGGTTGCTACAAGAGTATGCCTTTGCAATTCGTGAATACACTTTTGTCAAATATTTCTCCAGTTACTGTATTTTGAAAATGGTTTTTGATAGGCAAATAATGGGAATGCATAAATATTGATCGAGGGTCATTCAGAGCCATGATTATGAAGAGTAAAAAAAAAAAAAAAAAGAAGTCTTGCAAAATTATTATTTTTTCTTTTTTTGTGTTCTGTTTTATGTTCTTATGGGGAACTAGTTCTCTGAATAGCTTTATGTGGTTATTGTTACAGTGAAGACTAGGGTTATTCCTTTCAAGAGATTCTAATAGAGAAAGGTGAAGGTATTGTGCAAATTAAGAATACAAAAATAAATGGATAGGCCATGGGATATCCTATAAATTTTTTGAAATTACAAGAGATAAAGAAGAGTGAAATCAACGGATTTCTCAGCATTTTGAGTAAGGAAGTCTGAAGAAAATAATAAAGTTAACAGAGGGAACATACCCATGAAGTAATTGATGCAAAAACTGCTGGAGTTATAAGCTTTTGTAAGTTAGTCTTATGAGAAGAGATAAATTTATAAGTATTTTGATATATAAAATACAGGTATTTGTCAAACTGAAACACATCCATGTTTGATGTCAGAAACATAATATTGCCTTCAGACACTACTGGTTACATCAGTTCTATTTCTTAAGGTTAGCCTTTTCCTCTGTGTAGATTATGCTAACAAAAACCAGTTGCATAGATTAGACAGAGTAGGTATGTCTGTGTGTGAAAAAAACAAACGGAAAGTGTTTTCAGCCACATTTAATAATCATGTTTGAACGATTTTCCTCTCGAAAGGAAATTAGGTTTCACTGATTCGTTTCACTCCACCAACAAGCTTTTCTCTTTTACTTGTTGCTCCTTGACAATGGGAAATCCTCCAAACTGTTTATATGATACACCATGGTTTGAGTGATACAAAAAAGACTGTGTTCACAACAGTTGATTTAAAAAAAGAATTTTTAAAATTTGACAACTATTATACTGTATAGGGACTAGGGCACTTAAATTTGACACTAATTATGGTGTAATAGGTTGCTTTATTAAAAATAAGTCATAACCATACCTTCATATTTTTCTTTCTTAAAGCTGGGATTTACTTCTACTTTAAAAAGAAAACTTATTTCAAATAAAGAGTATGACTGAAATAGTATATGTTCACTAAAACTACAATACTTATAGTAATGGCTTCATGGATTGGGTAGAATCTGGTATGCTTGTTCCAGGTTTTTCTTGTGTAATTTAGATGATATTAATAGCTGTTGATTGGTAGTATGATTGTTTCATCATGCACTTGTATTTAAAACATTTTTTAAACCAACTCATTTTCTCAGAATTATGATATTGCTCAGTGGTTCTAAATCCTTTTGTTAGAAGTGTCAGGGGCAGTGAACTGATGCTTGTACTAATTGGCATCACTAAATCCCATTTCCTGGCCATACTTTGTTAAAGATCAGTTCATGAGGTATATTTTCATCTCAGCACTGTCATTAGAATGTATGCTCACAATTTTGCTTGTGAAGGTACAATTCAGCTGATTTGGAATTCTTTGCTATTTAGCTTAACTTGGTCCAATAATGTTTTTCTGTCATCACCAAAAGGAAGTGTTGATTAGCATAAATATTTATTTATTTTATTTCATGTTTTTTCTGCATTTTTTCCAATGTTCTCTGGCAGAAGTGAAGATAATAAGTTATACCTCTGGTTTGTGTGCATGGCAGAGTCTTGTATATTCATTGCCTCAGTCATTAAGGTTATATGATAATTGACTTCTTCCATAGGGAGCAGATTTCCTGGAGATGACAACTCCATAGAGAGTGTCTTGAGCACTGCCTGGGTTAGCTGCAAATCTGGACAGACAATGTCAAGAAGAAGGGGGATAGGACCAGTTTGGTTTTTCAGCTGGAGAATGGATATATACAAATATAAGCCTTTTTATAGAGTCCTAAACAACAATTTCAGTAGTTCCACTCTAGTCTTTGGAACTCTTTCAGCAGTTCTGCTCCAGTCTGTAGACAAGTGGAAAAAAAAATTAATGTAAACCAAATTACAGGGTGGGAATACTTAATGAAATTAAATTGCTAGAGGAAGGGAATTCCTGTGTAAGAACATACTTGGCAAACATTTAAGAGAGTTTGGACATATGACAGTGACACTACTCCAGTCAGCTTGGGCCTGGTTATGAGAGAGGTTCAACATAATTCTGGCAAATGCAGTCCCTGTAAACATAACCTTGTTAGCATCCTGTGGGTGGAGTAGAATTAGGAGTCTTCTTTGTCACCACTTGCATATCCAGCAAAACTTTTTTCATAAGGTTTGTTTCCAGGTGTTTGGGAAAGAAATTTGAATCTCCTATTTTAGTGCATATTCATGGTGCATCTAAAATATCTGAGTTTGTATTTGTTAGGAACACATCTGAAACTGATTATAATGATTATGGTATATCTAAACTTACATCTACATATTATAATGCAAAATATAATGCAAAAACTGAAGTAAAGCAAAGCTAGGGCTGGAGAAATGATCAGTAATTGCAAAAAAAAGTTTATTGCAAATGTTAAAGGACATTGAGGACAACAAGCAGAAGGGGATGAATTTGATAACGTTGTTTTGAATACCTGTTAACTTGAACCTGGAACCAGGTATAAGGCCTTTGAGAACTCTACCTTCATCATGGTAATCAGAGCAGCTCTGTCACTCTCTTATATGTTGAGAATTAAAATAACTACCAAAGCAAGGACTGTGAAATTTGTTTTGACCAATGAGATTTTATGTAATCATTTGGAGATAAATAAGGTATGTCACTGAATGAACTGGTGGTTTTTCTTCCTCCCTCAGCTCATAGATTGCTCAGTCACTTGTAAGTATTGGTAGGACTCTATCAGCAGCTACAAAAGTTTGGAATAGTCTGCTTAACTGCTCTGTTAGATTAAGCATATGTAAAAACAAGTTGAAGTATTACCAGATGTACTGTATCTATGAAGTGTACAATAAAACAAACCTTAAGCTAAATGACAATAGCTTAAGTTGCTCTTCATATGAATATTTCTTTAATTTTTTAATAGTTAAGCTTTCATTTTTAATTTGTAATACTTTACTCTTAATCGTGGTGTTAACATATGATTGAAATTGCCATTCTTTGTTCATTATGAAGGTAGGTAGAGTTTAAAGTCTTTGCAATGTGGTGTCCATTTATTTATATCACAGTAACTATGAATAACAGTAAGCATCAGAAACTTGAATTTCTTATGTTGTATTATAATACTGTAAGTTCTGGTAAGTCTAAGTGTTGTAATTTTGAGTATGTAAATTAAAAAGGATATTTTGTATTGTTGATATTAGTATTTTATTAATTAATTTTAAAATATAAACTTGAATTAGTTAATATCACTAACAGCCAGCCCAGCAAGAGTTACCAATGGTAACTCAGTGGTGTGGTGAAACTATTAGTTAATGAAAGTGGCATCACTAAATACAGGATTTACCTATTCGTTGTGTTGTATTGTAGGTCTCGTGGGGAAAAGTATTTTTGGGAAAATGTATTTGTGTGGAAAATTCCTTGTGTTTCTACCTCTGTATGCTGCTGAAGAGCATTTTGATTAGATTTCCTTAGCTTTGGTTTGAAAATGTGATGGAAATGCATATCAGAGTTGATAATTACAAATGTGAAACTGTCTTTCAGTTCACATTTGTTAGAAATACTTATAGCAAGAATGAGTCACAGCCTTTGGTTTCCAAAGTTTTGCATTGTGCCACCGTCATTGAATATGTTTGCATTGTGTCACCTTCATCAAATATTTCTTGGGTATCCTTAGGTCAGGAACATGCAATATATAATGTACTTCATGCTGGTTCTTTTGAAGACCTGTTACCTAGGAATATCAGCAATCAAGTGAAAAATGGTGTTGCTTGTAGATAACTGAAGTAGGCTTTCTCATTATAGCATACAGTGGAATGCTTTCCAATGTTAGTAATGAGGAAGTCTCTCAAAATACAGTTATAGACTAGGCACTGAAGTACAATGCATGATAAATTTGCTTCTTTTGTGTTTTTGTCTCTACTTAAAGAGTTGAAAAGGTTTGAGGAACATCAACAACTTTTTTTGTTTTGTAGTAAATTGTAACCAGTTCATGTTAATACAGAAATACTATTTTGACAAATTCTTCATTGCCAGTAAAAGGTTAAGATAGATTTATTTTTTAGTGTTAATGTAGCCTTGAGAGTACCATTCAGTTTTGTGAGCATCAGTTTTTGTAAGGAAAGGTTCATGTAAAGTGTATTCTCAGTTCTTCCACTGCCATCAGATTATTGTTATCTAGACTTTTTAAGCCATCTTATCAAAATTAGAATGCCTTAGTAACTGCAAATCTCGTCATATTTTGCAACCTGTCTTGAAGTTTGCAGAAATTTAGTTGGTGTGATCAAAATTGATTTTGTATACATTTGTAAAAAGAATGTTCATTCCTGTGCTTTTAAATGATGATAAATAGTAATTGCACCTTTATAAGAAAGTTTATTGAATATTAATGAGTACACTAGTTATGAATCATATCTAAAGGAAGGTAGGGGATGCTAAATGCTTTAAATGTAACATACACATAGATGAGGTTACATTGCTTTTGAAATATTTTTAAGTCTGGTTTAACCATGATGAATTTCTTTGTTTCTGTTAACTTAAGTTATAATAGTGGGATTTGCATTCTGATTTGAGAATCATTGTTTGTCAAGAAAATGTTCATGATAAAGCATAGGCATTGGCCTCTTCACTATTTACTACATTTTGGAATTTCATCTTGCCATTGATACCTGTAATTCCTTGTTACTGCAGAACCACTTTTCATGATGTTAAATACTTGAATGTTAGGTTGCACATTTTAACTCTTGAGTTAAAAACACTAAAGAAGACAAAGATGAGTTGTTTTCCAGATCCTGTTGCCTATAGTATTTTTGGAAATCCAAAATTAACTTTTCAGTTTATTTTCATGTGACCTGAATCTTGATTTCATTCATATTGGTAAAAGCAAAGTTGAGGATTGTGTCTTGGAGTAATGTTGCACTTCCTTGACACACTTCTTGCACAAAAATTTGGTTGTGCTCAGTAACTGTAGTTTGTTAAGCTGACTGCATTCTTGCTAATCAGTAATTAAAGTTAGAGTGAATAATCTGTTACTCTATAATATACTATGTACATGTACAGAAATTTAGGCCAGTAAAATACAGTATGAGAAATTACATTATATCAGTATTTAGGCTACGTAAACGCATTGTTCATTTATTTGATAATCACTGATTTTTGTTTTCAAATGCAAACTGTATATAGTAGCTGTTAGTTTTACAAAATGTAGCTCTTTGTTGTCATTGTAAATGTCAGCCAAGGTAATTTGTTATATGCAGCATCTGAAGAAGTTTATATTTCTGCAGATTTTTTTAATGTTGCACTAAGTTATGTGCCCTTTAGTTGAAGTATTTTAATATTAATATAAAATAAAAATGCAAATGAGATTTTTATAATGTTCATATATGGTCATGTTAGCAGTTGTGTATAATTAATGATATGTATGTGCAACATAAGTGTGCATGTTCAATTGCAGATCTGGGAAGCTGAAGAATTTTTATCTAAGCAGTTATAAAAATGTACAACCAGACCCTCAAGTTAAAATTCTTAACTCACAGGGTTGGCCCATAGCATACATGAGCCACATACAGTATAGTAAGAATGGAATATAGAAACTTATTTTATGAAGCATAATAATGCTACTAAGCACTGGGCAGGAGAAGTGTGCTCCAAGATGCTCAAACAATATTGCATAATAGGAAGCAGGTACAGTATATACAGTACAAGAGCCAAACCTCAGTTCATTGTACTTTTACCTGTCATGGGTAGGATTAGAACTCCACACCCTTTGCCTCTCATAAGCGGCATTCTACACTGAAGTACCTGTACTAGGGGCACAGAGATTAGACAGAGATGGTGATCTAAATATCACACCCAAGCATAAAGCAGTAGGAATATCCTCTGTAGGTTGTGGGAACATATTCCTTTTTTGGCCAATAAAGCTTTTGGCATAGAACATACATAAAAAAAGATAAAGTTCAGATTTACTGTAAACATGTATGTTTGTTTTATTCAAGTATTATGCATTAGTTTGGCATACATTATATTTTTTACCTATCACTACACATGCATCCATTGTTAAAATATATATGTCATGGGTACAGGGAATTTAAAACACTATTTTTGTATATGTTATATGGTTTTGTGTTCAAATCCAAGTTGAATCAAATGAAAATTTTAATCCTGAATTGACATAATTTTGGATGGTGGATATTACATTTACTTTCTGGTGGTCTTAAATACATACATATTTATATTGTACATACATATCTTTACATATAATTGTATGGTATACAGAGCTTTGCTTCATGGAAAATTAACATCACCAGCTGCTAAGTATTCTTGGATATATATACTGACTTATATTACAGAATGAAGTTATTATTCAAGTACTGTAGTATACTAAGTTTTTTCAGATTCTTGTTGATGGTTTCAGTTACTCCTTACTTCTTTATAATACAAGCCTATTAAGTGGAAAAAAGTACTATATTTTCTCTCACATTCAGTATTATATGCACTGTCTGTTTTTCACTTTCATTTGCTCTCCATATTTTACAGTTCCTATGAATCCTAATGGATGTTGCTATCAAAGTGACCCCAAGAGATAGAAATAGTTTTCTTTGGTTAGAGAGGAGACTAAGGGAAATTGATTGCATGGTTGTAGGGGGACCATGATAGATATCCAGTCTACGCCTAGTACAGGTTGGTGTTCTGTAATGTACTGAGTATTTTATTTTGGAAACTGCCTTGGCAGGACTTATTTGCTAGCTTTTGATTTTTATTATTATCACTATTAGTATTATTATTATTATTCTATTGTTCTTAATGTTATATATAATTATTTTCTTGTCTTCTTGTCACATTTTAATATTGGACAGTAGTTGGCCAGTGTTCATACTCTGGAAGAGAGAAATGCATCAGCAGTGTGTATACAACAGAGAGGGTAGTGAAGTAGGGGGGATGATCCTGTAGAGTTCACCAGTAGGTTTCTGGCAGATTCCAAGGTCAGAGTTCATATATTCCTTTCATTGTTTTCCTGTCACTAACATTGCAGCTAAACCTCATTGGTCATTGTAAAGAGGGGCGAGACTAATCTGGTGACATGGTTTGTGGGTGGCGATGTATAAAGGAGGCCAAGATTGCGAGCAGGGGCAGCGCTGATTTCTCATTGGTTGGCAGGAAATTACTTTGCCTGAGCAAAACCTTCTCCCAGACACTGATGATTGCACCCTTCCCCATGTGCGAGCATTGAAGAATGGGGTGGATGGGGGTGGTAGTACTAGTAGGATCATTGCCAGTAGTGGATGGAAACTCCTGATTGGTTTGCTCGCTTGGGATTTTGGCAGGCAGTGCCCTTCTTGATGATGTCGGGAGGAAGAGAGTCTCATGCATAGTATTTAGATGGACTTCTCCCTCCCAGTATGTAGAGCTCCCAGGAGGCATAGGCAGTGATGGTTGGTTGCATGATCAATGATTTCAGTATTAGGAATTATGAATTATAGAAATGGAAAAACTAGCAGCCGGATTATTAAGAATAACCTAGCTTCCTCCATTCAGTGCCCCCCAAAGTGAAGCAACATGGTCTGACGATACAAATGTGCCTTGGCACCTGCATCAGTATGACCATTTTGCACTTCTCTAAGAGATCTGCCATGCTCAGGGAGGGACCATTATACAGTTACTTTGGGACTACCCTTAACACCAAAATAAAAAGATATTATGTTCATATTATTAAAATCATTGATCTTGCAGCTGACCATCACTGCCTACACCACCTGGAAGTCATACACATTGGGAGGGAGAAGCCCAGACTAAATACTGTACTATACAGAAGACTCTTTTCCTCCTGATGGCAGTGTGAAGGGCACCACCTGCCAGTATTCCTGGTGTGCAAACTAATCAGGAACTTCTATCCACTGGTTGTGATCCCCCCAATACCACCCCTATTCCAAATCCCCATTCTCCTGCCCACAATGCTGGCCCCCTATATATACTGCCAACCACACTCCGTGTCTCCAGACTCACCCCTCTAGATAATGACCATCAAGTGACAAGAAAAACACTGAAAGTAATACTACTGTATGACCCCAGGATCCGTCTGCAGGAAACCTGAAAGTAAACTATGGGTTCATCCCTCACATTTCACTCTCCTCTCTGTCATATACAGAATGAAAACTACTGTGCACATGCTACTGATATATTTCTCTATAGCAGATTATGAACATTGGCTAACTATTGTCCAATATTAAAGTAGACGAGAAAAGAATTATATATGAAATTGAGAACACACAATATGAAATCAATTTGAATGATGCAGCCATCCTATTTAACAGAACATGTTTAGGAAAGGGATTACTTCCTTCTTATTCTTCTTTTTGTTATAAGGATGGTTTTAATATTTTTATGATTATTAAGTAATTTATTGAAACCACTCATTTGTATTGCTAAACTCGTAATATTTACCCAAAGGTTTTGTTCACAAATGAGAAATCAGAGTGGTACAAGGCAGAGTTAAAGAATTTAAACAAAGAGTGGTACAAGGCAGAGTTAAAGAATTTAAACAACCAAGTGATAAAAGACAAATAGGAACAGAGGAAAAGTACCATGCAAAAAATATTTCTTCTGGGGCCAAAGGTCTACACTAGACTCCCCTACACGGTAATTTTAGACAGTGAACAATTGGTGTATTTGGCTCTTAGCTGTGTGAAAATTTGCTCTGACATTTAAAGAGGTGATAGATTCTTTAAATGGCTTACTGACTTGGATTAAGGAAGTTTATATCTGAGGATAAGTAGCAACTTGAGATATTGCTTCCCATGAATGCTTGCTGATACCATATTGAACAAGAGTCTTATATGGAGTATGTATATTTATAAATATATATATATACTTAATTATTTGATGCCTATTATTTTTGGGAACTTCCAGGATTAGGTTTGTGGGCTTTGTTTCTGTCTAAGCAAACTATAAATGTATATAATTAGTGTAGTTTTGATTCATTCATTTTAGCCCATTAATCATAAGATGCCTTATTTTGTGTAAAACTTATCCTAGTTATACCAACCTAAATCCTGAAAAGAATGCATCTAGACCGACTCCTTCCACCTGTCGTCGGGGTGGCAGTGACAGGAGTTGACCCTATGTAAGGCGAGTCAGACCTTCGGGTTACACTCCCCTCTATAGAAGAAGCATTCTAGATCATAGCTTGGCAACCATTCAGGCGATACCTCGGACATCTGGCGGTCAAGACTAGAACTGCTTTTCTGACCACATGAACAAAATATCTCTATCTTTGATGTATCTTATTTTCTGGCCTCTTGATAATGCATCCCACCACCAGTTCCTGATTTGTATTATGATTAATCATAAGGAACACTTTCCTCTTCTCATCCCCGGTTTAAGTCAGTCCTCAGATAGAACACAGTTGAATGAATGTAGATGTGGGAGGGCAGGAGGGGTCCGGCCAGATGGAATTGGAGTTAGTGTGACACAACTAGGATAATTTCTACACATAGTATGGCACCTGACAGTTAATAGTTGATGAAAAGTGTGTTTTTGTATAATAAAAACTTTGCAATTCAGGAATATCGTATGAGGAAGTTTTAAGTGTTTTTCTTCAATTTCAGTTTTCTTAAATATGAATTAAAGTATGATGTGATATTATTTATGCAAAAAGCCATTAATAGATCCTGTGAATACCCATGCCAGTGAATATTGATCAGCTAAATACATATATTTGTTTGCATACATGACATATATCTGCTTTTTTGAGTAATTTATACTGTACTGATATTTGTATGTGTGCTTGTCTCACATTATTATTTGTATCCTGTTTACATTAATGCATACAGTGTAAAGTATAAATATATACGTGCTTCTGTATACTGCATAATCTCTCTGCTATTTCTGCTTCTTTATAGAGAATACAAGCTATTCCTTTTTGTTTTATATCTTTCAGTGTTTATGTAAATCTCATATTTAACTAATACATTTCACTTTATGAAATAAAATATATAAGCGAGTTGTTTTCAAATAACCTTAAATAACAGAATAGTCCTTTTAAATGGTGACTTTTATATTGCAAAAATGAGTCTATAATGCAGTTGTAAAAAAAGTGACGTGGGATTGTATTGTTTCCTCATGTGGTTTAATTTTATTTGCAATTTTTGAATCTTCACAGGTCTGCACATGCTGTAAGAGTGCTAACAGCAAGTTTGTTTCCTTAGAGGGACATTTAGTTTCCACCTTATTTTTGACGTGACATCACTAATGGACAAGAACTTGTGCAGCATTCCTCTTTTTTTTTTTTTTCTTTGTATTACTCTTAGGCATGTTCAAGCCAACTAGATAAGCTTATCACATACCTTTTTTGGTAATAGCAGGGGTAATGTGTGATAAAAATGTGCCAAATAAACTGAAAATAAAGATCTGTTACAGCGTATGGTTCAGATACATGGCAACAAAGAAGGAAAGAGGAAGTAATGCTGAAGGAAACAGAAATGAGGATGCTGAGGTGGATTTATGAAACCAGTGTATGAAAAGACTGGAAAATTAATAAATTATGGGAAGTGCTGAGGTGGCAAAGATTACAGATATGATGCACTGAGATTGAGATGGCATGGGAATGTGTTAAAGATGAGTGAGGAGGAAGGAGTGAAAGGGCTTGAGGAGGAAGGAGTGAAAGGGCTTGGCTGAAACCACCTATGGTAGAAAGTCAAGAGGATAACAAAAGGATTAGATGGAGTTATAATGCAAAGGAGGACATGGACAAGAAGGATTTAATGGAGGAAGATTACTTTTAATAGGAGTAGTTGGAGAAAACCATCAAGGCAACCATCCCCTTAGCATAAGGATAGCAGTGGAGATGAAGTGATGATTTTCAGTAATGATGCCTTGAGTGACAACAGCCCATAATTGTTTGATGATGCTCCAAACCCTGTCTGAATACAGGATTAATGATAAATTTCTCATGGGACTTTGACATTTTACAAGAGGGGCCTCAGCTCCACGAATGGTTACATTCAACCTTGAACAGTGCTTAGTCCCTCTTGACAAGAGGGTAGCCTTGGATGCCATCCCAAACTGGACTAGATAGGCTATATGACTATTTAGCTAGACATCTGAAGAGATTGCAGGTGTGACCTTACAACTTTGGAGATGCTTCTTGTTATCCAGGATTTTCCTCCTCTTGGTCAAACATCTCTCAGGTACCATGAAAATATATGGGACATCCCAGTAAAATTCATACTAAGGAAGAAGAGTTCTATGCAGTGCAGAAAACATTTCATTTTATCCTTTGCTTCAGGGAAACTTGAGGTAGAAAACTTAGCAGGACCTTGCCCTTTTGCCTTCAAAGGACAACTCAGACTGAACAATACAATGCCATAAGAGTGGAGGATCTGTTCAGGCTTTTTGCCCTCTTTTTATTTGGGAAGTTTTTACAAGGAACATGTGAAATCCATTCTCTCTAGTAGTTGCAAGGATATGCAGCAGGAACAAAAGTGGAGATCACTAATTAAAATTATTTTGGGGTTATAAATGATATGGATCCATTTCCACACTGTAGGTGCATCTCTCAGGAGAGATGACTATGCGGGGGAACCTGTGCATCAGGAATTTGTGATCTGCCATGGTTGGATTGTTCTGTCTAGGCTACAAATTTTTTTTTTTTCTGTCTAGGCTACAAATTTTTTTTTTTTTTTTTTTTTACAAAATCCAGGTTGTTATCCATCAAGGGTGCTGTTGCCTCGAAGCCTCATTATAACGTGACTTCTGATTGTGAGCTTAAGGTTGAAGAAATGTTTCAGATTCTGACATTATTCAGCTAATGCTTAACTCTTTGAGAGTTTTTATGGGGGAGGGAGGTGGGAGCTGCTAAACTTATCTGTGGTAAAACCCATTCACGCTGTAAATTTGTTTCAGGGGTTATATTATTGGTTTTAGTGCCCTCCTGAAACCAAAGAATTTTAGTCCATTAATGTATCTTTGAAAATGTAAAGAAATTATTAAGTTAGAATGATGCACTGAATTAACTGGAGAACAGAAATTTTTGTACTTTTTGTAAATGTTAAAAAACAATGGAGATTAAATTACTTTTGCACCATGAAAAAGTACAGTAAATTTCCTTTCCAATGATACACAGTAAATATAATTGCTATTCATGTCAGATATCACATATATCCCAATACTCAAGTTGTCATCCCAGTGCTACCCACCATAAGAATATTTAACTATTTGTTTTATTTTACAGATGATGTAATTGGAATCTCAAAGGGTTAATAAGTAAATGAAAGGAAATAAAAGGTTCCAGCTTGAACAGTTTTTTCAGACAATATTTTCAGCTTCAGTAAGTATAAAATGCAAAGGTTTCTTTGAATTTCAGTGAATCATCAGTGAATGATTTTTTTCTTAATGAAATGTGTTTTGAGAAAACAAAGGTAAAAATATGTACTCCAATACTGATAGGTAGGAAATTGACATTTTGTGTGTAGGTGCTTCTTCACAGTAGGAAATCTCTGAAAATGTCTTGATGATTGCATTTTAAATATGCTTACTCATTTTGAAAATAGACTGTAGAAAATATAGGTTAAAAGAATTCTAAGTGGCTATTTAAACATTTACATTTAAATAGAAATACAGTATACATACTATTCCTTTTTACACAGTGCAAACTGGAAATGGCTATTGAAACTTGGTAACAAGGTGGCTAATTGGAGGTAGGCAGGTCAGTGGAAGGGGAAACCTCACTCACCTGGTGTACGCCAGCAATATTCTTTGTTCATGGTCAAATTAAGACATCATGTACTCTGACTGACCATCAAAGACTTTTTTATGGATTTGAATACTAAATGAATGGCAAGAGGTGTGAGGGACATATGCAGCCACAAGTTGTTTGCTGTTTTTTTCATAGAGGAATACGGTACTCTGCCTTTGATATTACTGAATCTTTTTACCTCTCTCTTGCCAGATTGGCCCCCCACCTCCTACATTCTGCATGTTTTCGTTTGGGTTGCCAATGAAGGTAAGTTTATGAGGGTAGAAGACCAGCTCACATTCTCTGACAACACTGAACTAGGCACACATGCTGGGTTCTCCCTTGGTGAGACTGCGGCATATGTTTGTGGTTTGCCATCTCTTACCCACGCTTTACTGGAGTACAGGTAGTCCCCGGGTTAAGGCTGTCTCGACCTACGGGATTCTGTACTTCAGGCGCTTTTAAATATATGCATTAAAAAATTGGGCACTATAACATGGTGAGAAAACCAGTTTAGTGAGCTGTAGCCACTGGGAGGGTTCACTATAAGGAGGTCTCTCCTATGGGAGGGTTTACTATAAGGAGGTTCCTCCTATAAGGAAGGGAGAAAACCAGTTTATTACCAGGGCAAAGTGTACAAACCTGTTTCTTTCCCCAGGCTTACATAAGTCTCTTTCTCTCTCATTTTTATACATTTATGACGTTCTGGGTTACGGCGATTTCCGAATAATGGCAGGCCG
This sequence comes from Macrobrachium rosenbergii, assembly GCF_040412425.1. Taxonomy (NCBI): domain Eukaryota; kingdom Metazoa; phylum Arthropoda; class Malacostraca; order Decapoda; family Palaemonidae; genus Macrobrachium; species Macrobrachium rosenbergii. Next base: position 45,172,480 of record NC_089791.1, read on the forward strand.
CCGGAACAGAACCCCTACATAACCCAGGGACTACCTACAAGCAAACATTTCTGTCCCTCAGTATTCTCAACGACCTGTCTTTTGCTACTGTACTATTGTAGCAAATGACAGGTCGCTTAGAATGCTGAGGGACAAAACCGTTTGCTAGTACAGTATACAGTATGTATATTGTATATGCAAATATATGTAAATGTTTAAATAGCTACTTTGAATCCTTTTACAACGTATTTTGTCGTTTTTCATTATCAAAGCAAGTAAGCACATTTGAAATGTGATCATCAAGACATAATCAGTGATTTCCTACTGTAAAGAAGCACTTGCACACAAAATTTCAATTTCCTACCTATCAGTATTGGAGTGCATATTTTTATCTTTGTTTTCTCAAAGAACACTTTGATAAGAATTCAAAACATTTTGATAAGAATTCAGCGCTATTAAGCCTCCTATAGTGGTTGTTTTGCATGTGGTGATACCCTGCAAATCATGTACAGGCCATACTCGCTCCAACACTATCACCTGCCTCGACAGATCTTTTACAGTAGCCAAGGAAAGCAAGACTTTTTGGACCAATTATGGTCAGTAAATGAAAGGGCATCTTCCTCCTCCTTGTTATCAAGCTCTTTCATCATCTTCTGTCCATCTTCCTTCCTTAGGAAGAAGTAAAGGGTCTCTGAAGCCCACTCTCAAGAAGTTTTTTCAGACTGAATAAGCGACTTCATTCTTTGGGGATTGGTGACAGCTTACTCTTACCTGCAGGCGCGATGTTTGCCTAAGGTAAGATTGGCACTGGGTCCTCTGAGCACACACTGCTCAGGTACGCCACAGAGAGGAGTCTGTGCTACCTTCTCACTTAGCACATACACAGTCCTCTGAAATTGCGTGCAAACTGGTCATGCATGGGACATCATAGTTTTATGATACTGCTCAGTTCTCATGACATGCTTGATCATTTGGAAGATCAGGGAGATGATAGTGTAGTTCTTGTCGTGACTAGGAACAACCAGCTCAACTTTGGTAGATTGCCTTCAGTCACCTGTAATTCTTGGAGAAGCTCCAACCTCTCAGGCACCTCCACCAATGCTCATTTTAGTGGCAACTGAAGCAGGATTAGTTAGCCTCAAGCAGACCTTCCTCTTACTTTATGCCCTTGAGCCAAGAGTGAGGACTGGACAATAGAAACCTCCTCCTGAAAGTTCCTTTGAACTTCCCACCTCCAGGGAGGGTTGTGTTTTCAGTTGCAACAAGAAAAAGTTGGGTGTTTATCTGAAGTTTTTTCTGTTTAGATGTGTGAACAGAAAATGACCTTCATCAGTACATGAACATCCATAGTCTTGATTAACCACAACAGTTGGTGGTACAGATGCAAAGTGGGTTCACCACATTGTTGAGATTTAACCCCTGACATTCCACCAATGTTTGAGTAAACCAGTTCAACTGCCATGGCCAGTTGGTCAAGGCATACCGCTCCCTAATTTCTTTAGTGGGGACAGGCTTTTAAAACTTTAGGAAACTTCAGTGATCAACCTGTTCACCACATGGTTATACAGGAAGTCCCTGATGATCTGCTCTACCATTCTAGACTCTAAAGCTGTCATGGAAAATGTCTTCCAAGATGTCCTGGGACAACCTGGACATCTCACTTCCACCTGTTAAGTCTTATTTGCTGAGTGATCAAGCTTATCTCAGTTCCTGCAGTGAAGCCTATTGCTATCACTTTAGCTAGTTCTTTCAAATGAAGGTCATGGACCTCTCTTTCTCGAAGAGTTGCATGCTTATAAGATCCCTTGGTAGAGACCATAGATTGAGATCTCGCCCTCAAGACTAGTTTCTGCTAATTTTAGCCTTATCATAGCATGACAATGGGTTGCATGGCCTACCGTATCTAATACACAAGGCTCTCAGCAGGCTGGGTATTCTTCTCATTCTCATTTGTGGGTTTATTGAGAAAACTTAAAAACACCACTTTCTGATGAGAGATGGAGAATTCTTTTGTTCCCTCTCTCCATGAATTTGAGTGGGAAGCCAGATTAGATGCTTTTGCACCTAGTGCAAGCCCTCCAGATCTATTTAATGAGGACCTGACCTCTTAAGCCAGAGTGTCTGGGTCTCTTTGTAGTACCAGTAGGTCCAAGGAGGAGGTGTCCAAGAACACCTTATTTTACAGCTTCAAGAAGCAATCAATCAGATATATTTGTTCTACTTGGGTGGTGGTCCATTCTGGGTAATAGCTCATAAAGCCATGTCCCTAGCTGTTGAGTAACTTTTCAGTTGCACAGGTAATGAGGGCAGGTGTCTGGAACCAGATTACCTGTACCTTATTTTACCTCAGGGATTTTACTTACAAGTCCTTGAAAACCTTTTAGACCCGTAGTGATTACTCAACAAGTTGTGTAATCTTAGCTCCTCATGAACAAAAAAGCACCTTGCCTTAGGTGCTCAGATGGCATAGGAGTGGAGGTTGAATAGGTGAATGACTGGCTTTCTTCTTTCTTCCTTTCATCCTTCCTCTACAAGGCTACAATCAGGTTGAGTGTGTGCTGGATAGGCCATGATGTAGGTTGACTTCACCAATGGGTATCTTGTCTTTACAAAAAAAAAAGGGGGGTTTGACATCAATTTATGATTGACCCAAATAGACCCAAATACCGCCAAGGTTAGAGAACTGCATTTTGTAAGGAAGGTTCATCACTCTCTGAACAGAGGATATGTAAGACCATAACAATGTACTGTACATAAATGGTTTTAAAACATGAATCCCACCAATGATCATCATTCATCTGTATTGTCTTTTCTTCAACACTCCATGAGCTTAGTATAAAAGGCAATACAGTAGTAAGTTTTGGCATTTCTTTTTGTGTACTTCCATGTTATGTTCATTGTTCTCAGGTGTCAAAAACCACACCCACCATCAGTGTTTGAAATTACCAGGTCACCGGAGGTCTCAGGATCTATTGGTCAGTGTTTTGCTTGAGTCAGTGATTCTAAATTATCTTTGTTCCTAACAGGATACAAACCTAACCTTTCACAAATGGAGTTTCTCACACAAGGCATGCTTTGGCTGTTACTGATAATTATAATCCTGTTGCGAAAAACAAAATCCTATTGGGTAGGCCCAGGGAGCCCATGACCTGAGATGGCCTACATCATCCATTTTCTTCTCAGCTGCAGTGTTGTTCAGATGTTACTGTTTTGAGCTTTTGTTAGTGGTGAGATTTTCCTCTGTGCATGCTACATGTTTGTGTCTTGTTGTTTTTGGTGCAAAACTTCTTCCCTTCCAGCAATGTGTTGCTTTCAAGTAGCCCAGTGTTACATGTTTTGTATGCTTTTTTGTTTTTTGAGGGGCTTAGTGCTGTTCTTGGTGATGGACCACATGTGTGTCCCCCTTTGTCTGTGAGATGACTACCCCAAGGAGAAGCTGGAATTGCATCTTTTTGTTGGGAAAGACAAGTCATACTGCAAATTCACATCCCTCTTAGTGGTGGACCCTCACTCAGTATGTTACCTGTGGGGGGAAAGAATGTGTGAGGGGCACCATGAACTTGGAATGTGAAGGGTGACTGTCACCATCATGGAAGCTCTAGGAGAAGAGGTGTCGAAAACAGAAGGGAAGTGCATCTTCGTGTTAGGCAACTTTCAGCCCTTCGCCTACCCGCAGCCTCTGATGGCAACTCCTATGGTTGCTCCTGCCCCTCTCCCCCCTCCAGTTTTTTCCAAAGCAGCCATGGAGGACAATGTCCTCCTCATAAGGGTCATCACCTTCATGGTGAAGCATAGACAAGAGGGGCAGGCTCCCTGGTCATGTGACTCCTCCAAGATGCCTGCCATTCCTCCCCTCCAACTGGCTAGTTGAGGGGAAGAACAGGCAAATCCTCAACCCCCTACATCGCCCCCGCCTCAAGTGATTGAGATCCCCCTATGCCTCCCCTTCCTTCCCCCCACTAGCAAAGTACCAGAGAGTGGATAGTGGGAAATTGTTGGCATCACCAGGTAAGGGGAAACAGGAGGAGTGCACCCTTGAATTGTTCATGCTCCTCCTCCTTGTCTTCCACCACAACATTCTTTGCCTCTTCAGCACCACGCTTTCTTGAAGAGGTCGAGATTGGAACAGCAAAAGGAAGTCATCCCCCTGAGATGAGAGATGAAGAGGTCCCATTGAAGCAGCAGCAGAGCAGAGCAGGGAAGTACATTAGATCGTCTAGTGAAGCAAGTCATCGCCCCACAGCAAGTCGGGGAGGCGTAAGTACTAAGTGCTTGTCTGCAAAGTCATCAGGAACAGTGCAGCAGGTCATCCAGGTGGTCCTACAGCTCCAGGTCTCAGTCCTGGTCCAGGAGCAGAACCAGGGATAGGAGAACAAGGAGCCCATCAACAAGGATGAGGTGCTCCAGTGGATGGTGGAGCAGTACAGAGTCTAGATTTGAGTCTTGGCGTTTGAAGTGGCGATCCTCCCCCTCCTCCTCTTTGACCTGCTTAGAAAGAAGGGCTATTCAAGAAGAGCTGTGGAGGCAGTTTCAGATACCCTCTGCCGCGGTGTACCAAGGTAAGTGGGCAGAGTTCTGTGATTGGTGCCGTTGGAGAGGCTATTGTCCACTCAAGACCTCTGTGAAAGAAGTAGCCAACTTCTGGTGCACCTACAGCAGAAGAACAACGGAGACTTGACCTTAATGACAGTCTTCCTACTTGACCAGCCTCAACCAAGATGGGAAAGATCCCAGGCTCTTCTACAACATCTCCCACCCCTCCTTGTCCTTGGACACTGTTCTGGAGCTTGTGGCCAATATACCGAACTCCTCTGTCCCCAAACTGAAGTTTAAAAGTTTCTCCATCCCCTCCATGAAGGATTTTGTCAGGGGTGACCAAGAAGAGATGATGCCATGTCTGGTCAGAGCCCATGCCTGAAGAGAGTAGACCCCCACAGACAAGCTTGCAAGAGGCTATTTATTAGTATGGGGAGGAAGAAGGAGGTGTCAAAGAACACTATTTCCTTCTGTCTCAGGAGGTAACCATATGGGCTTACAACTCCCAGGAAGATGGGGGAGGCATCCCTGACGAGGGTGAAAGCCATGACATACAGGGAGTTGGTCCATCTGCGGGTGGGGTTCTGGGAGAGGCAGTCAATGTTCACTACCTTCTACCTCTGGGATTTTGCACAAGTCCAAGGACACCTTCACCTTGGGCCCTGTCGTTGTGGCACACTAGGTAGTGCGAGAGGCATCAAGCCCTGCAGGAAGGGGCTGGAATGGAATGGAATGGATGGCTATGACGCACAGGAATTGGGGACACTGGCATTTCCCCAGGCTTTGTCCTAAACTCTTGGAGTAAATACTATTCCTGAAGGACATGAGTTCCACAACCAGGTAAGCTCCCTGCTAGGGAGAGAGTGAGGGGTGAGCCATTTGGGGCACCCTGGCACCACCAGGGCAAGCCCATATGTTAAACTTTGCAGCAGGACAATTGGCCTCCACCAAAGAGTGAGATTCCATTTACAGTATACAGCAAAAGGTTCATATCTGTATAGGAATGAATACCAGACTTAAAGGTAATTTGTATTTTTCCTAGGTATATGAACCATAGCTTTCATAAAGGAACTAACCCTCCTCTACCGGCCTCACAGGTCTCCTAACCTGTGGAGGGTAATGTCTGCAAGCGGGTTGGTTCACACAGTGGACGAGGTGGGCTGTCTCAGGTCATGGGTTACCTGATAGAATTTTGTTTTTCACAATAGGATTTTGTTCAGTCAGTAACAGCAGAACGCAGCTTTTGCAAGAATCTCCAGTTATGAAAGTTATGGTTAATACACCTAGCAAAATACAAATTACTTTTAAAATTGGGTATTTCTACCCAGATGGAAAAAGAAAGGGGAATGAACTAGAAGAAAAATATGGTCCCATACTGTTATGAGGCTTTCCACCCCAGGCAGGAGCTTTCTCTACTTCTGCAAATAGAACATATTAGTATACATGGGTCCTTCAAAGGTGAAATCCATAAATTTACAGATAACCTGCTATCTTCTAAGAATGGGCAGTTATTTCTAACAGTTGAAGCAGTGAAAGGTATAAATTAAAGACAGATTTTAACCCAGAAATTATATATATAATATAGACTTCGGCATATTATAGTAGAGAAATATGTACTTACAGCTTGACATATGCTCAATAAAAATCACTTTACTAAAATATATGTCATTTCATAGTTTTCTAAATATAAAAATTCACATTCTATATACATACCAAATTTCATTCATACAAGACAACATTACAAATATACCACTTGATATTAATCAACCAAGTGGGATAACTGTACTTAAATAATTATTTTACATATTCATAAATACATTACTATCATAAGCATCATTTATACCTCCTTTTCTTACATACAATTTATTAATCAGTAATTGTAAATTTACTGGGAATCTTGTGTAAATACTATAGTATCTAATGCTCTTTAACTAGTTTCTATCATCCAAATAAGATACAGTCCAACAATGGTGATATGAATTCTCTTGCCTGAAGGTGATTAACAAAAAATGTACACATCTTAACCCTTAAACGCCTACTGGACGTACCATACGTCGACTAAAACTGTCTGTTGGGTGCCAAGTGGACGTATGGTACGTTGACTAAAAACGTTTTTTTTAAATATTCGCGGAAAAATAATTATAGGCCTAGTTTGCGAAAGGTTTTAAATCACGCGCCTTGAGGGATGCTGGGAGTTCACGGATCACGCTGTTGTTTTGTTTATAAGCGTCACCCAGACGCGCATGCGCGAATTTCTTCCTTCTCGCACCAGAAAGCATCAGCGGTGCATCGTCGGAGAGCGATATCTTGACGCATCTGTGTTTTGCAGAACTTTGGCGAGTGTTTACGTATTTGTGAGGCAAAAGGACGTAGAATACAACATAAAATAAATCATGCTTTTAGCTTTTACCATTTTTGAAATATTTTCATATAAATAACGATAAATAGAAAAAAATCAACCTTTGGTCAACTTTAACTCAATCAAAATGGTCAAAAAATGCAATTGTAAGCTAAAAAACTTACAGTATAGTAATATTCAATCAATTTCCTTCATTTTGAAACAATTGGAAAGTCTCTAGCACAATATTTCGATTTATGGTGAAGTTTTGAAAAAAACTTTTTTTTACATCCATCGCTACGAATTCATGCATCATTTTGTGATAATATTTTCTGTGTTGCTTTAATCATTTTACAATCTGTTATATACCAAAATCATCGCAATTTAGTGTACAATACAACTAAAAAAAGTAACTCATTACCTTTTAACCGCTTTGCTTACAGCGATTTGTATACAATTATATATTTTTTTTTTTTCGCTGTCACATATTCCAATATTTATATATGATAATGATATTTATTTTCATTTCTGATGGTTGCATACTAAACTTCAGGCAATGAGAAAAAAGGAGCCAAAAATGAACTCTTAATCTTAAAAACTAAGCGTGCTGTGATTTTTTGAAAAAAACTCTTTTTCCGCTTCAGCGCTAGCTCCCAAACGCCGCCGGCATACGGGAGACGTTTTTGTAAATAGAGGCTCGGCGTTTAAGGGTTAATATGTTTGTTACATTAAAATGTGAAAACTACTAAATACAGTATATTTATTGTCTTTACCAATAGTAAATTTACTCTCCTGGAAAATAAAATCAACCTTAAATTTTTCTATTACAACCATAAGCTATCATTCAAGTTTTACACTATAAAATGTCCTTACATTGGAAATTCTGGGCTAACGTTGAAAACTCAAAAGAAAAAATGAACATATTTAACCACAACTATCCAAAGCCTTAGTTGTGATACACTTTTCCATCAAAAATTTTTTACACTTTTAACATTATATGCTTTTACACGAAAGGCCTTCTGTACCTTTTATCTAATATGAAATCCAAATGAAGCTCTAACCAACTTTTTCTACAGGAAAAGAGTGACTTAAAACCCTGTGCACAACTGTTGCAATTCCACTGTTATCACAAAATTGCAAAGAGAAAAAGTACTTATGAAATCTCTAATATCCCTACAGAGCTGCTTATACAAAGACACCTATCATTTTATACTTACGGTTGTTTATGGCTAACAACGAAGCTTCTAGATTGCATATGTTCAGTATCAAATAGCATTTACAGTAGCGCACCAAGATAATGGACCTTGGTATATCGTACTTCTAGCTATATCAGTGCAAAATGGAAATACCAATTTGAGGGTTTTCGCCTCCGGATTGAGCACTGAACTGTTTTTTTCGAATCGGCGCCAAAAGGAATGCTGGGAGTTTGAGTGAGGGAGAAAGCGCATCACCCACACGTGAATACATGTTTATGCTTGCAGTACACTGTATACTTAACTTTTTAGTATACTGTAATTTCACTTTACAATACTGTACTATATACTGTCCTGAATAACAGTTTTAGGAGGGTAATCTAAGATGACTCTGGGTGTTTTGGGATGATGGTTTGGGGTGTATTTTTGTTTGAACTGATATTAAATTGTTTTAGTATGATAATTTAAGATATATTTTTGTTTGAACAATTAAATTAGGCAGTGAATTATTAAAATAAACAGTTATAAGCATTTTACAGTACAGTAAACCCCCCGTATTCGCGTTCTCATGATTCGCGGACTCACGTGATTCATGGTTTCTCTGTGGAACATATCTAGCCATTATTCATGGAAATTCGCCTATTCATGTATTTTTCACTGAGAAATATTCACTAATTACTGTATTTTCATATAATTTTCATGAATAAATGCACTTTTTTTGTGATAAAACTATTAAAATACTCTAGGTATATGCATTTTTTGCAGGGTTTTTCTGTGTTTAAACTATCAAAATGGGCAGCTCTAAGTGTTTTTAGAGGGGTTTTAAGTATTCATGGATTTTAGCTATTTGCGGGGGGGGGGACGCATCCCCCGCGAATACGGGGGGTTCACTGTAGTTTAAGGGGTACAGGGTATAAATATACCTGTACTTTATGGCAAAAACATGCATTCACATATACTGTATATAAAACGATATATCGGAGTACCTGTTATAGCGGGGTAGGCTTGGACGCTTTAATCCGTTATCTTCGTGAGCTACTGTATTTTGGACAGAGCAAAGCCACACAATGCACAGTACTATTAAAAAGTTTGCACAGGTTTTGGTGAGAACCAGCTCTTTATGGGGCATACTATTCACTACTTGCCCCTTGCAAAAGTAACTAAAGCCACAAACATGTACATATATCATTTACCTACTTGTTTAGATCCTATGCTGAACAACAACAGAGTTACAAAAGAATAGTTTTTAAAAAAATTACTAAATCATCAGAATAATGCAGTGAATGATAGATGCACACATATATTACAATGGTTTCAATTACCAACACATTTAAAAATACTAATTCATGCACAAACACACATCTTTCATACCAAGGACTATGGAAATAGCACTCATAAAACTTACTAATATAATACTTTACATATGCAGCAGCACCTTTTGATATTCAACAGGGTGCTGTGAAAGTTTCTATAAAAAATATCACTAGTTTATTTATTCACTCCATGTCATTCATTCTCCAAAACAGTATGGTGGTTAGCTTATATGGCCGGAATTAGTTACACTGTCACTTACAAATGTCTTCTCCAAACTCAGGCACAAAATCAATCCTATTTCCAATATTGTAACCACCATTGGTTATTTCACAAATGTGACAACTTGCTTAAAATTGATATTAAACATGCAGAGCATATTATAGCTCCACAATAACTACATAAACAATACGCAATATTAATGTGCCAATAATGTATTGGATAAAGAGGGCAAATCTACAATAAAAAAGAACTGATGAAAAGGCTAGTTATTTGGTGAGGAAAATCATTTTGTCACTTCAAAAGCAATTACGACAATAAGGTATTCAAATAAAAAGGAAAAACCATTTAGATTACAGGCTATTACCACCACACAAGATGATTAATTGGATGCATGGGAAAATAATTTAGTAAAGAAAATGAGGAAGCATACTGCTTGCACATAAACATAAAAATTTTTAATGGCATTGTTTTCTACAATCTGTCTTTAACCATAAATAGTATCAAATAAATAAGTGCAATATGCCTAATATGTTTGCATATAACCCAAATGATAATAAAGCTGGAGTATTTTCTAAGTAGCAACTGACATTCAAATGAAAAAAAATCACCAAAAGAAATGCTCAATTGTTAAAGTGCAATTTCTATTTTGTTCTTGCTTTTATAAAGCAGAAAATAACAAACAAACACTCCTCTATTCAAAGATAATGTCATGCTAAGCCTCCATCACAACCACTTAACTTTTGGGTTTATACACATACAGTGTTGCATACATAATGGTTACAAATGACCTAAGAAAGGTGGAAGTAATGCATTAACCATCTGAACTATTTCGACTTGGAAAAATTGTTACAGGTTATCTGAACCTTTGATAACCAAACAGACCTAGATCCAGTTGATTAAGATAACTGACAGGAATAATGGATAGAGTTATGAATGCAAGATGACTCCTCATTGAAAAGAACTATCTTACTACTAATTCAGTTATAGAGTAACAATTCTACAAAGCCCACAAGGTACCAAAAAATAAGCCAATATTTTTTTTCCATAGATAGGGTCAAAAGGAATGAGATGGTTCATGTGCAACTCGAGGATTTGGCCGTAAGATGCTTAAGACAGAACTTTGTAAAAGAACCATTTGTATGCAATCAACCTAAATTGTCTTAGCTGTAAAATTTTGGGTAAAATAGTGAACTTTAACGAGAATATTAAATCAGCACTTGTACTCTGGATATTACATATAGCACATACTAGTTTATACATCAAGTTCATGAGTCTGTTGGATAGGGCAAGGGGATGAAGTAAGTTAAATGAATGAATCTATTCAAATCTAAATCTACATTAATATTCATATCTTATACAAAACAGTTGTCTTATCTATGTTAGAAAGTCAGTTTACAATGTTCAATGAGGATGTGGGCATTAGTTTTAGTTACAAGAGGGTCATAACTATCTAGAGTAAAGTAAGTGTAGGTGAAGTCGTGAACTCAAGAAATATTATTACTGTACTTGCATAAAGAAGATGGTCATCAAAAACACATGCACATACATACTTTACAACATGACTATTGCTTGAGATACTATGGGTGTACATAGCCTAAACTACCTGCATTTTACAAATCAAACTGTGCAACAACAAGCCGTCAATGATACTACTCTACTGCTCTTCTTGCCATTACCTACTGTTCACAACTGTAGCCCTAAAATATATTCAAGCCCTTAAGTCCACATAACATTATAACTTGGATAAAACCAGGCAAACTTTGAGAATACAAACTCCACAAATTTATCATTTATAATTTATCAAATTAAAATGCCTTGCATTAGCTGCTTTGGTTTAAGTAAGCTTGGAGGGGTAGTAATACAATATAATGGTCAACCTTGGAAACCCAAAATTAAAAAGAAATTTGTATTTTTCCTAACATACGTTTTGAAATATTGCCATGAACTGTGAAAGAAAACATTATAATGTATTTAGACTTGGGCCTACAATATACATACCATAAATTCACTTTCCACAATTAGTGGTGGTCAACAACTTTTCCAAGATATTTCTTGCCAATAAATTCCAAACTAACATGCTAAACAAGCAAGGCTGCTTAGCACTGAGAAACATAGTTAAAGACACCATTAATACATGCTCCTAAAGAATGACTGTATAATGAGCTTTGCTTATACACCTAACCTCTGTTAACTCTACATAAAGGAACTCTGGCATGCCAAAAAGCCAGGATACTCCTTGCAAACTCTGAGGTAGGGGTGTATACATTCCACTAGAAATAGTGGCACAAAGTTAGGCACAATAACAAAAAAAAAATTCTTAAGCTACTTTATGAATGAACACGATTCCATCTTTAATCACGTATTCCACAATCATTGCTCAACTCACTTTGTTCAACAGCATATTTTCTTTTACAAGGTAGTACATCAACACACCAGTAAAGTACTGTACTTCCATAACTAGGAAAAAGAAAACTGACTGTTAGAGAAAATATGTAAACTGCTGACTTGCCACTACAATTGCTATGTCACATATTTGATAACTGAGTATAATAAAATAAATACCCAACTGCTGCTACAAGCACTACACAACTGTCTTTAAATTACAACGCTACAGTTTATACCAACGAACTTGTTAAGATCATTCAACCAAACACATTTAGCACAAATTTGTGATAAGGTATACTGTACTATAATACATCTAAATGACAACTCTACACAACTATTAAGTATAACCATTCTTGTTCCCTTTTGTAATTCTTTATAATCTTATTTAGTAATGGCTAATATATATTTTGGCCTTAACATTTCTAAAAGGAAAATTTGTTGGGTACACAGTAAGGGGACACTCCTGTAAGCAAGGCTTTTAATAAAATAAAAAATATAAACAAAGTTCATAATCATATCACTATACAATCAATGGGGGAATAATTTATGATGCTGTTTAATCTTGTGACTATACAGTTCCCTATCAATTCATGATGAAGGCTTATGATGTGAAGATGAACATGACACTAGGATGCTACAAAAAGCAGAGATAACACACACACACACACTGTGCACACAGCTATGTAATACTGAAAATGGGTACTGGAGACAAGTCTCTTATTAAAACAACTGAATATTCTATAAATTCCCGAGTAAATTTCTGAAAATTGTTTTTGAGTTGCAAAATTATACTAGCAAAATACAAATGACTACAGTTTCAATAATGAAAATCAACACAATTATGAAAATCAACAAAACTTTCAACAATCAAGATGAGACAACTACTGCAAGTTCATACAGAAAAAGAATGTCAAAAAACTGCATCAACTAAAATTCCCTCATGAAAATATCTACCAGGTGAAGTAAGATTTCACAATGCACACTATTTGTGACTGAGGAAACCATATGTGTAGACATTAAAACAATCCCACTGAGGAAAAAATTGAAGAATTAAATGCTAAATAATTTAACTACATAATAAATGCAAAATATGAGTATTCAAGCAAGAACTTCAACACTAAATACTTCAAAAAAGCTACAGTCTGATGTCTGTCATTTGGAATTTTACTTTCCAAACCTAAAATGTAAGCAATACCCATAAAAAATGACTCTGTACTTACATATGGCTATAAAAATTATCATCATCAAGTTCTTTGATTTTAACTTTGGATACCATGAGTTTAACACTGAGATCATCACTTTTTTTTAAGTAGCAAAACATACTATATAGAGAGGGGAGAGAGAGGTATTTATATATTTATTCAGAGGGAGAATATTTGTAAATTCCACGATCAAACCAATATGAATACACAATGCCTGTGCGGGGTCATTACATAGGCTCCACTGCAGCATCTGGGCTATCCTTTGCAAATGATCCTGCAGATCTGTAACAAGATAAGTACATAAGGATAGAATGATAAGGAAGAATTCAGTAAACTTATACTGTCCTGCACATATTTATAAGGTAGTAACCATGCAAAGGCTGAACCTGTTGTGATGAACTGGCATATAATTTTCTTTAAATGATATTTCTACAGGTATATCCATATATTGCACCAATATTAATATAAGTAAACTTTTCTCACCTGCTGGAAGAATTTGGTGGAATGACTGGTTCTGTATCTTCACCTTCAGAATCATTGATCCAACCTCTACTTCTTGCAAATGGCAAAAAGACTAGATCGTTGTAAATGAACATGCCAATCACAAGTATAGTAAATCCAATAGGCTGAAACAAGTAATAAAAAAGTTACAGGCACAGTATTACCAACAATACATGGTAAAAGCATGCAGATCTTATTATTGAGTGTGCTGAATCCAAAAGTGTACATTTTCATTTACATCTTCAGACAATTTAGGAGAAACATTTTTAAATTCCCTAGAGAGCCTTATTATATTAAGAAATTTGACTTTGTGGTAGCCCATTCCCAGGTATAAGTGCAATCTGCATCCAGTCAGTAGGGGACACTATTTCACTTTTATCTCTTAAAACAAATTTAATACTTCGTGTGGAATTTGAAAAATGTTAAACAGCTACTGATGAACTACTTTACAGCTAAAAAATTTTAGAAGCAAGTTAATGACTATCTCCATCAGTGTTTTTGGTGGATATGTATTGAAATTTGAAACTGAATTACCTTATTATTGATTTAACCAAAAAAGAAATAATTGCCTTATTGGTTAAAATCACCATATACAGTTCCAATGTAAATTATTAATCCTACACTCAGTATGAGTAGTAGAGGCAGGTAGCAGCCTAAGACAAGTAAGGCCTGTGTTCAATATAGCTGAGGTTTCTCCAAAGGCAAGACAATCGCATAAAAATAGATTATACAGTCTGATATGATCGCGTTGCTGTAAGGACATGAACCATCGTATGCCAATGAAACTAAATCTAGAAGATTTTGATTTAAAAATAAAGCTTTGAGGAGGATTAATAGGAGTTAGATGGTAGGATAGAGTAAGAAATGATCCATAAGGAAAATTACATAAGTTCTATTTGTAAATGACAAAATGATGATAGGTAAATGGATAGCTTAGACAACTGTAAGAAAACCCCTGAGAGAACTGTACTTGATTGTGTCAGCTCAAGATAAGGGAGGTCTGTGAAAGACAAAGCTCTGGAAAAACAAGTGGTGGAATTTGTGCTTGTGGCACTGGAGGCAATGATGAGGTAGTCCACAGTAAAGCTTGTTAAACATTTAGCCCACCAAATAGCACATCTTTATATATATATGACCAGCGTGATATGTTTTAGCTATACCTGGGAAATATAGGAGGTTTTATATGCCATCAAAGAAGATAATTTATATTTAAATTTAAAGTATGTATTCAAATGTCTTTCAAAATGCTGATGATGAGACAGATGTACAAAGCATTTATTAAAACTGCATCGATTTCATAGCTTTAAAATAAAATCTTTTGGTCTTCATACATCACTGCACGACTTCATACTTCTATTTCGTTCTTTAACATAAAAGCAATGTACCGCAGAAAAATACTTTGTAGCATGTTTTGGATTCAAATTCATAAAACTGGCGTGTACTTACTAGTAAGAACCAAACAGCCTGAAATGTAAGTACTGTATTAAGTCTTATATGACTAAAATGTCTAGTTTAACATATAAGGTTACCCTGCAAATATTGGAAATCTTGCCATCCAACTGCCAATGAAAACAGCCATATTACAAGAGTTCGAACGAATCTGGACCATTCTTGTCGTGGCAGTTAATCCTTTGTAACACTAACACCAGCAAAGTTGAAGAATGCTATACTAATTATGTTGCCTGTAAAAACCATAATCAATTAAATAGGTCATTTTAAAAACTCAAACAGATCTTAATACACTTTGAATGTCATGATTTTCAAATATTTCTAAAAATTATGGTTCAAAAATTTAAACCTATTACTGTACAACTGCTGGCACTGATAGACCAAGTAATAAAATTTAAATAACAACAGAATAAAACAATAAGTTTGATGTTTTACCTGCTACAACCCTTAATTCTTGGCTTGGCTTTTAAGACAACATGTTGTCATTGTTTTCATCATCCCTAACTCACTTGCAGACTTCTTATTTAGTACTAATTCATATGGAAATACTGTGAAATTCACCCGCAATGAGAGTTTGGAAATTCACCAGCAATGACTGTTTATAGCTGCTTTTCATGTTGTAAGTTAAAGAACTTTTGTTAGCATTCTTAGGTTGTGTCCAATGTCGATTCTGTCATTAAGAAAACTTTTGTAAAGTTAGGTTATAGCAATCATTGTGGAAGGCCAGTATATATGTGAGGGAAAGGTAATTCACTACAGATGATAAATGGAATAATATTAATGAAAACAATGAAACACACTGATTTTTTAAAGAGCTCTGGAGAAAAGAACTGGCCAGTACAAGATAAAGCCATGAAGTGAGGGTTGTAGCTGGCTGAAGCAGTTCTCTGAATATACTGGTCTTGCCCATCCTCAACAACAGTCTTAGTTTCTTTTTGATATGGACTTTTTGATGTGGTATTTACTGTTCAGTTACTGCACATGTTTTGGAATTTGTGTGGTTATTTATGTAAAACATTCACTTCCTTAAGATTAAAAAAAATGTTAAGGCCATATGCTGCCTCATAATTGTAAAATATATATGAGTAAATTACGAATTAAAATTAAAAACAGGAATTATCCAATGGCTAAGTCTAAGATATCTTGAGATAACTTTTGTTGGGTTAGAAACCAAATAGTAATACAGGTATTAACCTGTTTTCACCAACTATTGCTGACATTAAACTTGCCTACAAAACAGCAGCAATAAGTACAGGATTGATCCCATCTGATAGAAAGCATCCGAACATCTTCCAAGACACCTGCGTGGATTACCACTAAAAATACCAGCTGGTATCCAGTACATGGGAATCAGAAGGATTGAAAAGAATCCAAGAAACCAAATGTTCCTGAAACAAGAAAGACATAATATAAGTTTCATCTCTATAGCATACCACCACAAATATTTTCTTTTCAACAAATAGTATTATCTTATTCACAAAACTCAATGACATAATACAATGTGCCCAGCAAGTTTATCAAAAATGGAGCTCCTTTACTACAATGCAGGCATAATTTTACATACCCTCCCAACCAACAGCAAGAAGAGCAGGAACATTATAGCGAGTGACAAATTTCTCTTCTATAACCATCTGAGATGCTGTGACAATCTGAGCAGCAATAATGAGGAGATCACCTGGAACATAATACAACTAATCACAATATTTGTTACACAATACTATTTGATATTTCTATATTTTTGAGTCTGTCAACTGAGGAAAATGCCTAAAACTATAATGACATGTATAAAGAAATACAAGCATTCATCATGAAATATCTATCATATTCAACAGATAAAACAATAAAAAAAAAAAACTGTCCTTACTAGTATTAGAAAATAGCTTAATCAGTCTACCGATTTAATACCTCTAACTCTAATAGGTCTACCCTGGAGCGGTTATTCATAAAAAATTAAGCTGGTCTTATGATTCTGATGAACATGACACAGATCCAATCATTCCAACTTGACATATCTTTAAAGAAGAAATGTCCTACTGTGCATGCCCGACTCAGACTGTACCACACAGTCTTCATGTGACTTTGAAGTCTGTTGTGTTGCCATGCTTACCAGGATTAACAATGTTTTTCCCAATTATTAAGCTCCACCATTCATTTCTCCCCAATCCCTCATGGTATTGTTGTACTCTGAATTTTACTGTGAGTGCATGGTTGTTCCGTTTTCAGCCATTTTGTGGTTCACAATTCCGTTCCGTATGTAATTTTTGTTTGAATTTTCTTTTATGACTGATTTTAAAATAAACTGTATTGAGTACATTTTGCTTTTGCCTAGGTCCTTATCAGGGTATGTTTGTTAGTATGATAAATATTTTGCCTTTCCATCAGTTCACAGCAAAAGTTACTTTCAGTTCTCCAATTCTGAGATATTTTGTATTTTCATTCTGATACTGTATGCTCTACTTGAATTGTGCTATCTTTCAGAGAAGAATATTAATCTAATCCTGCTTCACCATAGTTGCGTGGGCAGTGGGTAATAAATCCTACACGACATTTATGCCTTCCTTGGACAAGGACCTGCATTTACAGATTGTGTGTGCATGAATGAACTGGTCCATCGGCAGTGGTCCCTGTAAGCTCAACAGCATGCGTGTAAAAATTATGCTCCTGGTGCCACATATGGTGATTCTATGCTCTTCATATGTCAAGCCCTGAGTCTTGTCTGATGAGGATTCCTCCTCTATGATACTGCCTTCCCCTGTTAAGAGCAAGCAGTGGAAGAGGTGTCAACCATCTCAAGTCTCAATAATCCCCTTTCTCCCCTGTCTTCTTGTTTCATGAAGCTTTTCCACCATGGATGTCTCCCTCTCCTGACAATGTCTGTCACCCCTAGAAAGAATATTCTAGTTTCACCATCTGCTGTACCTTCCTTCATAATACACTCTCGCCTCCTCAAGCTGTTGTTGCCCCGTTCATTTCTCATCAATGAAGATTATTTATTCAGTAGACAATGCTTTCCAGCCCAGACAGGACAAAGGTTTCCTTTGTCCTCCAAGACCAGTTTCTTGCTGCATTTGATTCCTCCATAAATTAAAAGTTTGCAATCTGTTGCTCCCGCCTCTTCACGTTATACTTCAGTTTGTTTTATGAGCTGCCTGCTCAATCTCCTATGGGAGTCGCCTCTGAACAGTCTCCTACTATTGGCCCTTCTGGATCTCAATAGCCACACTCATCTTCCTGGATATCTGTGAACAATTCTGCAGGGTGAATTATTATCTGTTAAAACTGGCAGTAGTGCATAATCACAGGCCTCAGTTCCTTGCTTGCACTAGGTTTCCTCCAACAGAGAATATGCACAGGCTTTGGTGTATTTTCCACCCCCACTGGCATGCTTCAGTTCACAATGCTTGCATGCTGGTAAAAGTGATGATGATCAAGAGATGTGACCTCCCAAGACCTCTCTAGCTTGCTATCTGCATCAGAATTCCTCTGCTTAGGACTTGGTCTGCAAGTTGGGGGAGAACCTTACCTCCATAACCATAATGGTCACCACCATTAACCTGAACACTTTAGCCTTGTTTTCCTCATCTGCTGGCTCAACTTCTCAACCCGTCCAATTTCCTAAAGAAATTCCCTCTGGTCAGTGCCAGAAATAATCTGTGCCAAAAAGCCAACATTCTTTGTATAATAAGCTGCCATACAGTTCAAGACTCCCCTTTGTTAAAGCATAAGGTAAATGAAGGGCATTGACCCCTCACCCACCTAAACACTAGTTGATGACCTTGTTACCAAGTTCAAAAAACACATTTCAACTGTTAGTGTTGATCTAAATTCGATTCATTCAGGGTTAAGTCCTGTGGGTTAGTCATCAGATATCCAACAGCAAATGAGAGTAACTACAGACAAAACAAAATGGGCACCACAGTCCAATGATGGGTCTAATCTGTTTTAAGTGTTACTGTTAGATACATTACTCCATAAAGTCTGCAACTTATTAGTGATGGGTTTTACAGTTTTTAGAGATACTAAGCAATCAGTAACAGTCATGGGTAAATTCTAGCTAAAAGTGTACTGTCAGTATCTTTTATTTGTTTTACATATGTGAGCAAAATTCCAAAATAAATCAAAATTTATGTGAGTTTCCTATGATTTATGAAATTAAAACTGTGGACTAAAGCTCAGCAATGGGGCAATAATTCTGAAGGACTTTTTTGTATGGACCTGATTTTCACAAGTTTCTCTTGGACTTCCATGAAACAACATTGGATAAAAATACTAAACAGCAACTAACATGATTCTATTCTCTCCCTCATGCTTGATCCCATGGTTTCTCTAACAACATTCAATTCAGTATTATATCAATGACTGGCTTTAGAAGCATAAAAATACTGCCTAGCAAACTGTATACTGCTGTACTGTACATAACAAAAATGGAAAAGAACGTACCTGTGATGATACCATTAAGAGTATATTCACTTTCTGCTGTATTCCCCAAGAAATCTGACACTCCAACTACAACCAGACCAGCAATGACAATAAAGATGCCCATCCAGTGGTAGTAACGGAGCTTGCGACCAAGAAATGCCACAGACAGAAGGCCAGTAAATACAATTACAGCACCTAAATGAAAAATATTCATTCTTTGAAAAATTACAGAGCAAGACAACAAAAGTCACAAAATTAAATTTACTTTACAATAAATTTAATTCCATTAAAAATTACTTACGATAAACTCAAATTACAAAAAAAAGACTATGTGAGAGAGAGGCATCCCTGATGAGTTCATAACAAGCAAGAATATAATCCCAGGACCTCTAAACCCCACTGGCACATGCTGAGATTAGCAGGATGTGGAATCCATGGTTATTGGCATTTAAAGTGATTACTTACATATTTTAGGTTTTCAAGCCAAGTACTAGGGAACTACGACAGTAAAAAGAGGGAATAGAGGTCCTGAAAATAAAGGATATTAAGTACAAAGATCTTAAGGTAGAATAGGGAGAAAATCCCACAGTTGCACAAAGAAGTAAGAGCTTGGACAGCAAGACTGATGAAAGGAAGTGGGAATGGAGTTAAAGTAAAAGGTTAATAAGCTGATACTCCTATGGGCTGAAAGGATGCAGCAAACACCTTTTAGTAATGCCTACAGTGTGCCACATGAACTGCACTGACAGCGCTTTCCCCCTCACTACAGGGATCGCATTTAAGTGTTAAGAAGATTATAAGTCTGTATTTTTTAAAGAACAAAAGTAAAAACTCATCTATGTTACTTATATTCAGCATTTCGTAAGCTTTTTAAAATTGGCTCCAATCAATTCCCTTTGTTTGGAATTTATGTCTACCAACTGAGAAGAAATGCTTTCTACAATGAAGACTTAAAAACAACCCATCAAAGAGTGTTCTCCAGAGCACTACTAAATTTTAATCATAAAGGACATCCTAACAGTAATATTTACAGTGACTTTTTTTATTAATAAAGATCAATTATATTTCATAACAAAGTCAGTACTATAAGGTGGGAAATTATATAAGCAGTTTGATTCATTTCATAAAATACTTAGGTTATTATCTGCTAAATACAAACCTCTCAACATCTGAAATGAACAGTAATATTTATAGTAACATTTTTTAATAATTATTTATGTTTCTTACAACAAAGCCCAGTACTATAAAATTGGGGAGAATTACATAAACTTGGTTTAGATTCATTTCCATAATAAATACTTAGGTTATTATCTGCAAAATACAAACCTCTCAACATCTGAAATGAACTGGCATATGTCAAGGTCAACCCCAGATACATGGTCGATGTGGCTAACATGTCACACATAGCTGGAACGAAGAATATGTACTTGGGAAACTGACCAGCCTGTGAAAAAAATAAACACTGTCAAACCCAACATTCAATGACATTATCAGTGAAAGTGCCTTACGTACAAAGTAAAATATCTTAAAAATTACTGAATCATCCAAGCCTATTTAATCAGCTTATATAGGAACAATAATGTCACAAACCAACATAACTATAAAACATTATTAAAAGTAAAAATTTTTTTCTGGGATAAGAGTCAAACCAATTATACAGTTCCATGCTCAACAGTACATAAACAAACATCAATCTGAAACCCAGTTAACGGCAGATTTTGTGTGAACATCTTGATTAAATCTATAAGCACTGGTATCATACACAACTAATACCTACACTCTTAAGTTGTGCAGCACACTCAAGCATGCTTCAAGGGCCCACATAAATTGAGTAGGGACACATATGTCCATGTACAATGTTCGTGGCACGCTAAGTTCAGGGAGACTCAGCATAATTGAAACTTCGCATCGAGAGCATGGATACATTGGTTGGTCGACCTCTTTGTCTCCAAGACAAGGAATTCTCTCTCTTTTTGTTGGACCCTATACATTATTACAGTATATATTTTATATGAATATATATAGCCCTAACCTAAGTAAGGGAACTTGTCCCCAAATGATATGCGCCAACTTAAAAAATAAAGTCCTTCTGCATTAATCTTTGACTTTTATCATTACTGCATATCTGTCTACTATATACTTATAATTATATATTAAACTTTATTGAATTATGTTGACCTATACAGGCTGGTGGCATCGGTTAACAGTGTTTCAGTGTTACAGCGCTTAGCTAATGACATCATTAACCGGATTTTCGGCGCCAGTAAGTGGTTTATCGGCACCGATAACTGGTTAACGGTGCTGTTAAGCGGTTTACTAGCACTTTAAGCAATTTTCAGTTAGCTGGACCTGGCTGGAAACAAAACCGCTGCCGTTAACCAGGGACTGCCTGTAATTGCATGTTAATAAATTATATTGACCTATAATTGCATTTTAACCCTTAAATGCCGAGCCTCTATTTACAAAAACTTCTCACGTATCAGGCGTTGGGAGCTAAGCGCCAGAGCGGAAAAAGTTTTTAAAAATTCACAACAACTAAGTTTTTAAAGATTAAAGTTCATTTTTGGCTCCTTTTTTGTCTATTGCCTGAGTTTGGTAATAGCCATCAGAAATGAAAAAATGTCATTTATCATATATAAATATTGAAATATATGACAGCGCAAAAATTTTCATATATAATTTTATACAAATGCGCTGTAGCAAAGCTGATTTAAAGATAACGGGGTTATTTTTTTTCATTTGCATTTATACACTAAATTGATGATTTTGGTATATAAAAAAATTGTAAACGATCAAAGCAACACAGAAAATATATCCTGCAAAATGATGCATGAATTGGTATCAGCGTGGGCGTAAAATGTTTTTTCAAAATTATCATAAATGAAAGATTATATAGAACTTCCCGTTTGTTGAAAAAATGAAGCTAATTGATTGAATATTACTAGACTGTAAGTGTTTTGGCTTACAACTTTGCAGTTTTCGAACATTTGTCGAGTTAAAGAAGTTGACCGAAAGTCAAATTTTTCTATTTATCATGATTTATATGAATATATTTCAAAACTGATAAAAGCAACAACCATGAGTTATTTTCTGTTGTATTGTACATGAAATTGCGCACATTTTCATATATAAAACTTTATGTAACGACTAATATAAAACGGTGCAAATATTACGACAACATGACGAAAGAATTTCTGAGATGTTCGGCCGAGTTACCGCGCGGACGTAAGGAACATGTTTTTTTCAAAAATTCACCATAAATCGAAATATTGTGCTAGAGACTTCCAATTTATTGCAAAATGAGGTAAATGATTGAATATTACTAGAATGTAAGAGTTTTAGCTTACAATTGCGTTTTTTTACCATTTCGGTCGAGTTAAAGTTGACCGAAGGTTGAAATTTTGGCAGTTATCGTGGTTTATATGAAAATATTTCCAAACTGATAAAAGCTACAACGATGAGTTGTATTTTGCTGTATTTTACATGAAATTGCGCACATTTTCATATATAAAACTTTATGTAACGGCTAATATAAAACAGTGCAAAAATTACGACAAAATGATGAAAGAATTTCTGAAATTTTCGGCCGAGTTACCGCGCGGGCGTAAGGAAAAAGTTTTTTTCAAAAATTCACCATAAATTGAAATATTGTACAGAGACTTCCAATTTGTTGCAAAATGAAGGTACATGATTGAATATTGCTAGAAGATGAAGTTTTAGCTTACAATTGCGTTTTCGACTCCATTTTGGAGTAGTCAAAGCTGACTGAAGGTTGAAATTTTGTAATCGGCGTCACGATGCGTCCATGACTTAACAGACAATTTTAATCGACGTGTAATCGTCAGTAGGTGTTAAAAGGTTAATTAATTATACTGACCTGTAATTGCATTTTAATTATACTGACCTATAATTGCATTTTAATGAATGACTGTATATTGACTTATCTAACATCAAAATGTTCACTCATATTTGACAGAAGGGTCTCCTTCAACCTGTTCCTCATTACTGTCATCACTACCTTTATAACAACCAATTTTCTATTCACTGTATTGAATACAAAATGTGTTTTCTCTATTCTCTAAAAAATTTTCTGTCTGAATCTCCTTTGGTCCAAATCTTCTTAAAGGCCCTTTTTCAATTAATATCTGAGTCTTTCTCCATATTCCTCTCTTGTAAGTCCCAACAACATATGACACCCTTACAGTAATACTACAAGTAAACGGAGCCAAAGAGGTGAAAAGTAATTAGGGAAGTCCTACCTCTTGACTACTTGGTGACATTTCTACTTGTTCCTGCCTCTGTCGTCGAGAAATACAACGTAGAATATAAAACGTCAACATACCTTTACAAGAAAAAGGAGAAATAAAAAGTAATGTAATACATGATAATATATTTTACAAGAAAGTTGTGCCTTCAACAATATATAGAAAATGTACATTAACCAACTTGCAATAAGTTAAAACATTGTTTATTGGATAACTAAGGGATCAGTGACTTGGACATAGGAAAACCTTGACAATTAATAAGTTCAAACTTGTTCAAATTAACTCCGGCGCTACCCTTGACTTTTGTATAAGGACTGATTGCAAAGAACTGCTGTATTACACCAAATAAAAGGAGACAATATGGCAACAAACCCAAGCTTTAAATACATAAAATGCACAATAAAACTGTACCACTGCTTAAACTAAGGACATTTAAAACAAGTAAAGGACTTTGGCTAATACATGATAAAATTCATGAAACTTCACAAGGAATACTAAGAAAATTATATTTACTTACATAATATTTCACCTAAGAACATGCCATCTGCTTGAAAGAACGGATGATTGAAATTGTCCTCCTCCCCATTACTGTGACTTGCTTTCATTGTGTCTGCCCATCTGAAACATAATTATTGTTTGAGTACTCATTGCACTTTTAATGAGGTAAAAAAATTATAGTACAGTAAGAAAATATATGCAGATAATTTATAGCTTTAATGTTATAATTCTAACACAAGATTTTGCACAAATGACACTTACAAAATTTTGATACCAATACAGTATATAATAGAGAGAATTACATTTTTTTTTTTCATAGTTACAAACCAATTTATAAATTGCTCTTTACTCCACCTTTCACAACGAGGACAATACTTGAATTCAAATGAATAATTTTATCATTACTATTAAGTACTTTAACCACACCACAGAGTTAAATTGCTTAAGTCTCAAGGGTCTAGTTCAAAGGTGAAAAATGGTAGTTAGCTGGGAGAGTGTTGCCATCACTGCTGGAAGACCCATACCTTGTCACTCATGAAAAAAAATTCATTGAATTATTTCAACTAAATCCATTAGCAAGACAGGAAGAATAGCATTCTTTATCAGATCATTTGTATCTAAGAAACGTATCTTTATAAAATACATGATATAAACCCTTTATTCCAGACATCATACTTAAGAAAAAATAATGACCATGGCTGCTACAAGATGTTTTAAATTTGTCACTTGTAACATTTTAATTTAACATTTTAATTTGGTATACATTTGATCCTTTCATATATGAGCTGATCTATGGTCTATGAAGAGACTATGCTTACAACAGCTGAAAACAAAGACCATCCATCCATAATGAAAGGATGTGGTGACATTTATGAGGGGGGGCACAACCATATCTCTGACCACTATAGAAATCATCTTAAACCTCTAGCTGACTAAAAAAACCATCTGCCCATTCAAGCTAATGATTCAAACATCATTACTTCTGCAAAAAAACTACTATTGAACAGAATCAGCCCTAACAGAAGCTACAAAAATGCATGACCTAATGCCAAGCCCAAGGTATATGCAGAAAAACAGAAAAAGAGAGATGAATCAACTTGGATTACCCTGATGAGATCTGTAGTAAGTGAAAAATACTGCATGACATTATTTTTCTCTTTGGGTAAAAAAATTAACTGTAAAGATGCATAATTCTTTACCTGGAGGACAGGTTTTAAAATAATATGAAAAACTCAAAAAAGGATTAAAGTTAGAGTAGGCATGAAGCAAATTGCAAGGTGACCCTGAGAAATATTCTACAAGCTCAGAATAACCAACTCCCATTACATGCAGCAAGTACAGTAATGCCACTAATAAACAACTAAATTAACAAATGAATTGGCACCTTATTACATGAAAGCAACTGACATTTTCATATACACATAATGGTAAAACAAAACTATTTACATAATAAGCACACAGTCTTTGAGTACTTAGCACAAGTTAGTCTTAAAATACATAAACTAAGTGCAAGTAAAAAAACTTTATAATAATCTCATCTTTCCTGCTCTGTAACATCAACCTGTCTTTATCCTACCCTGAAGTTTATTCTGATAAAAGATAATTTTAGGGGAGCACTGGATTACCTTACATCATATCTGCTTACCAGTGGTTTTTGTCTTATCATACAAAATTACCTGCCTTGTCTAATCTCATTTCTAATAAACCTAGAAGCTACTATTGGCCATCTTAGAAAATACCAAAATGCCATATGTACAGTATTCTTCCAACTCATCATGAGTGTCTGATATAATAACTGGGCTGTGAATAATTACTGTAATGAATTATCAATAAACATTTTACTGTATATCATATTACCTCATTTTCACATACCGAGACTGGCTTCCAATAAGAATGCAGTACAATTAGCATCTTTAGATATCAAATGAGCAAAACCTAAAAGCATGACGATAAAACCATAAAGCCAGCCTTACTTCCATCACCAGAAGTTTAATCATTCCATCCTCTCATCTAAATAAATTCATAAACACAAAACAATGTCTTTTTCTGTGGTTCATAAAAAATTGAATGAACACTGAATCCTATGGATGTAGCTCACCCAAATAGAGCACACAAATCACAGCAAAATGCAACAAACTCCTATTTGTATACCTAGGAAAAATGCAAATGCAAACCTCCACCTTTACAGTAAACTCCTTGTGCACATTTTACACAAGCAACAGAGCTCCGTAAAATTGAAAGTGAGACTCCACAAAATGAAGGACATCTCAATCAGGAGGCCAAAGTTCCCAGGGAGGGCAAGACTCCTTGAAACTTCTCATTAGAATAGACAACTCCCCCTTTCAGCTTGAAAACCTGCGACAAGGCTGAGCGATAGTCTTTCACTGCAGACTGAAAGGAGCTTGTCTCAGCGAAGGTAGATGAGTAAGTCTGCAATCACCTGAGCAGATGCTCTGACCTGAGAGCCCTTCTAAACACCGATCACAGATGGCCCATTTTCCATGACACATGTTCACTGAAGAACAATGAAGGTACATGAACATATCCCTTGCAGCCCTGCTGAAAAGCCTCTTGCAGGAGATGCTGGATAACTTCCAAGTGTGAAGCTGCAGGGTGTGGACCACCTGGTGGTATCTGTGAATGTGGGTTACAGGGGCAGCTCTCTTGGCACCTCAACCAGCAGTTGACAGATCAGGATACCACTCAGCTTGTGGCCAATGAGGATCCACCAAAGTTATCTGAGGATCTGGGGTGATGAACACTTGGTTGATCATCCTGCAAAGAAGGGTTAACAGCAAATTTGTATATGTACAGGTTGTCCCAGGGGCACTGAAAAGCATCTTCCATCACCACCCAAGGGTCTGGGACTGGGGAACAGAAAACTGCGACACTTTCTGTTCAGCCTGGTTGCACAAGGCAGAGCTCACCACAAAACTACTGCAGGACCTTCAGAGGAAGCGACAAAAGTTGAGGAACTGTCTTCAGAGGATGTGTTGGAAAGGGAGAATGTCTCTAGTAAAAGAGATTGAGGTAGTGCAAAGTTTTGTTAAAAAATATCACCCTGGCAAAGTTGTTACAAACCATGTTATAAACCTGTTGAATGACAATGCTATCTCTCACTTTAAGAGCATTCTAAAATGCAGACGAAAACAAATATCACTGGACATGTGTCCAGTGAGCGAGAAACAGTGAATCTCCAGAAGAAAGCAGTAGAACTATGCCTGCCATTTTCATGGATTAGGACTCCCCTTCCAAACAATGACCTTTCTCCTCCTCTTCATCTTTCCCACCACCTACCACATACAATTACAGGTCGTGTGAGATCATACTTTCATGTTTCATCTATTTATTTGATGTATTTTATAAAATTTCTTCATGCTAGAACTGTTAAATTTTTTCAATTGTTGCATTTTTTGGAGGTGTGGAAGGGATTAATCTAATACCCATTATTTATGAGAAAAATTCGCTTGGCTCAAGGACAGATCAGTTAAGACATAACCAAGGTATGACTTTAACTAAATACGAAATATCTTAGTAGTAAGTAAGTAAAATTAATATGAAGTATTGAACAGGTGAGACAGAAACAGAAACCAAGGTAAGTTGCTGTGTACTGGGAAAGGCAGCTGAATATTACATAAAAAAACAAACCAACCAAATGAAGAATAAAGAAAAGCAAACTGACCCAACAAAGCTCCCGTAAAGAACAATGGCAAAAATTTAAACTAAATAAAAATAACTTACTAAAATTAAGGGAATCTTCTGAATGCAGAAATCACTAAAACACCAAAACAAGTGAGTAGATAATAAGCAACCAAATGCGTGAAGGAAAACAATATGGGAAAGCTGCCAAGATAATCCTTGGAAGCACACCATTACATCTACGTGAAAGGAGATGTATTAAGGAATTATGCCTTGCCTACCAGGTCAGAAGAATGTGTGCTAGGCATACACAAAAGGATGTTTTGTCTTTTGAAGACCTATCAAGTTGGCATGACTGGAAACTGATTGTGAAATACAGGTACTTATAATTACATACATGTTCAACAGAAAATTTGAAATCCAGCTGAAAAAATGCACATGTCAACTTTTCTTGTGGCCAAGTTAAGGATTCACTGGGCATGTTGCAGATCCAATGCATGAAAAATAAGGCAAAAATCATCAAGAAAGATGTTTCATAAATCCATGCGAGCAAAGCTTTGAAGAGGTCGGAATATTTTTTACTGTAGTACCTGAATTTATTTCAAGATGAAACAACTTCTATACCCCTGGTTAATATGTTGTACAATGTAATTCAAAACAAACATCATGAAAATATCTGATGAATTATTCAAGCATTGAAAGATACAGTATTTCTGTTAGCAGTCCACTTTCCCTAATCTTTCCTTAAACTGTCATTTGCGAATAATTAATTCATTAGGAATGTGACTGTACTGTATGTAGCTAACTTGCACCTAATGTTAAAAAATATTAACACTATTTCAGTCATCCTAAACATATAATCCATTCCACACTTTCAACAAAAATGTTAATTTTCAGATTTTCTAATGCTGTGGTTATAATCCTCACAACATGACCTCTTCAATTTAGAGGTCTATGAAGGAATGATGTAATTTACATACAGTGTATAATAAACTACAGGTCAAAACTCTAACAGCTGGTACTTCATATTAAGACACCACAAATTCCTCAAAATATCTTGGGAAACACGAATCCCAAATTATTCTGTATAAAACACAATTACCTAATTATAACTTACAGCAATGCTAGAACAAATTCACTGTCTCAAAGCAAGGGAACTATTCAATAGCTACACTCTAGTTTGAATGATATCAAGGGTGACAAATGTAAAGTATCCTATTAAACAATAAACTTTTATAACCAGGCTGAAGAATCTAATAACTGAAGAGCAAAGACCTGTACATACCACAAGGAAAAAGGGATCAAATAAAATATTGTAGTAAAGAACTTGGAAAAGACTACCTCTCAACAGTATTTGACAGTCAAATAACACACTATAGGAAGGAATTGGTAAAAGAATACCTCTCAAAAGAATATGACAACTATCAGAAAATCACAATACTTACTTGGTTGATAATGTATTTATGGAACCCGTAAAAACCATCAAAAATGCTATCATTAATTGTTTTTGTGTCCACGCCATCTTTGAAAATATAAGTATACTGGAACAAAATAACTGCTTAGGGTCTGACAAGTATCCAAGTAAATATTGTTCCTTTCAGGGCAAGGCTCTACAAACTACTACTGGTAAGGAGAGAAAAAGCGACCACAAAAACCCCGCTGACTCATTCCAGTGGTACTTGACTTGTAAGTACCTGGGGGGCAGTACAAGAGTCATTGATTACAAAACAATCTTTATCGTTTTAATCTCAAGACAGCATGTTAATGAAATTCTGCTTTATCTCATTTGTTAATGACATTAAATTTCCATCAGATTACCTCTTATATAATTCCAATGGCCTTCATTTAATGCACTGCTGTTACTGATAACTTTGGAAATAGACATTAACAATTATAATAACTTAATTCGTGAAAGAAACCACTTAAAAACCCAGGCTATATTCATGACTAAATATAATGTGCTTGCAATAAACACAAATCCATAAACAGATCTGTAGAAAGCCATACAATATGAAGGTACTTAGCTAAGAAAAAAAAATTAAATCTCCTCAGAGCTGATTTCCTTAGCAATTCTAGCCAAAGTAATCTATTTAAGAAAAGCACAAAATAAAACAGTTAAGAGTATGTCACAGATAAGGGGCACAGAAAACCTGGAAGGGCCAACTAACCTGAGGTACAGAACATCCTGGGGCTAAACAGATAATATACTGCACAGCTAGGGTAGAACTGTGTACATAATATCAATAAATGAAAAACCACAAGCACAATTAGCTAAAGATCCATGCACCACATAAATAAGATTCTCTGAAGTCATACAGGAAGAACGATCTAGCACCAATAAAGAAGATCAAATAAGAGGGAGAGAGGGGAAAAAAAAGGGGGAATTTACATTGCATTGTTGTACACAGTACATAAAGTACACAATGGCTCTACATTCACTTGTTCAAAACTTTGTGATAGTCAATTGCTAAGTCCACTACTCGCTGACCATCTGTTGCAAATAGAAAAAATAAATTTATCAATACAAACAGCATTTTCAATGGAGGAATAATTATTCAACATCAAGACATAATCACATTAAACAAAACAAATTGGACACTGTCATCCAAAGAAAAATTCCAAAAACCTATTGCCCTTATAATTTTGGTCATTAGCTGAAAAAGGAAGCTTCCAAAAACAGAATGCCCACATATGACTAGATATAACTATAATAATAAATAACAAAGAAAAGTAGAATAAAAGACAAATAAAAAATAAAAAATGACATACATTTCAACAAAAAGATAAAATACATAACTTATTGGGAAGCATAAAGTGCCTCTTATAGTAAACTCAAATGGGTGGATGGATCAATGTTATTCAGGAATATCCCCAAGATTGTCAAGAAAAGTGTTCTACAGTTTTGCAGGACAAGAAATAAATGATGTGGACAATGTGGCACACAAACAGAATTTGGGTGTTGACGCTCTTCAAAATAGAGCAGCACACATCATTTCCAACAGCACTAATGGTGATAGCATTTCTCTACATATATACAACTTGTTCCATGGCCAAAGTGGATAAAATTTGCATTGTTACGAGGAAATCAACACACAGCAAAAAGGAAGGCAACTCTATGATATCCATAATCAAAGGAAGTCCTACAAACAATACTAAGCTCAAAAGATGCAGACGTCAAGCCTACAGCATAGGCAATGTATTTTCATCTTTGTTTCAAATCATGTAAAAGCTACCCTACACTCAGAAGACATTCATGGTCAATGAAACCAAGATAAAACAGGGTCTACTTTTTTCGTCTTATGGCCCTGCAAATTACTCCTGATAAAAAACCAAGAACTTCATAATCTAAATATATATAAAATCAGAAATGGTAAAAAATAATGAAACTCTTTAAAGATCAGGGAGGAAAAGCCCATCTCAGCCAAATCAAGGAATGATGCCCTTGGTTAGGTCAGGTTAAGATGTATTGCATATTTTTGGCCATTTTCAGCAAAACACACATATGCCCATAACCCACAGAATTCAGTGGCCCCAAAAGGCAAAGATAAATGGTTAATTGACTTGGAATTCTGCAATCTAGCCTACTCTTTCAATAGCCCTATCCTATTCTATTAAGCATACTGGTGGGGAATCTACAAGCTTTGCAGGTTTGGAAAAAAAGCAGAAGTGTTAGCCCACCCTACGATACATCTTTAATACAAGTAGCTACTTGGAGTCTCACTTCGACTCATCTTTAAGTCACTCATAAAGCCAATGTCTTTTCTATGGGGGGGGGTAGATTGTTAAATTTAAGTGTGATTGTCCCTGTTTAACGTACTATGACCAAGGACCTGGCGGAATTATTCTACTTTCATGCGGTCTTGGCATGGGACAAGTCATGTGACGATTTGCTCTAACAATGAAGGTCATTGTCTGGCTGGCCAAGTCATAGCATTCAAGGTGACAAAAATGGCCCTGGTGAAGGACTGCAAAGGACTGTGGTGGCCTTTCCATCACGTGTTTCTTTGTTCAACCCTACAACGTCCCTGCACGACCAAAGATATCTAGGATAGCCATCATATCGTAGGCTCATTGCCTAGATCCGTACTGCAAAATAACGTACGCCTTCCTAGATAGACCATTCACTATATCGTATTAATTCACCACTTACTTTGTAGAGAGAGTATTAATCGACCCCGTAAGGACCATTATAAATGCCAAAATCAGCTGTTTTGTGGTCCAGGCCATCTTGACGGGTAGAAAACAACGTTATGACGGAGCGAAACTATGACTGCACTGTTGACAAGTTCACAACTTTCTGTCAGACTCCCACCAGCCCACCGTTGTCGCTCTTCTTCTTCTTCTCGATCTAGGAAATGGGCACCGAGGAGTGTCCTCGCCTCTCTTTCGGCCAACAATAGTGACTCATCATGAAGATCTCGTGACCTTTATCTTCAGGAATTTTACATTATTTTACAATCTCCACT
>NC_089791.1:45207382-45229882 GCF_040412425.1 Macrobrachium rosenbergii
TTTCTCTCCAAGTCTCCCTCACTCTTTCCCCCTTTTTCCTCCCTAACACCCCCTCTACTCTCTCACTTCCTTTCTCTCAAACTCTCCCTCACTCACTTCGTCTTTCTGCTCCCTAACACACACTCTCTCTCTCTCTCTCTCTCTCTCTCTCTCTCTCTCTCTGTCCTGTTAAGATAGTTGCTTCAATTACAATGCTCAGCATTTTTGACATTTTATATTTCACCCCTTCTCACCCCCCATTCCTATTCGGGCTGAACTTCGACTTCAAGGGCATCAGGAGTGTCACTATTCATCTCAGCAACCTTGAAAACTATGGATTAGACACTATAATATCTGTCATTTTAGACATTTTATTTTTCACCCCTTCTCACTCCCCTTCCTATCAGGGCTGAACTTGGACTTAAAGGGCATCGGGAGTGTCACTATTTATCTCAGTGATCCCGAAAACTATGGATTAAACACTAATATCTGTCGTTTTCGGTTATTTTTACTTGTCACCCCCTTTGGTGCCAGTGATGTCTTACCCCACACTATTCTTTTCCAGATAGTAAGCCATATGCATACCAAAATTAGGTATGATAAACCTGTAAAGTTTATTTATTTACTAAGTCTACGGGCAGAACCAGCCCTGTTTCAGGGAAGCCCTTCCCACCCCCACCCGCTTTGGTGCCCTTTGGTGCTAGTGGTGTCTTCCCCAACCGTATTCTTTTCTAGATAGTAAGTCATGTAAGTTTGGTTGAAATTGCTCAATGCATTTCAGAGTTACACTGGAACATACACACACACACATACATACATCCATTTATATATATATATACATACATATATATATATATATATATATATATATATATATATATATATATATATATATATATATATATATATATATATTGGTTCCTATTTAGAAGGAGATTACATGTTGATGTTGATGTAGTGGAAGCAAGTGGACAAGGCCTAGAGCAATGCAAAAAAATTTCATTTATTAAAATAGGGGAACAATAAAAACAAGAATAATAATAATAATCCAGCGCAAGAGTGATAGAAAAATGATGAAATCCACACCATATCAGCTAGAATAAGATGCACGAAGGTAAATTTGGATAGAGCGTCGAGGAAGAGTGTTCGAGGCTGGTGGTACTAAGCACTCGCCATTAACGGCTTGGGAGGAATGTCGTTATCACACGAGTGCGTCTTCTTATCATCTCTCAGTACTGGCTTCATTTTCATGAAATAACGAAGCATGGGGAAGGGTTTTTAGCTATGGGGATACGGTGCCGAAGGGGCTCACCTTTATCCGGTCACGAAAGGGTTAGCAACTTCAGTCGCCATATTAAGGAGCAATCAATATCACTAGTACTGTATACGCTAAAGTTACATGATTTCACCTTTATCATCAATATGGCTTACTTGCCGTAAAGTCTGTCGGTATAATGATGAAAAATTCCGGAAACGTAAGTGTGGTAAAATTGAAGTGGCAAGACTTTAATTTGCCCATATGTGCTCTTACAAAGTTTGGCAGCTGTTATCTATTGAGTGGCATCATTGTTGTGTCTATAGCACTGAGTCTGTGTGTGTGTGTGTGTGTGTGTGTGTGTGTGTGTGTGTGTGTGTGTGTGTGTAATTCAAGTTCCATATCTGTAATGACTCTTCTTATTATGTGAGTCACTATTCGTTATGTTAAACCGTAAATCATTACACTCTCTCTTTCTCCCTCTCTCTCTCTCTCTCCTCTATACAGTATATATACTGTGTGTGTGTATATATATACATACACACACACACACATATATATATATATATATATATATATATATATATATATATATATATATATATATATATAGAGAGAGAGAGAGAGAGAGAGAGAGAGAGAGAGAGAGAGAGAGAGAGAGAGAGAGAGTACAGGGCCACAAGAAAGGTGAACCAACGGAGAGCAATATCGTTCGCCTTTAGAGTAAAACCTTCACCCCGATTTTTCACTTTCCTCTTGGCCATAAACTCTGTTTACATTTTACATCACGCGTTAATTCCCGTGACAGAAGTTATATCTTTATAGTCTCATTATCCCTAAAATGCAAGATCCGTCTTATATACAGTATTGACTATCCAGTAAAAAGAATATAAAGACAATACTGTCAGGTATGTAGAAAGATAAAAAAATAAATTGGGTGAAAATCTAAGTATATAAGACTAATAAGAAATATTTAAATATTTCTGGGCAACTCAGTCAGTTTATTCCGATGCTACTGGATTGGGCTATACAACATGTGGCTTCGTATTATTATTATTAAAAATATGAATACATTCAGAGCATACAGTACAAGCCGAAAACTGTACTTGCTAAGCAAATCTCCACAGAATAGAACACACATAAGGGAAAAATAAAAATCTGAGCAAGAAGCAGCTCTCTCTCTCTCTCTCTCTCTCTCTCT
This sequence comes from Macrobrachium rosenbergii, assembly GCF_040412425.1. NCBI lineage: Eukaryota > Metazoa > Arthropoda > Malacostraca > Decapoda > Palaemonidae > Macrobrachium > Macrobrachium rosenbergii. Next base: position 45,209,818 of record NC_089791.1, read on the forward strand.
CTCTCTCTCTCTCTCTCTCTCTATATATATATATATATATATATATATATATATATATATATATATATATATATGTGTGTGTGTGTGTGTGTGTGTGTATGTATAATGTAAATATATAAATAAATATATATATATATATATATATATATATATATATATATATATATATATATATATATATATATATATATATATATATATATATATATATATGAATGAGTTTTATCACATCACCGTGATTCATATACAAGCATTAAGCTACAAACGTCCTTTAATATCAATTCACTCTACCTCAGGAATAATATATTTTCATATATGTTACCCGAAGGGGAATTTTTAGTTGATAATAAGTTCGTCGTCTCGTGGTGGTTCGAGTCTCGTGGGCCGTGTGGTTAAAATTCGCGTCACTGTAGTCCTGAGTTCTTGTCTTCCGTGGTTCGAGCCTACGAGACGACGAACTTATTACCAACTAAAATTCCCCTTCAGGTAACATATATGAAAATATATTATTCCCGAAAATATATTAAAGGACCCGAGGTAGAGTGAATTGGATATTAAAGGACTTTATATATATATATATATATATATATATATATATATATATATATACATATATATATATATATATATATATATATATATATATATATATATATACATGCATACATATATTTGTAATTCAGCAGCAACTAAGAAGAGAAGCCAGACAGAGCATGCGTTTGTAACTTTGCAGCCATTGCAAGCGATCTGATATGGCTCGGTAACAGTACTCCACCCCATATGAATCGTAACGCTGATGTCGCACTCAGCACTCGCCAGGGAAGTGTTTGCAACCTGTTATCAGGTTACAAGCCCATCACAATGTAATCGAGTAATCTCCCGAACAAAGCCCTGCAGCCACAAAAACCAAGGGGATGAACCGGATAAGACAAAAGCCATCGACAAATAATAGACCTATTATTTAAATCTACATGGGAATGAAGTTATTGAAGCTCGTCTGCGTACTGGACTGTTCTTTGCCAGCGGTTTCATGGACTGCAAAAGGTGCGTTTAACTTCTCCTATTTCATAATTATGCAAAGGGTGCGTTCTTAAAGACCGTTTGGACAGATTGTGAAGGAACAATGTTGTGTGACGTGTTTACGGTAACATAGTTTCTGGTGATTTCCATCTGCGCTGTTTACCTCACTGCGAAAATATTTATCTTTTCTGCGAAAAGCGAATGTCAATTTTATACTTTTATGTGCTGTTTATAATAACATAGCTTCTTGTTTTTTCATCTCTGCTGTGTTTACATCACTGCGAAAATTTGTATCTGTTTTTTTTTTTTTAAAGGCAAACTGATATATTTGGATCTTTTTATTGTTTTAAAAGAATAATATTAAGAAAAGTTTCAGGGTAGAGTGTACGCAAGTTTAAGTAGATATTTCAGTGATGATGCATAGTAGCTCAGAATTTGGTGACTCCCTTGAATGCTTTTTATGTTTTTGTTTATTGCATACTTTCATATTTTTAAATTTTTCTTTGCATTTTACAGTATCTTCGAAAGGATCTTTTCCTTCATTGTCTGCACAGCTGTCCGTTTTTTTCTTTGCCATTTCATCCGTTTCCTTTATTCTCTATCCACTTAGCTGTCTAACTTCCTCAACTTTGTCTATTTGATTTTCACACCTCTCTTTAAAAAGAAATCCTTCTGAATATCCCTAGGAGTCAAGATGTGACTCAGTCGTTTGGTTAAACTGTTTTATGATAATAATAATAATAATAATAATAATAATAATAATAATAATAATAATAATAATAATAATAACATACGCAATACTAATGCAGGCGTTTGATTAACAGGTGTCAGCTGGATATCGGAAAGGGGTAAGAACAACAAATTCTAACTGTCTTAATCAGCCTACAGAAGAAGAAGAAGAAGAAGAAGAAGAAGAAGAAGAAGAAGAAGAAGAAGAAAGAGAAGAAGAAGAAGAAAGAAAAGAGGAAGAAGGAGAAGAAGAATGGGCTGGACGAAGAAGCAATTTGTTTTGGCTCTGGTGATGGTGATCACTGGGTCTATTAACACCCTGTCTGCGAAGTGAGTTTCCAGCTTCATTTCAGGAACCTTGCGATTATTATATTAAATAAATGGAAAAAATATTAGAGGATTATACAACAACAAATGAAATTATGTTTAACTAAAACAATTGGGGATTAGGCAATATTTCGTGAAAGGTGATTATTAAATTTAAATGAGAAAAATATAGAGATTTATTTATTATTTTCATGAAATTTGATTATCATATTTATTTGAAAAAATATGGGAGGTTTATGCCTAATATTTTCGAGAAATCAGTTATCATATTTAAATAAAACAATATGAGAGGATTATGCCTAATATTTTCGTGAGGGTGATTATTATAATATAATAATCATCCTCACGAAAATATTAATATTTTTCGTGAGGTGATTATTATAATATAATATTCATATACAAAAAATAATAAACTAATACTCTAATATTTTCATTTAAATATAATATTCACCATCACAAGATATTAGCATAAACTATCTTTATGTAAATGAAAAAGTATTCGAATTGCAGGGCTAATATTTTCCTGAGGGTGATTATTTTTTAAATTTAAAATGTGAGAGGTTTATGCCTAATATCTTCGTGATGGTGAATATTATATTTAAATGAAAAATATATTAGAGGATTAGGCCTAATATTTCCGTGAGGGTGATTATTATATTTTAATAAAAATATTAGAGGATTAGGCTTAATATTTTCGTGAGGGTGAATATTATATTCCAATGAAAAAATATGAGAGATTAGGCCTAATATTTTCGTAAGGGTGATTATTATATTTATAAATTGAAAAAATATTAGAGGATTAGGCCTAATATTTTCGTGCGGATGGGTGGGGACAGGAAGCGTAATATCCACCCTCAAAGGACCCGCCCGCCCACGGTTCCGCCCAAACTCCAACAAGCGTCGTGGACGAGTGCTGTCCGGATAGGTATGGTGGATCGGTATTTCAGCCCCCAAAAGTTGGGTCTTGTGTTAATAGTTATAAACCCGTCATGTCAGTTATTCAGCTTCTTGTTTAAGCTTGCCATAGATACGGGATTCTTAAAAAGGGACGTGTGCTTGGTAGGATATCTTCAAGGATTCTAACTTTATTTTTCGCCTTAGGTACAATAGACTTAACAGTACATCGATCTGTTATCCTCAGCAAACTAGCGACTGAATACAAAATAGTTACAATAAAGACATTACTAAGTAACTCTTTATGTAACTATAACTATCCTGTATTCAGTCTCTGGCTTATTGAGGATAACGGACCGATGTACTGCTAAGCCTATTGAAGATATCCTAGCAAGCAATCTCTAATGATTATTTACTGTCCAACTTTGCTCTTACCGTATATCCCTCTCACTCTTATTCCTTATGCGCCATGCAGGAACATACAAAATGTTAGAATGTAAGACCATATTATTTTCCAGATGGGCGGATAAGATCAAATCCAAGAACTCTTTCGGAAATGTTGTGGAATTTTCCCATCCGTTTTTCCAGGCCGACACCATGTTCGTCGGAGAAATGCTCTGTGAGTACAAAACGTGTCAGCTGCCCCGAGTTTCGCTCAGATGTCAATTGTCAGTACATTTCAGCTCCCTCTTACCAGTCTTTGCAGCTTCTCCCTGCCTTTTGCCAGTTAGCAATGCCCTCGTCGTCCCGTGTATTACAAGTTTCACTTGTGACTTTCATTGTACTAACTTTCATCCGTTTCTTTCAGTTATGCTTACATTTTTTTTTTTCACCAGTTTCTGCAACTTCTGCTTACTTTTGACAGTAGCAAATATTCACTGTTGCTGTCTCGGGTGCTACTAACTTCTACCTGAAGTAGAATTTTCTAAACTTCCATTGTCATGTTCATAATAACGAAGGGCTGAAGAGGACCTCAGCGAAGCTTTAAAGCTCTTGTTTTATATTTATTCACTTGAATTTACCGGTAAACCAACCAGTAATTTTAATTTTCTGTAAAAGAAAACTATTGAGAATTCTTTGTCCTGTCCGTCCGCACTTTTTCTGTCCGCCCTCAGATCTTGTAAATTGAGGCTAGAGGGCTGCACTGGTATGTTGATCATCCACCTCAATCAACCATATCAAATTGCACCCCTCTAGCCTCAATTATTTTTAATTTATTTAAGGTTAAAGTTAGTCATGATCGTGCGTATGGCAGCTAAGTTAAGTATATCTTAGTTTAACCAGACCACTGAGCTGATTAACAGCTCTCCCTAGGGCTGGCCCAGGATTAGATTTATTTTTACTGGCTAGGGCAATTGGTTACTTCCAGCAATGGGACCTACAGCTTATTGTGAACCGGAACCACATTATAGCGAGAAATGAATTTCATCATCAGAAACAAATTCCTCTTGTTCTCACTGGCCGGTCGAAGATTCGAACTCGCGACCAACAGAGTGGTAGCTGAGAACGGAATCCGCTCACCCAGCGAGGAACTGCGTCTGGCAGCGCTATAGGACAGGCTACCAGCGGGCCGTGGCTGAAAGTTTTATGGGACGCGGCTCATGCAGCATTATACGCTGTACAGAAAACTCGACTGCACCAAAGAAACTTCGACAAATTTTTTACTTGCTTTATTTTGCATGTACATTTCATCGTGCAAAACAGTGATGAGCCAAGAATTAGTCAGTAGAAATAGCATCACAAAAATATTCCCATCCACGGAAAGAGCATACAATATTACTTGATTGTAATTCAGCGTGCTAAAAAAAGATCTTGAAAACATTTATCGAGCAACAACATACGTACAATCCACAAATATACCCAAAAATACTCCCTCGTGTTTCCTACATATTCAGCGATAATATCGATAAAAGAATACTTCTATAAAGAAAACGAACAGCCTAGGAAAACAGTGACAAAGCCAAAAGGTATCTTATTATCTCTGATAAGGATGAGTGGTCAAGCAAAATAGACATATAAAGCCGGTTGGGAACCTATCTCTATCTCTCTCCCCTCCTGACTCTCTATCTCGCCCCATCTCTCTCTCCCGACACCAGACCTGAGAGACTGGCGTATGTGTTTATCACGTACTCTTATCCAGGCCTGATAAGCGCTATCTTATTTACCAGATGTCCATACGATCGCTACATCCCGATGGAGAGAAGAGCGGGGTGGGGGCGGGTGTCTTGTTCGACCTTACCGAATAATCTGGGAGTTTCAGAATTCTCTTCCTGGATGACTGCAGTTCGAACGTTTAAATCTGATCTTATAATATGCCTCTTATATTTGTATGAAATAAAAGCAAAGGATATGAAGGCTGCAAAGCTGTCAAAATGGCCTTATTTTGTTTATCATTACTTTCCCTTTGCTCACGCTGTCACAGGTTTAGCAGCGGGCATTATCAACTCGAAGCTATACTTTCACTTGGTCTTTCCAATTACTAGCGTTATGTCAAAAAAATAATCTTCCCACCTGAAGACCGCATGAAAATACTGAACATAATACGCTCCCTTGCTAAATAAAGATAAATCTGTGAATATAACGGAGTGCATAGATGTTTGCTTTTGACTTTCCAGCACGGCTATGTACACTTTGGTGTCACGCGCAGTTCGTCTTGCTAGCTCAGTCTATTACCTGATCTCAGAATAGAAATAGAGCAATGATCCCTAGTATCCTTAACCACCTCCGCCCTTTCGTAATTTATTTTATCTTCATAGATTCATCCATCCATTCAGAATACAGGCAATTGAGTAGCCTTATCAACTCGGGTATGTTTACACAATTACTACAGGAGCGAGAAGCAAAAGCAATGCCGGATTAACGGTTGAGAAAAGTCTTAAAAACGAACGGGTTCTATAATTCAAGCATATTAATAATGCATACATTTTACATTGTACGGCGAGACCCACACATGACTTCTGATTTACATAAAATAAAAAAAATAAATGAGGGAGATAAAAGCTATGATTAATCATTACTCTTATTTATATCTATACACATCCATGTATACAATCACTTACATATGTATCTATAATTATAAAATCCGAGTGGATCTTTCTTGGTTGTCCGCCCCGGATGGGGCGGGGTAGTAGGGGATCGGGATGGTAGGGGAGGCATGGCACATCCACCCTCCTCCTGCAAACCTGTTTGTCCGCCCAGAGTGGGCCGGGGTAGGTAGGGGATCTGGAAGGTAGGGGAGACATGACGGGAAGCGCCGGGTTCCAGCGCGGTACACATTCAAGCAATTAAAGGATGTTATGCCATGACAAACAGCACAGCAAATGAGGAAAGGAACTTAACCTCTAAAAGTGGAAGTGAATTGCCTATTCTACTGTCTCCTTTGGATCTCAAATATCAAGTGAAATCAGTAGGGATAACCACAGTTAGAAAGAATGTAATTTATTATTATTATTATTATTATTATTATTATTATTATTATTATTATTCATATTGAACATACATTCATATAGAACGAGGTAAATGTGATCATTAAGAAAAAATGAGTGAAGTAACATACAGATGCGTAAATTATTCCTCAGGTATGGTGAATGTGATACTTATCGAAACTTGTGGCTTATTATTATATACATACATACACACACACACACACACACACACACACACACACACACACACACACACACACATATATATATATATATATATATATATATATATATATATATATATATATAAATAAATTGTTACAGTCATACTTCAGTGACGTGACAAACTTTTGACGACTGACTAGAAAATTCAATGACTACTATGTGACGGCCGACGGCAACCAGAATAATAATCAGAATACATATAAACTGAATTGTTTTTTGAACAGTAAATGAAAGAAACAAACAATCAAAAAGAATTTTTTGTCTCGGGTCCCTTGTACAATTGATACAACTGCCCGCTTAAGTTCCCATTTCTCGAGTCATTTGAGAAGGTATCACTGAAGTGTTGTTGCGGCACCTTTTTGTTTCCTGCCTCCAAACTTCCAGCAAGTAGCCCATGTTGGTGGCAAAATCACAGTAATGTTGATTAATTTAGTCTGTATACGTATCTGGCAGCGCAAAAGCCGAAGCCATCCAAGTGTTTGCGTTCGTACATGACAATGCGACAATGTGACAATGTATGATCGGACACAAAAGACTTCACGTCTGCCACCAACATTAGCTAATAGTAGTAGTCGAAATTTGCCCTTGAAACGGCTCCCTTGCTCGTTTATTTTGCCTTTGTTTGAGCTATTTTCTCCACGGTACCATATGTTTTTGATAAGTTCTTTCCTATTTTCAATTTCCTCTTTAGGCAGATCTGTGAACAGTAAGATGTATGCTACTATAATTCTTTATCTGAGCAGTTTGGCAGGAAAACGGTGGTAATAATAGTAGTAGTAGCAATTTCCCTCTGAAACGGCTCCCTTGTTGAAAGGGTTTGGCAGATAATGGAGGCATGTGACAACGCCTCTGTCTAGCTCTTCCCTTGACTCATTCTCTGAGATAGATCTGATAACAAATGTGGTTACTGGTGTATATACAGCGGCCGTCGGGAAGGGCAAATAACTTGTATGCCTATCTTACGCCAAACTTCTTCAGCATACCGACTGTAACATGAGTTGCTAATACAAACTGTCGTTTGTATCATTGTTATTTTAAACATTGTTATTATCGTCTGTTATCAGCACATTTTCTTGGCCAAAGATTCGATATCTATTACATTTTTTGCTTGTTTATGATCGTGCTAGAAATAAGCAGTGATTATAACAATATGTTCAGTTATTCAAAGCTTTATCATCCCTTGTTACATGATATATATGCAGCAATTTATACTTATGGTATTTGCTGGTGAATGAATTACATCGTGATTTAAATTATATATACACATATATATATATATATAAATATATAAATATATATATATATATATATATATATATATATATATATATATATTATCAGTGAATTAAATATATTGAAAGCTAGGCTTAAATTATGCTGGTCGGAATAAAACATACTGCGATTAAAACATATATAATTTCTTGGTGAATAAAATTTATCGTGATTCAAATCTATTGACACCTTTAGTGAATACAATACATCGAGTTTTAAGCATATTCGTATGAAAATTAGAATATATCGTCATTTAAACATTCGGATTAACAATGAATGAAAGATGTCGTACCGAATGAAATGCAAGGACATTTAAATCTATTCCATTGTTTAGTAAATGCAGTACATCGTATAGCCTACACATGTATAAACAAACTGAAGAAGAATTATGTAATTTATCCAAATCAACAGATATTAACACTGTACTTCATCAAACGAAAATGGTGAATGTTCACTATCTTTTTGGATTCGTGAGTTTCAGTTGTTTTTCGCGACTTATCACAAGATCTTACATCACAAATCCCGTGTGATTATTGTTCATTACAGATAGGCGATGACTATTTGGATTTTTCTCATTAATCTCGCGATTAAAATACGAGATTCGTTCTCTTCCTGATAAGTGACTCGATAAGGACACCTTACCACAGTGATTAAATAGCTCTCGTTCCTTATCGCGGACAAGTAATGAGGCACTGATTATCAATGCACGTTTGCAGACTGGTTATGTACATACATACATACAGACACACACACACACACACACACACACACACATATATATATATATATATATATATATATATATACATATATGTATGTGTATACGTATATATATATATTATATATATATATATATATATATATATATATATATATATATATATATAGAGAGAGAGAGAGAGAGAGAGAGAGAGAGAGAGAGAGAGAGAGAGAGAGAGAGAAAACGTAGACGTCAGGAAGATTCCGGGAGACATTATGGTGACAACTTTGTTCTGAGTTCAGTCAGGTTTTGACCGATAAAAACACATTTTCCGTCGACTTCCTGTTCGAAACGACTGATACGACATTTCCCTAAGAACAAAGAGATACTCTGTAAATTGAAGAAGAGAAATAACCGTATTTCAGGTGAATCATTTCCTATCAGTTGAGGGTCAAGCTGAAAGAAAAATTACTGCTTGTTAAAATCACAAAGTTCCCTCACCTCGGTCTTGTGACCAGTTACTGACTGATTTTTACTTATATTTTCTCATTTTCGTCTTTATTTTTAGCTTCTACGATAAGAACGAGCACTTGTTAAACAGTGACGAAATGTTATCTAGCAAGAGGAATGAGGACCTTAAACTCCTGACACTTAATTATTTTTGTTTGTTTCATTTTTGTTTGCCAGTATTTTTTAGAAATGCATTTATCTGATTGTTTTACCAAAACAAAGTTTCATATGTTTTATAAACTATCTTTTACAATGTAGTAAAGGCTGATCTGGAAATACTTAATAAGCAAAAATATGAGTCGTTTTTCAATTAAAAAGCATTTAAGAAAACTTCATAAAAGAAACATTCTTTTCCCACGTTTTCCTATTTTTGGGATGAGGTTGCATGCCCCTATATCATTGTCTACCACCCATAGTTGCAAACCCTACAGTGTACTAGCTACCTGATACCCATTCTACTACCTAGGATAATGGACACACTGTCACTTTTATGAAACTTGCCAGTACCGTAATACCCGCGTCTGGGATTCGAACCCAGATTCTTTCGCTAAAGAGAAATATAAAGCTCTTCGTTGGGTGAGTCGGTAGAGCTGTGGACTGGGACTCGCTAGGCCGGAGTTCGATTCCCCGGCCGGCTGATGAAGAGTTAGAGGAATTTACTTCAGGTGATAGAAATTCATTTCTCGCTATAATGTGGTTCAGGATTCACAATAAGCTGTAGGTCCTGTTGCTAAGTAACCAGTTGGTTCTTAGCCACGTAAAATAAGTCTAATCCTTCGCCAGCCCTCTAGGAGAGCTGTTAATCATCTCAGTGGTCTGGTAAAACTAAGGTATACTTAGAGAGAAATATAGCAATCTCCGGACCGTGAAGCCATTCTCTCTCTCTCTCTCTCTCTCTCTCTCTCTCTCTCTCTCTCTCTCTCTCTCTCTCTCTCTCAATATACATATAGATATCATAATATCTCTCTCTCTCTACTCACACACACACACACACACACATATATATATATATATATATATATATATATATATATATATATATATATATATATATATATATATATATATATATATATATATATATATATACATAATATACTGACTGTCATGTGTATATTATTACAGTGTAGAATTTAAGAACTGAATGCATTTGTAACTGTATCGACCGTGAAGCCACTCTCTCTCTCTCTCTCTCTCTCTCTCTCTCTCTCTCTCTCTCTTCCTCCATACACACACACGCACACACACGCACACACACACACACACACACACACACACACACATATATATATATATATATATATATATATATATATATATGAGTATATATATATATATATACACAAATATATACATAATATACTGACTGTCATGTGTATATTATTACAGTGTAGAATTTAAGAACTGAATGTATTTGTAACTGTGTCCACGCATGTGTACATACTGTACACGACGAATGCTGGCATTTCCACGCTTATGTAATTAGAGCAGTGACAAAATTATGTCAAGATATCACTGTACTCACGGGTGACCTTCGCCACACTATCAAAATTCGATAATCTTATCTTGTCCCGTCACAATATCTTGTTGACTCCTGAAAATCCTGTTGTTGTTGGGCATTCGTGCTTTTAAGTTTAGCTGCCGTCATTCTATTAACCAAGTGACCTTTTTTTTTTTTGCCCAGCTTTGTGGAGTTTATAAAAAGCATAATTTTGGAAGTTACATAAATCTGGCAAATTTATGAATTAAATGTATGAACTGATTTACGTCAGTAAATTTATTAACTGATTTATGCAAGTAAATTTGTTAATTGGTTTATGCAAGTACTTATGAACTGATTTACGCCAGTCAATTTATGAATTAATTTATGCAAGTAAATTTATTAATTGATTTATGCAAGTACTTATGAACTGATTCACGCCAGTCAATTTATGAACTGATTTATGCAAGTAAATTTATGAATTGATTTATGCAAGTAAATTAATGAATTGATTTACGCTAGTACTTATGAAATGATTTACGCAAGTGCTTATGAACTGATTTACATAAGTACTTATGAACTAATTTACGTAAGTAAATTTATGAATTGAGTTATGCAAGTAAATTTATGAACTGATGTATGTAAGCAAATTTATGAATTGATTTATGCAAATAAATTTATGAATTTGATTTATGCATGTAAATTTATGAATTTGATTTATGCATGTAAATTTATGAATTTTAAGAGTCAATCGGGTCATTCAGTTTACACGTTTGTCTCCAAAACGTGGAATTCTCTTCCGCCTTTCGTGTTTCCTATATCTTTTTAATGACCTATATCAATTTGGCTATTATGATAACGGATTTCAATCAAACATCCCTTATCCATAATTATCACTCAACTTCTTGCAGCCATTATCTAAGTGTTTACTAATCTCCTTGATGTTTTAAATCTTCACTGTTCCGTCTTTTGTGATGCTCAGTGTAACTGAAGATGAGCTTTTCACTTGTGTATATTCCGATTCACACAGACGACTGACTCTCAAGGCCTGTGTCATATGAAATTACAGGGTAAAAGGCTTACTCTTATAGTGTATCTCCTTTTATGCTAACTACCTGTATATAACATCTATATTAAAATGTATTGTTTGAGCCTATATCATATATCCCTTTTCACACAACCTATCCGTGTAAAGTAAACTACAGAATGAATTATCTGAAGCTCTATTAGATTCCGTTTCCAAAAAATTCCAATTTAATTAAGAAATGAAGGAATATATATGACTGATCCTAAATCTGATTCCTTTTCCAACAGACGATCCGCATCAAAGAAATCGAAAGCTATTTGATCCCTTTGATCGTGTATTTTAACCGCTGTATTCTGATTTAGGTCTTGCGGCTTTTTACGCTAACCTGGCCCTCAGACGACGCCGAAATTTGCATTCGACGGAACTGGCTTTGGACACAGCAACGGTGAGGAAAAGTTGGAATGTATGCAAGGACAGTGACGATGAAAGAGTGACTTGTTTTTGGAAGAGCAATGTATTGCCCCTGGAATTACACAAGGAGAATGAAAGGCTGATAAGTATAGATATACACAGTCGTAAAGGAATAATTATAATAAAAGTAGATGTGCTCAATATTGTTCTGACGTTTCAGATAGAACTGGAGAAGAAAGATCAGTAAAGATAATATGATAATTTAAGATAATAGTAAAGATAATATATTTGGGAACCAACGAAAGAGACAAAAACTGTACAGAGTTCAGGGAGTGGCATAAAGGTAAACAAAAAACGTTAACAATTTATAAAGCACGAGAACACGTCCAGATCACAGCTGAATGGCGCTGTGTAGCTAATCAGGCTTCTGTGTAGGTGTGGTCTAATGCTTCGTACATTTGGAAATATTTTGCACTGGAGTCTAATTGTAGCGAGTCCATCTCACAACAAAGGAAACCACGTTCGATCCCCGTACCTATAGGATCCCCAGCTGAGAAGCTGAATGGATGATGACATACTTCAATGATATTTCAATTTTTGGCTGGCAAAGATAATTCACTTGTAACAATATCAGAATTTGTTATGTGATGTAGGTCTTATCTGGAAGAGAGAGAGAGAGAGAGAGAGAGAGAGAGAGAGAGAGAGAGAGAGAGAGAGAGAGAGAGAGAGAGAGAGAGCCTTTCTCTTTCATTTTGTATTTACGGAATTTCTCTTTACTGAAAATAGCAATTAACCTACAACCTGTTTTCCACCACATGTAATGATGAAATACTTTACAAAATATTCTCGAAAGAAATGCTGGTAGTGAATATTAAAACTCCCTCTTGCAACATTTATTCCTTAAAAGCTAATTCGCATTACCGGGACAGATTATACGCAAGTCATTTTCTTCATTTTCAGACGTCGGAGTTCCCTAAGTGGATATTCTGGGCTCCTGCAGTTTGCGACATGACAGCAACATCCCTGATGTTCGTGGGACTGATCTTCACTTATGCCAGTTCTTTTCAGATGCTCAGAGGTCTGTCTATGTGTTTCTCTTAAACACACACGCAGACGCAGATTTTTTTACACCCACACACACACACACCCATATATATATATATATATATATATATATATATATATATATATATATATATATATATATATATATACATATACAGTATATGGTTCTACATTTCGACTCCAGAACTTTGTCCTCGGTAATTTCACACCCGGTATTTTGACTCCCGGTAAACCGAAATCCGGTTTCGTTAGCGCCAGGAAATTTGATACCCAAAATAAACAAATAGCCTATTTAGGAAGCATATTGTTTTAAAAATAGCTTAGGGCAATTACCTTATTTAGGAAACAAAAATTACATAATCTGATTGTTTCGTAAGTTGAAGGCTTAGTTTACATATTTTTTTTCATTCAAGTACATAAGTAACATTAGCAGTTGCATCCTCGCTCCTGGCGGTTTAGACATTACGCACAACCATGTCTCGTCCCATTCAGAACACGTGTGGAGGAAAGAAACTCGTAGATAACTTAAATTACATTTACGAAAGGCATGAAGTGAAGCGTTGCAAACCACGCCTGCATACATTAACAGGGGTGCTTTGCAACTTCCAGTTAATATTATACCAATCAGCGTTTGTTTTCTGCCTTCGTAAATGTAATTTAAGTCATCTAAGAGTTTCTTTCCTCCACGGGTGCTCTGAATGGTACGAGACACGGTTATAAAAAATGTCTTTATACCGCCAGGAGCTCGGATGCAACCGCTAAATATTACTTATATATATATACTTGATTAAAAAAAATATGCAAATTAAGCCTTCAACTTACTAAAGAATCAAGTTATGTAATTTCTATTTCTAAATAAGATAATTGCCCTTAGCCATTTCAAAAGAATATGATTCCTAAATAAGCTATTTATTTATTTTCGGTGTCAAATTACTGGGTGTTAAAGAAACCTGATTTCAATTACCGGGAGTCAAAATACCGGGAGGGAAATTACCGGGATTCCAAGCACCAGGTATCTACATACCGTACCATATATATATATATATATATATATATATATATATATATATATATATATATATATATATATATATATATATATATACACACACAGTATATATCTTGGCAATCATCTAGTATAAACTTGCTTTAATTTTCCTTTTCCCAGGCACTTATATTTATTTCTCCTTTTCCTCCTCTTTTAATGTATTCACATCCCTGTCCCAGCCTCTCTGTTCGTCCACTGCCTCCAGCTGACAGTTAACTGACCTAGCCAATCTCTGATACTACATCAATCATAGAACAATGCTTCATTTCACCCTCGTTACTTATTTTCTTCCTTGAAAAGGAGCCGTGATTGTCTTCACCGGTCTGATGTCGGTGGCGTTCCTCAACCGGCGCCTGAGGTACTACCAGTGGGTGGGCATCGGATTCGTCATCCTGGGGCTGGTCCTCGTAGGAGTTTCGGACTTCCTCAACTCCAGCGACAACAGCCAGCAGGATATCAACGGTATTATCACGGGTGAGTCTCAAAGAAAGAGAAACAGATAAATTAAAATTTTTGTGGCGTTTCTCAATCGGTTTCTGCAGATTTTCTTCCGGTTTCCCTTTGTCTCACTGCTCATCAAACCTAACACGAGCTTGAAAGTAGCCGTTTCTGCTTTTCAGTCTGTCTGTCTGTCCAAAAGGTATTTCAGAAAGTTATGGTACAGGTGGATTTCCAAAAGATTTTCGGGAGAAGCGGCTACGGAACAAATCTTCGTTTTCTTTCTTTTTATTTTAAGAACGTGGATTGAATTGAATTGAATATAGAATTTAGGCCAAAGGCCAAGCACTGGGACCTATGAGGTAATCAGCGCTGGAAGTGAAATTGAGAAAGATTTGTTCTTTATTATTGCATGGATTTGTGGATATATGAGTCCTTTGATAACTTTATAATCTATCTAAATACTCTTCACCATTCTAAGGGAAATTTTTATGGGATTTCGCTTCTCCTCAATAAAATATTTTCTTTAAACTCCCATTTCACAAAAAACTTATATTTCATTTTTATATTTGAAGGCGACCTGCTGATTGTGATGGCGCAGATAGTGACCGCCTTGCAGATGGTCCTTGAGGAGAAATTCATTATGAAATACAATGTTCCTCCCCTCCAGGTGGTCGGTTATGAAGGTAAGAATCAATTCATAAATGAACTTGCGTAAGTCAGTTCATAAATTTACTTGCGTAAATCAATTCATAAATTTACTTGTATCAATCAACTCATAAATTTACTTTCATAAACCAATTCATAAATTTACTTTCATATATCATTTTATAAATTTACTTTCATAAATCGGTTCATAAATTTACTTGCGTAAATCTATTAATAAAGTTACTTTCATAAATCAATCCATAATTTTACTTGTATAAATCAATTCATAAACTTCATTGCATAAATCAATTCATAAATTTACTTGCGTAAACCAGTCCATAAATTTATTTGCATAAATCAATTCATAAATTTATTTACGTAAATCATAGCACTTAGAAGAGGCTCTAGTGGGTACCTTCGTGGAATACATAAGTTTTTTGAAATAGTCGATTTTCATTTGGATTCTTAAATGACACTTGAATACTTATAATCTATTGACTGTTACGGATTGAAATGCGCTCCATAATGCACTGCTATATCCCTTTTTAATTTTCTTTGTGCTCCATAATGCATTGCAGTATATATAAAAAACGATGTTCCCAAGGGATTTTTTTCTTCTGTACTCTACTATGCTTATTTTCTTTATCAGTTTTATTTATTTAGGCATTTATCAGTGTCACTATACTTCCCTTCTTCTGGCTCTGTTCTCATCTATTTTACATGGCTAAACAGTTCTTTTGGCTTTGTACCTAATTATTATGACTGACCATTTTGAATAATAATAATAATAATAATAATAATAATAATAATAATAATAATAATAATAATAATAATAAACTACCAACACCACAACAAGCGACTACAGCCGGAGAATGAAAGTGGTTCTTGTGTGTCATCTTAACGTTGTGGTGAATCAAAGATTCCGGGCCAAGTTTACCTGAATATGAATGAATCACCGGAAGACGCCAATATGACGAAGTCGTTGACTGTTCGGCTTTGAGGTCGATATCATCATCATCATCATCTTCTTCTTCTTACCTTAATCCCTAACAGGGTCGCTGTTTTGAATAAGCCTCCTCTAGTTGTTATCTGGAACGGCTCGTTTCATAACTATTTTTGGCAGGTGCTTTACTGACAAATGCCCTCCTTATGTATCCGGGCCTAGGACAGGCCCTGAGACGGACTCTAGCCTACCTTGGCTAAATTATGCGCTTGAAGTCCTATAATCAGCAGAGAATGTGTGAAATATTTAGAAATGTTTTGAAGCATAACAAATGGCAGTTCTTTCATTTTGTCGCAATATGTCGGTTCAGGTTGTTACGTAGGAGGCTTATCACAGCGGCAGATAATTCTTGACATCTGAATGTGAAGATAAAATGTTATTCCGATTAGCTTCAAAACTCCACGTGTCAAACTTCACGCTGACCAAGCCAAAGGGACCAAATGTGATATATATATATATATATATATATATATATATATATATATATATATATATATATATATATATATATATATATATATATATATATATATATATATATATATACATATATTTCTACAATCTGTGAATGGGTAAGATTCCGTATCTCTTGCAGGTTTGTGAATATGGTTCTAAATTAGTTTGTGACCATGTGATCCCGGATTTTCGTGGATTACCCTTTTGTTTATTACCCCTTGGCAATTAATCATCTGGTATTCACTTTTACACAAGTTTTTGGGTTTCGTATGGCTAAACTTTTGTATCTCTTGTAGTTAGGTCTATGGTTTTAGTTTGCGACTACTTGATCCCAGATTATCCTGGATTGTCTTTCTGTTTATTACCCTTTGACAATTGACCATCTGGTATTCTTGTTCTTTTTGTTTACTTTTAACCCCCTTTTCATCTGTCTCATTTGTGCCCAGACGATGCGTTAATAAACGTGAAAGCGCTTGGTACTGAACTTCTGCCTGTCATTTTCCTGTGAGATTCGCTTGTACACTGAAGTCACGTGCATCTACTGTAATTTTTAGCACATATATATATATATATATATATATATATATATATATATATATATATATATACAGTATATATGTATATATATTATAAACCAATAGAAAATCCAACAAATGGATAGCTAGTACATAAAGATGAATAAACAGGCAGATAAATCCACAGATAAATAAACAGTAATATATGATAAAAACCGGGATAACTGTATGACTTATTTAAAGCAAGCAGCAATACAATACAGTTCATGGTTGCTTAAAAATATGAATCAAATAAAATCAATTAGTTTTACTACAAAGCCACTGGGGGCACGAAGTCAGAAGAGCTATTCTTGCCCTCCAATTCTGTAGATAATAATAATAATAATAATAATAATAATAATAATAATAATAATAATAATAATAATAATTTCTCTCGTACCTAATATTCCTTCCTTTTCTTTTTCAGGTATCTTCGGTTTCTTGACCTTATCCGCACTTCTGATCCCTATGTACTACATTCCCGGTGGAATGTTCAGCTCCAACGAAAGAGGAGTCCTGGAGGATACCCCAGACGCTTTCCTTCAGATAAAAAACAATCCTCTTTTGATACTCGCTATCTTACGTGAGTGCAGCCTTACGCTTTGTATAAGTTTCCCCTCTTAAATAATTCCCGTTTTCTGTGCGGTTCACCCAGGCAAATCCAGTTTACTATATCGTCGAATCGTGTTATTTCAATTTATCTTATCGTTGATCTTTGATGATATATTGTGATTTGGGGATATACTGCGAGACGTATGCGTCTTTTTTATCGTTCACAGAAGCAGAGATTTCTCATTTTACTAAGCAATACGGTAAGACATTTAACGCAACTGATACCGAAAACCGACGACATTTGGCTGAGGTGTTTGTCAATTTCAGTCGAGACTATGGCGTTATGATTTCACAATTGATGACGGAAGTTGGCTATAATTTATATATATATATATATATATATATATATATATATATATATATATATATATATATATATATATATATATATGTGTGTGTGTGTGTGTGTGTGTGTGTGTGTGTGTGTGTGTGTGTGTGTCTGTATGTATGTGTGTGTGTGTATGAGATATTTCATGGTCAGTTGCATGTAGTGGCTCAGAGTCATGGTGGGACAGGAAATGTGGCTAGGAATCACCCCAAAGTTACCATCACAAGAATATGTACACACAGAGTAATTCCCTCTAAGGGGAATGGTATACAGTAAAATAAAATATAAATAGAGGGAGTAGCTTTATATGTATATGTATGTGTATATATATATATATATATATATATATATATATATATATATATATATATATATATATATACATATACAGTATATATGTATGTATGTACAATTATATATATATATATATATATATATATATATATATATATATATATAATATATATAAATATATGTATATATATATATATATATATATATATATATATATATATATATATATATATATATATATATATATATATAAATATATAGTAGTAGAAATTATGAGTAAAGTTTTGTTAGCGGTGCCATTAAATAACTCAACTAAAATCATCGTCAACTGACTGAAATAAAGCAATTTTATTTTCCTCAGTGAACATCTCCAGCATCGCCTTCTTCAACTTCGCCGGCGTGAGCGTCACGAAGGAGCTCTCTGCCACGACCAGGATGGTACTGGACTCCGTCAGGACGCTGGTCATTTGGCTGTTCTCCATGGCCGTTCACTGGCAGGCGTTCCAGTACCTTCAGGTGAGACCTATAGGTCTAATTTTTGTTCTTATCTAACCGAGGTTCTGCCTTAGGCCTAGAGACCTTGATTCTGCTTCTTGAAATTTTGTACTTGTCTGCCAAGTCTTGCAAGCAAGCTAGGCTGGTATGGATAGGGGCGGTACTGGAGAAGGTGGAAAGGAGGGAAGGTAACAAAACATTTGGAGAATGAAGTATAGTGAAGGGCTGGCCAACTGGGGCAGACCCACTTGCCGTTTCTGAGCAATGTAGATACAGGAGATGGTAATTATTTATATATTAATACAATGTCTATCATAATAACACATATGCTTAAAAAACAGTGACCTGACGGTGCAATGAAAATGTAATTAAATTTAAGTTAGCAAAAACTGTAAATTTATCCACAAACACAAGAAAAAAATAAAAATCTATCAAATGTCAGTGATAGTCTCTCTGGAGGTCGGATAAGTTGATTTATGTCCTAGTAAGGAGATTCTAGTCACCGGAGTGTCTCGAATGAGGTAATTTAAACTGGTGTTATTCCTTTCAGCCAATAGGATTCCTGATTCTGGTCATTGGAATGATGCTGTACAACGACGTCCTCATCATGCCATTTTTGAGGAGGCGGTTTATAGTTACTGACAGAGTGCTGGAAGGAGCTCCTATAATCAGAGGCACCGTGGAGTAAGTACGCAGTTCGCCAGACGTAGGACAAGGAAGTTGCTGAAGACCTTTCTGTTTTCATTACATTAAAAATATATTTTTTTCAATAATAAATTAGCTAAGGCAGAAATGTGGCAATGACAGTGGTCCTGATTTTTTCTAACTACATCATCAATGAAAAATATTTGTATGAACTAATATTTACTTTGTATAAGTGTAAACTATCTTCTTGAATACGCACAGAACGATATACGTAAACGGAGATAGTTTCTAAATCATTGTTCTTCTCAATTTTTCAATTTCTCGAAAGACAGCCTCCGTTTCTTCGGCTCTATCTTAGTGCGTTTGGAGGCATTTTATGATATTTCGTTCGGGAGACGCGTATAACCACTCCACTCCCTCATACAGCTTCTGCAGTCAGGATTAGTCAGGGTCATTGCT
>NC_089791.1:45232382-45259882 GCF_040412425.1 Macrobrachium rosenbergii
TTAGCTTTTAGTATCCTTACAAAGAAAGCTCATCAGCAGCCAGTAGAAACCTCCTACGCACACTGCAGCCATTCATTCAAATCTTGCAAACATTCTTGAGCTCTTAGATATTAAGTCTCTTCTTTTACAATACCTCTATAATCCCCTTTTGCTCAGCAAGTTCTTGGTCTTCCTCTCATCAATGCCCTCTAACACTATCGAATTTTACAGTTTTCACAAGCCTGTCGTCATCCATTCTTTCTTCATGACCAAACCATCTCACAACATTCTGATCTATCCTTTGGCGTATGCTAACCCTTCCTTTTTACAATTTCTTGCCTCTTACAGCTCTTACTTAAACAGATCATGGCATCTGTCAACCATTTTTCTTTGTTTGCATTCAATATCCACACTTCACTTCCACAGAGGAGAGTTGCTCAGCAATCCCTTCATATATTTCCTCCCTGGCTTCCATTGCTCAGTAATCCCTTCATATATTCCCTCTCTGGCTTCCGTTACTCAGCAATCCCTTCATATATTCCTCTCTGGCTTCCATTGCTCAGCAATCCCTTCATATATTCCCTCTCTGGCTTCCAGAGGCACTCCAAGTTTTTTCCCAATTTTATTCCACAGAATTTACAGCCTTTCTTTCTAAAAAAATCCTGCGCTCACCTCTTTCTCATTCTAACATCACACCTGTTATTTTTTGCTCCCAAATAACTGTACAGATCAACCTTATATTTACTTTTACTCCAAACTTTCTCTTGCGAATACTTTCGAACTCTTTCACTATCTTCCGCAGTAATTCTTTACTATCACTAGTCATTACGGTAACGCACAAATATCAACCATTCCACACTTGTATTCCTTACTTTTTCTTATCCATCAACTATGCACCATATATATACATATATATATATATATATATATATATATATATATATATATATATATATATATATATATATATATATATATATATATATATATATATATATATATATATAAAGGGCAATAAGTTGCAAATATCCTTTAATATCCACATGGCCGTGTGGTTTAATGCGCGTCACTGTAGTCCGAGTTCTTGTCTTCCGTGGTTCGAGCCCACGAGACGACGAACTTATTATCAACTAAAAAAATTCTCCGTCAGATAACATATATGAAAAGATATTATTTCCGAGGTAGAGCGAATATTAAAGGACATTTGTAGCTTAATGCTGGTATATGAATCACGGTGCTGTGATAAAATTACTATATATATATATATATATATATATATATATATATATATATATATATATATATATATATATGTATACATATTTATATATATGTATGCATGTATATATATAGATATAGTATATATATATATATATATATATATATATATATATATATATATATATATATATATATATATATGACAAGCACGATACCAGGGAATGCCTTCACAAATAAAAAGAAAGTGAAAAATAGCATTATATTTCCACTGGTATCTCTGGTCATACATAGCATTTCCAAATGTTAGGCAATTAATGTATTTAAAGTTCGTTGGCTCCCAGTCAGGCCTAGAGGATACGGAGCGGTCGTCTTTAATACAGGATACAAAAGATATGGTTGATATTATCTGGCTTCCACGACCTTTGTGACTTGTTCAAGTTGTTTGTCTGCTTAATTAAAGCAGTTTCGAATGTCTCTGATCTCTGGGATAACATGTGCTCTTATAAAAAGTTCATAATGTATCCCAGTTTATTCTGTGGTTGGTGTTACTTACATGATTAGAAATAGCAGAATTTTGATGTGTGATATCGGTTTGTATTTTGGAAAGACGTTTGCTAGTGCAGCCCACATACGACTTATCGCATTCCTTATACAAAACTATGCATACACCAATATCTTTGGGTGTTTCCCTTTTCCTCTAAACATTCGCCTAATGACTTCTTGAAGACCCTACAGGACAGCTGAGAGCAAAAGAGACATTGCTCCACAAGGTCTCATTAATCTTGATACCATGGTATTCCAGAGAAATATTTTGTACTAACTGGAATTAGCCATAAACGAAATAGATGAAAAGTTAATGTTGAAGGGATCTTGTCAAATGAATATGCAGTAATATACTGGAGTGCTACAAGGTAATGTTTTTTTCACCACTGAGATAATGAAAGGGAGATGGAGATGGCTTGGACATGTACTTCGCATAAACCCTGGGAGAACAGTACGTGATGATGTCCGCTGGGCTCCTGTGGGCACCAGGAGTATTTGAAGACCTAAACCTACTTGAATGAGAAATGAGAAGAAACGTTGGATGACTGGAGATTTGTAAAAGATAAAGCATATAGGAACGAGATGAGTGGTGGAATATCACGGAGACCATTTATATATATATATATATATATATATATATATATATATATATATATATATATATATATACATACAGTATATATGTGTTTGTGTGTGGGTGGGGAAGGCGTTTGTCTGTAGAGCTAGTGAGGGAGATAGGGAGATAACCATGGCCATGATTATTACGAATGAATATTACCGTAAGATATAACCACACGAATCTTCATACATTTCCCTATACCTACAATTGTCATGATGACTACTTAGCACTCCTTACAGAGAGCACATTTACCTGCGCTAACGAGATGGATGAAGATTTTGCATTCGCGCTTATTTGTCTTGTAATATTCTCAGTGTAGGTATCTCAGACTTAGCCGCAATGCCGAACAGAGTGCCAAACATAACAACCTAGGTCTAAAGATATTCTTTAGAACTTGGTACCAACAATTCACGGAATCACGCCGCCGAAGAATCTGACCAAAATTGAAGATTCCATATAAATGTACGTGAACGAACTAAAGGCCTACCAATCTGTTCCTCCTAAAACTCTTATGTGTGAAGATTACAATTTACCTTTGGTGATCAGTAAGGAGCACAGAATTCAGTTTACTTTAAGGAGTGACGTCATCCAGAAGGATCTTCAAAGAGGGAAGTTAATCCCTGAATCGCTGTGTGCGTGTGCGTGTGTGTGTGTGTGTGTGTGTGTGTGTGTGTGTGTGAGTCTGTCTGTGTGAGAGAGAGAGAGAGAGAGAGAGAGAGAGAGAGAGAGAGAGAGAGAGAGAGAGAGAATATCGAATAAAATAAGCACAGTTTAAATAACAAAATGCTTTGACACACACATACATATATATATATACATATAATATATATAAATATATATATATAATATATATAAATATATAAATATATATATATATATATATATATATATATATATATATATATATATATATATATATATATATGCTTATTTTAACCGAATATGTTAGTATGATCTCTTACTAGAAGTTGCATTTATCCATGTGTATCTCATGAATTTTAGTTGCAATTAATAATAAAAAAACCTGAGTTTTTAGTACTGTATATACAGACTTCCCTCTCTTATCGAAGTTGGACGAAGGTTTTTCAATAGCGTATGTCAGTTTGTCTAAAGACATAAGTTACATAGGATATCTATGGAATTTTCAATTGAGTTGGTTACACCTTTAAAGAAGGTGGCGTTGGATTCAGGAAGATTTTTCAGAAAGAATATAATTTATGGTAAAAAATGAATCTCTCGTTATCAATTTTAACATTAAAACTATAAATATTCAATTCACTAATTTTGTCTGTGAATAAAATACGTCAATTAATGAAATACTTCAACCCTTAATTTCGTTCGTTACTGGCGTGTGTTTGTTGTCCATATGAAATCAAATACATAATGGCGATTTTAGCTTTTCGTCAAAAAATATAAATGAACTACGAAATGAACAAGTAAAAAATATATCGTTGCTAGCAGCACGATTATGGATAACTTTAACCTTAAATAAAATAAAATCTACTGAGACTAGAGGGCTGCAATTTGGTATGTTTGATGGTTAGAGGGTGGATGATCAACATACCAATTTGCAGTCCTCTAGCTTTTGTAGTTTTTAAGATCTGAGGGTGGACAGAATAAAGTGCGGACAAAAAAAGTGCGGACAGAAGAAGGTGCAGACGGACAGACAAAGCCGTCACAATAGCTTTCTTTCACAGAAAAATAAAAACAATAAAATTCAAATAGACTGGACAGAGATAAATCGAGTCGTGATCATGCAATATTACGAAGGACGCGGCGACTTCAGGAGAGACACCACATCCTGTGGACCGTTGATAGTCCTCACTTTCTCCAGTCCAAGTTCAATCGGTCCTTCTACGCTGTCCTGAGAATACGTCACGGAGACATTTTCTTACGAACAACTACAACAAGCGCAGTTTTTCTAATTAGTTACTGTGAACAAAGGTCGTCAGCAGCATCGGAGGCTGTTCACCTTCATGGGGTAAGATGTCATTGCTTTCTATCATTCTTCTTGTCGATTATAAAGAACTACAAGAGTTAGACCTGATCTGCGCCTGTCAGTAAGTTGCAAAAAGAAGGCTTCATCGTCATTCTTCAGTCTGTTCTAAAAAAAAAAACTGAAAGCTTAGACCTAACCTGTGCTTGTCAAAAAGCTGCAAAAGAAGGCCTCGTCGTCATTATTCATATCGGTTCTAAAAAACTGCAAGAGTTAGACCTTACCTATGGTTATCAACAACCTGCAAAGAAGTCTTCATCGTCATTCTTTGTTTCGGCTCTGAAATACTGCTAGATCTAGACCTAACCTATGCGTATCAATAAGTTGCAAAAAGAAAGCTTCATCATCATTCTTCATCTTTGTTCTAAAAAACCACAAGCGCTAGACCTATTTTAAAACAGGTATGTACCGAGGGGGTGTTCGGGGGGTCGAAGGCCCCCCCCCAAAAAAAATTTCTGGAAGTCCATATTTTCTGTGACTATCCTTTTCACTGAACTGTACTTATAAAGTAATAACAATCTCTTGTTTTTTGGCAAGTCTTCTTTTATAAATTTTGTTATTAAACATTAACATAATTCTTTAATAGTAGGAAATACAAGAGTGATAATAGGAATATGATATAGGTCACCATATTTGTAGATAATTTTAAAGCTGTGGTACGATAATATGGTCAGAGAAATTTGACGACACCGCAGCAAGGCTGCCGAAACGTGCAATTTACGTCATGGAGACGGCTAATCTGCTCCACATCTTGCTCAAGTGTGGAATGTGGAATCCGAGTGTTAATAAATTCCACACTTTGTAAAGAGATGTTGTATGTCGATTAAAATATAAAAAAGTAAATAATTACTATGAGTGTTTTATTATAACTAAAATAACATTTTCAAGTATTTCATCTTGTGTATACCTATATATGCAATGACATATATAGAAGAAAAGGTCCAGTTTTGGGAAAAACGATCCCTCCCCCCATAAAAAAACTCTGGGTACGGGCCTTGAACCTGTGCCAATCAATAAGCTGCAACAAAAGACCTCATCGTCATTATTCATATAAGTTCTAAAATGCTGCAAGAGTTACACTTGACATGCCTATCAATAAGCTGCAAAAGAAGGCTTCGTCGTCATTATTCATATCGGTTTTGAAAAACTGCAAGCGCTAGACCTAACCTTATGTGCCTATCAGTAAATTGCAATAAAAGGCTTCATAGCGGTCCTCTCACTTCAGTGGTTACGATAACCGGCTCATCATAAATAGATCCTGAGTTTTATTTCAGAGAAAGGACAATCATATAAAGCATATATTTTTAAATTCAATTGTTCTGTTTGCCTTTGAATAATTGTAACTTTCCTGGCGTTACGGCTCTACCAAACACTGACACCGATCTCTGTGACCTAATCAGTGATGTAGGTCAGTAATGCTGAGGTCCGTTTTAGTAAGTAATAATAAGGGTGACGGGAAATTAGTCTTCTGGAAGTACATATGAGCAGAGATGGCTTAGACGTAGCATATAAAACTCATAATAAGGACTTAAGTGAAACTTTTTAAGTGTTCTGTCGTAGGAAGGCATTTTATAACTTTTTTTTTCAGGTTCTTTTATACACCAGCGGTCGCGCAAGCACTCCGTTAACAAAAAGAGCAGCTGCTCAATCATAAGATTTCTTAATACGCAGATTATAAGTGACCTTGAAATACAGACAAGATTGAAGCATCCGGTCTCCTTCCTATCATGGCTTTTGTTCGGTGGCGAAGGTTAAAATAAGGTCACTTCACAATCCGTCTGGTTACTTTGTTATTGGGCAATAAAGCATCAAAATTTTAAACGCATTAAGACAATGGTTGGGGAACTAAAACTTCAAGGGGCCATCTATGTGACTGCAATGCTTCGTATTCACATATACATTATAAATATATATATATATATATATATATATATATATATATATATATATATATATATATATATATATATATATATATATATATAGTATACCTAGTCAAGTATTCTAAGATAATGTTGTGCCTGTATATTGTAGTTACCTGTAGCACCTTTCCCATGCTAGAAAGGAACAGTCACCCTGCTCACTCATTTACTTGAAATCTTCTCATACACAAGTACCTTATAAACCCCGGTCAGCCCCTTAATCAAACTGTCACAACACAGTACAACATACTAGTATTCATAGTATAAGGAATACGTGCAATCACATCAGTTCTTCCAAGCTCATAACTGCCATCCTTGTGTTGCCTTCATTGGTCACTTTCGCAAGGGTTCTCAAACGCACCATCAGAGAATGACTGCATTGTTTTCACGACGCTCGTTTCAAATTTCACTCGTGATTTTAAAAACCATTAACTCGTTAACCTTCCTCTCCAAAGTGCCCTCCCTGCAGTGTGATTTACTTTTCCCGAAGGTACTACCTGCCCAGGTTTACCCGTGAATTTTTTAAAATAACTTTTCTGATCAATATGATGAGAAAATTATGTTTCTAAGTTGTAAACTTCAAACCTAAGGACGAACTGCATCTGCAAGAATCGTAGCCTGTTTGATAACTCAGGTGGAAAACCACCAATCTGGCACTCTTGACCGTCTTAATTTTCAATTTTATTTTTAATTCGAAACGTAATGCCATGTTACAAAGCGCACAGGGTGCGTGTGAATCTTAACTTGCTTGCAAAATTGAAAGTCTATCAGAAATTTGTAAATTCCTGTCAATTCAAATAATTTAACTTTCTTATAAGTTCCTGTCAATTCAAATAATTTTACTTTCTTATAAGTTCCTGTCAATTCAAATAATTTTACTTTCATATAAGTTTCTGTCAATTCAAATAATTTTACTTTCTTATAAGTTCCTGTCAATTCAAATAATTTTACTTTCATATAAGTTCCTGTCAATTCAAATAATTTTACTTTCATATAAGTTCCTGTCAATTCAAATAATTTTACTTTCATATAAGTTCCTGTCAATTAAAATAATTTTACTTTCATATAAGTTCCTGTCAATTCAAATAATTTTACTTTCTTATAAGTTCCTGTCAATTCAAATAATTTTACTTTCTTATAAGTTCCTGTCAATTCAAATAATTTTACTTTCATATAAGTTCCTGTCAATTCAAATAATTTTACTTTCTTATAAGTTCCTGTCAATTAAAATAATTTTACTTTCATATAAGTTCCTGTCAATTAAAATAATTTTACTTTCATATAAGTTCCTGTCAATTAAAATAATTTTACTTTCATATAAGTTCCTGTCAATTCAAATAATTTTACTTTCTTATAAGTTCCTGTCAATTCAAATAATTTTACTTTCTTATAAGTTCCTGTCAATTCAAATAATTTTACTTTCATATAAGTTCCTGTCAATTCAAATAATTTTACTTTCTTATAAGTTCCTGTCAATTCAAATAATTTTACTTTCATATAAGTTCCTGTCAATTCAAATAATTTTACTTTCATATAAGTTCCTGTCAATTCAAATAATTTTACTTTCTTATAAGTTCCTGTCAATTCAAATAATTTTACTTTCATATAAGTTCCTGTCAATCCAAATAATTTTACTTTCTTATATTTAAATTTGGTTAAATCACAATAAAAAAACCACGATCTTTTTCTGTATGTTAAATTGACGACAATGGCGAATTTTATCGAGAATATTCTTTCCTTTTCTCTTCAGATGGATCAGAACCTTCGAAGGATGATGCTGTTATGGCTACTCCCTCTTCTCCTGCCAAACAATTGTTGCTTCATGACTGAAGCTTTAGGTAACCAGAAATTCTGCCTTTTATTATTTTATTTATATAAATATTTCCAAGCTTACGAATCCAAACTGGAGGGGAAGTTCACTCAGTTACAGAGATGACTGACAGCTTCAAATGCAAAACGATGATCAGACCAAACCACCCTAAATACAGTAAGAGAGCCTATCTGCTTAACTGTCGAATTTAGACCCAGTTACTTTTAAGTCAGTGGGCTAACCTCTTTCACTGTGCATGCTCCTGTCAATGAAATAACCTTAGAACTGGACAAACCTAATTCTGACAGTTTGAACATTGAATGCATTAAAGTATGTAATATCAAGAAATTTGTTTGCTTGTAGATGTTTTCCTGACTGGGATTATATGGCGTTACAGACATTACTTATAAATATGTTTGCAAAATGTTTGAAAAAGTAAAGTGTAGGAAAACTTTAACCTCTTTGAAGCCTTTTCAAAGTTTTTCTCGAAATTCTTATGGGAGTGATGAGAATGACAAGACCCAATTTTCAATATGTTTAGGAAACGGTAGGCTAAGTTAGTTCAGGGTTATTTGGTAAGGAACTAAGCACTCTGCGCCTCCTCCCGCCGCCTCCCTCGCCAAATGCACTCTCACCTTTCTCACATCAGTCGTACTGCATTTCACGCATCATCCAGGAATGTCTTATCTTAAAGTGCAAAGACCAGTTGGACAGACAAACATATGGACTTTTCTAGCCCAGGTCCGAAGAAAAGGGAATTAAGAAAGAAAAATGGTTCTAACCGTGAAGGGACTGGCAGTCTCTCCAACTGAATGACCAAATTATACCATCTTGAAATACTTTTGGGCAGTACGGAAAACGACATTAAAATTGTTTTGTTGATATATCAGAATTGTTCATCAACAAGATTCTGCTAAATTTTGTGAATGGGTTTGAATTGTGTGAGGAGAAGACTAGCCAAGATGTGAACAATTAATATAAAAGCAAAACGTTCAAAAGTTAGGGATTTAATTGTTTGTACGTTTCATATTTTCTCTTACAGGGCGATCTCCAAGAGATGTAGCACGAGATGAGGCTGGTGATCAATATGTGTCCCAGTATGATTATCTGTACGACTGGGATTATAATTACGAAGAGGAGAAGCAACAACTGGACTTTGGAACCATTCGGCAAAACCAAGTCATATCGCTGAAGCCTTCTTGTAAATATATCATGTATTTTTCTGAAAAGATTCTTTCAAATACTTCATCATCTATGAATGAATCTCCGGACAGTTCATTCCCTGTGAATGGACTTTCGAACAGTTCTTTGGATGTAAGTGAATTGTCGAGCAGTTCAGCCCTTGCTATGGAATCTTCCAATAGCTCACTGTCTGATAGTGAAGAAGATATCTCTTATCACCACAAAGACGGAGCCACTAAATCTCACAAGAAAGGTAAAACTAACGTTAAACAATCAAATAATCAGGAAAACTGTTTACGCGCGCTTATTGAGAAAGGACACCTGCAGGCTCTTACTTGGGAATATGTTTCTCTGTACACTTATGAGAAGTCGTTTGCAGACCTAATGAATATGAGTAATGTTCTTCTCTTCCCTGCTATCATGGGCCCAAATTCTACTGCTGTTTGCATTCCCTTCATAAAATCTTGCACAAACCAAAGCTGTGAGTCTCAGGTTTCCCACTGCAACGAAGCAATTACTGGAAACCACGAAAGTGGTTCGAAAGCTGCTGGACGTTTGTCTGATAAAAATGCATTCAATGTGACTAGTCAAATAAGGTCCTGTCCCGAGAAGATTTTCCCTGAAAGCAATGCTACTGCTGAGGTTAATAGCCCAATTGCAGTAATCCTTGCCTCACTCTGGAGTACTGATACGTTACTAGCACAGTACTGTGAGCCCCTGTTGTGCAGTTCAAGGATATACGATTTTTGGGTATTCTCCACGTTGACTGTCATCCTGAATTCAACAGACACAGACACTGCATGCCTAAGGGAAGCTTCAAGAAATTCTGCCCTTCCAAACAGCACTGAAAGCTTTTCTATCGACATAAGCCACACAGGAAAGCACTTGCTTTTTTTGGCAGGAAACATAAGCCAAGAAGATGATTTAAAAGTGCAGTTTCTAAGCTATATCCAGTTTGCAAAGAATTACGATCGTGAAGCTGTGCGTTGTTGCACTCTGTATACTGAACACTTACACTCTGACAAAAGTCTCATATACTGCTTCAGTTTGGAAGAAACTTGTAAGTCCCTGCCATTCTTATGGAGAGCCATAAAAGCCAATTCTCATGAACAAGAGGAGCTTTCCCGTAACTACATTGTTATGCGACCTGATGTGGTCCACCTTAGTCTCACAAAAAGTTTAGCTCCACTTATCAGAGAGTTTCCATGTTTGGATGATAGCAAATTCGACAAAATTAGGGAATATGCAAGTAGGGGAAAGCTCTCAAATATTAATGTATATAAGGACTTCATAAGCTGGGATTACAATTATACAAGATTTGAAGATTATGAAATATGGGTAAACAAAATAAAGTCTAAGCATACCAATAATATGAAGATGGTTGTTCGAGAATTAAGGAACAATGGTTTTGAATGTGCAACAACACAGTATTATTACTTGTGCGACAAGGAACATATTTTCTTTATATTTATACTAGAAGGCTGTATTTCAACGTTTTCTGCTAGTGATGAAATTGTGTTCTTATTGGTAAACCACTATTTAAGTCAACGGAACGACTCAGGGTATTTGTGTCAGACCCACAGCTCAGTCATATCAACTACTAGCAATGAAGCTTACACAAATGGTCATGCGATGCATTTCATGATTCTTCCTTATGTTATGCACCAAGGAACGATCTTTGAACCTAAGACTCTCTATAAAGGCGTATTTGAAATTCAAAACACATCTAGTAAAAGTTTTGAACATACACCCTTCAGTAATTATGACATACAGATAAGTAAACTAAACCTAGATGATAAAATTCTTCCACCCACTAAACAGCCTTCAGTAGCAGATGTAGAGTCTTTTACAGTGATGACAAAGTTGTTCATCTGGGCAAATGTAAACAACAACACTCGCTGCATTCAGGATGTCCTTGATGAGAAATTCTCTTACAGGAGAAATGTTTCTGAAACAATCCTCTACCTTGTAGGACCTGTTTATGATGATCCTTCAAAGTCAAACTGTCTGCTAGATCTCTCTTACAAAGACCTACTGATAGACAAGAACGTTCACAATTTAACCATGAACAAATTCTGGCCAACGTGCTTCACCAATATGCTCATGGCCATAAAGAAAGATGGGATTCAAGTTGCTGACTGGGATTATCTTCCTTTTAGGTGTAAAGTGCAAGAAATTGTATTACTCTGCCTTATGGTTGTCATTATATTAGTGACTGTCATTGGAAATCTCTTTGTGATGGTCATCATAGTAGCTTCTGGTCTGCTACAAAAACAGCCTTTCTTGATTCGTTTCTCTCTTTGTGTGTCCGATTTGCTAACAGGTGTAATTCCCTCTTCTTTAGCAGTTTTTGACTCTGTTGGATTAATGACTGGCTGGTTATCACTTACTGATTTAAGTCACACTGACACTCTCATTTACTTTGCAGAAAAGACAATGGAACAGTCAGAAGGTTTTCAGCAGCTGAGGTTTGAGAGACGAGGCTTTTACCACGTGTTCAGTAGCATTATAATGAGCGTCTCAATCTTTGTCTCCATTTTCTCACTGAGCTTAATAAGCACTGAAAATCTGTTGGTCATAAAGAGGCGACCCCTTAAGAGATGGCAGGTGAAACTTTCAATTGGAATATCATGGTTCTTAGGGATTGTTTTTTCCCTGTTAGTGCAGTGGAGAGAAGGTGGCTGGTCAGCTCTTGCCTATTTTGACCCGATAACTAAGCTCACTTTAAATATCGGGGCAGCTGGTTCAAAATTGTCATCAGTTACATTTTACATTAAAGTGGTCCTCGCTGGTATAGGCGGTGCTTGTGTCCTCGTTCTTACATTAATCTCAATCATTACCTTTCGGTTTCAAGAACGTCGTACGCAGAAGGAAATGCCAGTTCATCAGTCAGGCCGTCAGGATAATGTCAGACAGACAACAATAATCTTTTTCTATATGGTTGCACTTTATGCACTGGCCTCTGTCCCTCCCTTGCTGGATATCCTGTTAGATTTCTCCTTCTCACATCCACTTCTTCATTTCTTTTGTTGGTGGATCTTCATGGCTGGTTCCTCGTGGAACTGGATCATCTACGCTTATAAAGGAAAAACGTTTAAAAATGCAACTAAGAAAGCCTCTCACAGGGTGCAGAGAATGTGCTGTCCAAAATCCTCAGTGAATCTAGAAGACAAACGCTACAGCATAAGCACTATAAGAAGCACTACAAGATAAGCAAGGGCCTTGAAAAGTGATATCCTGATCCTGAAATAATTTTCTGTAAATTCTCACAAAGCATATAGCAGTGTCCGGCTGCCGCTTGGAGAGCCATTCCACTTCTCTTTCCATGGTGGATTGTTGCTTGCTTATGAAATTCAGCTAAGCACCGTCATCTTTTGCTCTTTTTCCTTTCGTTTTCTTTCTCATGGCACTGAAGGGTGACAACGTTCCAGATACAGGCGTATTTTCCTATTTAACCACCATCAATATTTGTTTCTTTCATTTCCAATAAAGATATCCTTGCTCTGGCTACACATCTTTCCTCCCAGTACATCAGATACAATTTTCCATGGAACTGATGTAAGAGCTAAGGGGTATCTACCATTTGTCTTTCAGAACAATTATTTTTCCACTGAACGTTGCTGTTTGACCTCTTGCGTGCTTACAGTAAGCATCTACCTGTCTTCCTGCATAATGTTCCCGACAACAATCACAAGGAACACATCCTAGCCCTAGAACCAGCGAATGTTGTCCTTGTGTGTAAAACTGATTTGCAAAATTGCGGTGGCCCTGGTTGTTCCTTTATATATGCTTCCATTGCATCTTTTTATGTGCCTAGTTTTCACTTTTTGAGGCCGAGATGACCTTAAAATAAAAATCAGACATATGGTCGGAGACCATGGAATATGCTACAGGGGTGCAAAGTACCCTAAAAAAACTTGTATTGGTTTAAATTTTGTACAATATAAGGTTGGGGGAAGGAAGTTGTTATTGAAACGGCTTACTTCCAGATTCATTATTTATATGATCTTTGTTACATTTTCTTTTTGGTAAAGGGGAAAACATGTACCAAACACCTGAATTTTGCATTCAAGTTTGAATTCAAACTCACACTCATCAGAAGACTGAGAAGGCCAACACCAAAAGCCTTGCACCACCAAAAAAGATGAGAGATCCAAGTGGCATAAAATTTTGTGAATGTGATTAGTGGGAGATATAGACCAATCGATAAAAGCCCGGCGCATGTTTGTTTGCAGTGTTCGTAGACAGATTTGGAACAATACTGATTACTGAACATTTGTGAATACGAAACAATTTCTTATTACAAAAAAACATGTGAATATTGTAACCTGAAGCAAAAGTAACAGATAAGAAAACAATATACTTTCTGTGTCACGATGAGCACCATGAATTCTTACAGTTTCTTCCACAACCCCTGAAAGTCTCAAAGGACTTTTGACTTCCTCTTTTGAGAAGGAAAGTCCCAGTGGTTCCAATTGGTTCTTAGCCACGTTAAATAAGTTTAATCCTTCGGGCCAGCCCTAGGAGAGCTGTTAATCAGCTCAGTGGTCTGGTAAAACTAAGGTATACTTTTCTGATTTTCAAAGTAGCCAATTTACCGGGAGCAAGCAAGCACAGCTTTGTACTTGAACTTCCTATGGCTCAATCAAACATGGCTGCTCAAGGTGCAAGCGCTACTTAAGCCATGTATAACCCACTTCTCTTCAACTTCCACAGACAGGCCTCTCTAATCCTGTCTCCTGGGATTTCGCTCTCTTTCCTCCTTACATTTCCAAACAATATTTTCCATGGAATTCGACGGCAAACTGTTCTTTTTAAGATGCCCTATCCTGCAGAGGGTGCTCCCATTTATATGGGTATGAATTACCACAGACGTTGCCTTATCCA
The DNA here is from genome assembly GCF_040412425.1 of Macrobrachium rosenbergii. Taxonomy (NCBI): domain Eukaryota; kingdom Metazoa; phylum Arthropoda; class Malacostraca; order Decapoda; family Palaemonidae; genus Macrobrachium; species Macrobrachium rosenbergii. The sequence continues at coordinate 45,246,542 of NC_089791.1, forward strand.
AGACTTTCATAAATGTCCCTCTGTGGAACCAGTGTATCCCGACGAAGCTTTCAATATAACAGAAGTTTTGTCGTTTGAGGGGAAATGTGTAATATTAATTTTCACTAATATTATTATTATTACTATTATTATTATTGTTATCATTATTCCATTAACTTGCTAGGCAATTCCGAGAAATAGGATACTAACGTATGAAAAGATATCGATGAGGAAAATACGAAGTAAGTAAATATATCAAAAACAGACGAATCTAATAATGTCATAATTATCATAACGAACTTTCCAAACACAGTCATGAAGGCTGCTGTAAGTTTTGTTGTCTTTAAACGAGTGTATTTATTCATATTTTATTCAGTACCATCCCCAGTTATTGTACACATATTCTAAATGTATCATAGAATAAGATTTTGATAATTAGGCCAAAATATTTCCCTATTTTGTAATAAAACCTGTAAACAACTTTTGAATACATTTTTCTATCATTATTTCAGAGTTACTAGCAAATCTGTGTAAATATATATTTCATACAATAATAATGATGCTATTGGCATCTTTCTGATCTTCATATCTCAAATATATACATGGCATTGAATATTGTAAATATTTCAGCATATTTTTCGATTCTTAGGATCGTTATTTCATAGCAACAACTGTTATAAACATTGTTACGAAATAATTAGTGTGCCACACATATGACAGACCTCATTTCATTATTCATTAATAAATTTTGTATCACATTTTCACAATAAAAGTGAGATCGTCCATCATGTTTTTTTAAATTAAAATTCATATATTCATTACTGAATTAGATTGGACTGTCAAATGTACTACAGGACCATGGAGTAAAGTTCTAGTTATTTGAGGATGACACCCGATTTTATTCTCCATAAACGACATCGGAGTTATCAAAATTAAGGAATGGATGAAATTTAGGGAGTTAAAATTAAATGAAAATAAAAATGAATTTATGTTCGAGGAAGGACAAATACCTTAAGAAACCTTGGTGGTTTTGGCTAAATATAAATGGTAACCCAATTTTCATTGCTGAAAAATGCATGACTTAGGTGTACTTTAATTTATCTTTGAGTACACAAATCAGTAATGTTGGAAGGGTAACTGGCCATCACCTAATGGATGTCACTGGCTTGAAGCATAGTGCTTTGAAATGGTGTACAGTCTCTTGCAGACAAGGCGGAGGTGCTGATTGGAAGACTGATGGACAAGTACCCGGAAACAAGTAATCCGCTTTTTTCATCTTGGATTGCCAGTAGGACAAACTTGTTCAAAGTGCAGAGATCGCTGACCAGTCTCCGACCAACAGTCTTCTCTACCAGAAAGAAACGACTAAAACAGCCCGGAGATTGGTCGTTTAAACATTCCAGTGCATTATTCTCCAACATCCACTTCGCCCCTGCAAGAGGGCCAGAGTCTTTGGAAATCCCGGAAAGTAAGCCAGGGAACAGCACAAGTGAACGAAATGGGGAGGGTGCAGGTCCTCACCAGGTAGTCTGTAATCATTTCGAAGAACACTGACTACCTAGAGCTCCACCCCCTTTATCTGCCATATTGCCCACATAAGCATATATTACCTTAATGCAATGCATATGTGTACACTTACAAGCAAACAATGGTCATTACGTCTGTATTAAATCTTCAGATGAAGAAAAACTGTCTAGGATTAACGCAGTAAACAAACGATTTAATGAAAACACGAATATCTAAACTAGTTACATAATATAAGGCCTAAGGAAAATTATACAGCAAAAACTCACAAATTATAATTTAAAAAAATAATATGCATTCCTGCGCCATTTTCCCCAGATTAATAATATTGCCACTACTGACATTTCAGTATGTCTGAAGGACAAGGTGATTATCTCACCTTCACCAGCCTTACAATTTAAAACTAAAGTTTTTAGTACTTAAACAAGACCAAGTGACCAAACAACGTGAAAAAAAACAAGCCACAGAGAGAGAGAGAGAGAGAGAGAGAGAGAGAGAGAGAGAGAGAGAGAGAGAGAGAGAGAGAGAGAGATCAAATGATTAAAATGTGTCCAAAAACGAAGTTATTAGGATATAATTGCCTTTCGTTTAATTCCCCAGAACAATAGGCTGTCTTGGGTCAACGGATAGACAAATAAAAGTGTTATCCATTAAAATAAATACGTTTTCTCTTAAACGTATTTATTTCTATATAAAGAAAACGTACATAAAATTTGGTGGCCAACTCTGCAATTTATCTTCTGACTGCAATAATACCAATAATTATAATTTGTATATGGGAGGAAAATCGTTATTTTAGTCTTGTTGAATAATTCAGGTGATAAGAGTAAACAAAGTATTTTTTCATGTACAGTTACTGTTCCTCACACAGACCTGTGGAAATACTGACGATGAAATTTAGCTTCAACTTCCAATCGCTAAATACGGTAGCTTTCAATATTGTACTGAGAGAGAGAGAGAGAGAGAGAGAGAGAGAGAGAGAGAGAGAGAGAGAGAGAGAGAGAGAGGTTGTACAAATAAAGTATTCGCTCGATTGTCTGCATGCAGGTTATTTTGCATCAAAATAAACACCTCACTCAAAAGATGGTAATAACACGTAACGTTAATGCATGGTCCAGTGCAAATGTAATTAATGGACGTAAATTGCGAACAGGGACGTCATCAGGAAAATTCCTGAAACTTTTACTCAGAGGCTGCAGAAGCGTCTTGAGACTTTGGGAGATGCGTGAGGTAAATAAGGAATAACAGGAAAGCATCTGGCCTTCGGGAGCTACGAGCTGGTTAAGGTAAATGAAACTGTACGAATTTATGGTTCAGAAAAAACGTGAAAAGAAGAGAGATATGATTAAGTAATTAAGGAAAATAAAAATAAGGGATGGATAAGGACAGAGAGGAAAGATGACGATATGAAAATGTACAGAGAATTGCACAATGCTCCTTGCACTAAAAATTTAGATCTGCATGGGTTAAGAAACTACGACAAGAAAAAATGTTGGAAAGGGAGATAAAGATGAAAATTAATGAGAGGAGGAAGGAAATAAAGAAGTTCATAAGTGAGATTAATAAGAACCAATGCATGAAATAACTCGGTGCAAAAAAAGTAGTTGTCATACAGAAAGCTAGGCTCATAATGTTGAGCCTGGGGGTCAAATTCCTCGGTTAGTGGAAAGATAGAGTGTGTGATCTTTGCAGAACTGATGGGAACAATGCAGAACATCGATTCTCCTGCAAGTTAACGCATTACTTGAAAAATACAGACAAATTATCATTGAATCAGATGGTAAAAATAATTTTAGACACTTGCTAAAATACGGACTGTCGGAATTCGATATAACAAAAACATTAATAATGCTACTGAATATAAAAATACCAACGTCAGAGGTCAGCATATGTCAAAAGTTTGAAAGTGAAAGAGAACCAGTACCTGCAGAAGTTGGGAAACAACTGAAAAAGGCATCACTCTCCCAAAAGTGGGGAAAGAAATTTTTAAGGCATGGGAGCATTGTCGTAAGCCACAATGTCATCACAGCAAGTTTGTTTGCTAATTTTGCAGAATATGATCTGCGGAAACAGCAAATGTATTGAATTCAAATAAAAGTGACAACATTTCCACGTGTTATTATGTACGGTTGGCGTTTGCAAAAAGGTGTAAATTATCCTTCTGGTGCCCACAGGGGCCTACCTGATGCTGTAATATACCGTTCTCCCGGGGACTGTGCGAATAATAATCAAAATAATAATAAATAATGATAATAATAATAACAAAATAAATCCTAAACGAAGCAATGACAAAAGAAAGATGGATAATTACACGTGGAGGTTCCAACAAAACAGATTTACAAAATAAGATCCTGGAAACAACCGAATGTATAAACATCAAAGCTGATGAAAATAAAAATGAAAAAAAAAAGGCTTAAAAAGCCTGAAAACAAACGAATCAGATAAAGAAGAGACTATCAAAGACTACATAAGCGATACGACCCGGTGGCTACTAAAGTATCAGGTAAAAAATGAAAATGGCTTGAAAAAGACTGCAACGATGAAATCTAAAACCAGAGAGGCGGAAATATCACATTATAAACCGCTTACCACAGATAAGAAGGAACACTGGAAAACAGAGAGATAAGCTATTCCGACTGAGTTTTGCAATATCTGTGACAGGTATTGTGTAATATAAAACTTCAAGTGGCAGGTTTTCGGACATGAGAGTGACGAATGTACAGAATTTGTAGGCCCATAGTATGGGAAAGACCACAAGTTATAGGACTATAATTCAAGTGAGACAAAGTGTATACTTTGCAAAGGTCCACACATTACAAGACGCAGCTTATGCCGGAAGTTTAAAGAAGCAGGAGTAGAAAAATAAATAGACTACGGTAATCAACTGCTAATGAAATGGCTGCCCTTTAAACACTGAATCACTAAGAAGAAACTATTTCAATGCAAGAATAAATGACAAGCAATCAAATCAATATATGACTTTTAACAGAAACTTGGCTAAGCAATGTCATAAAAGATGCATCAAGAATATGCGTAGAAGTCAATATGTAAAAAGATATTTGGGAAATGACCTTAAAAACACAACAACCTGGCCATTTAGTGAGTAACTCCCGGGACTAGAAGGATTAAAAAGATGCAGATAATTAAGAAAAAACACAGATATTTCAGGAAAAAAATGGATGTTTAAGAAAAATACAGATATTTAAGAAAAACTAAAACCCTAGAAAACTATACAAATGAGGGTGGCCACAAGACGTACCAGATGAAGGTCCTCATAAAATAAGCAGAGATGACGATGATGATTATGATGTAGATTTTTGATAAAGTACTTTAGTGCTTGGGAGGAGAGAGTAACTATTATATTTGATAAAAATTGCTAGTGACCAAGATGGAGATTTGCGGACTCTACTTGCGCATATAGAGCTTTCTCCGAACACACCCAACCCTGCCTCTCTCTCTCTCTCTCTCTCTCTCTCTCTCTCTCTCTCCGAACACAATGTACACATATGCTTGTTAGTACTCGTGCAAGAAAGGTCAATTTTCGGTTCACCTTCATGATTTTACTTTCTAAAATCTTTCGAGTTTTGGGCAATCTTAAGCCCTCATACGTAAAGCGTATGTGACGGTACCTTTGGCACAGATAAAGTAATTCAGAATTCTAAAGAAACGCCCTGCCTTCTACCCACTGCTTCTACGGCCAACAAAAGCCCTTCCATTATCATGCAAAACTACCTACCAGCCCTCGGAAGAAGAAGGCAGCAGCGGCTGGAGAGTGGAGATAGATTACCCTTTTGAAGTCCTCAAACCTTCGGATTCTCAGTCGCTGGCTGCCAACACGATGAGGGCGTGGAGAGAGAGAGAGAGAGAGAGAGAGAGAGAGAGAGAGAGAGATGAACCCCGATGTAGCGATAACAACTCGTGCGCTATGGTCGAGCTTATCGCGTTTTAGGTTCATGCTGCTCGTAAGCGCACGAGAACCAAGCTGGCATAAGGCCATCTTTACCTAACAGGACGGGGTTTCACGGGGGAACTCAGTTCCCCTGAGATCAGAACTGGTACTGTACTGGTACTGGTTCGATTCGTGAAATGGTTTCCAAACTGAAAATGATGACAAAATAAGATGATGTGTTCTCTGCTCACAGGTCTACGCTCAAGGTCTAGAGAATAAATTCTCTAGACCTTGCCTAGGCTCTTCACACTGATGGCAGGGTAAGCGTTCGTAATGAAACAGTTGTTTTTCTTCCTTTTCACCTTTTTCGATATACAGAAATATTGATAACGGAGTGGAATGAGGTTAATGGAGCATTTAATAAGAGAAAATAATGATCGTAAGTCGTAACTTCAGTTAATCAAAACATCTCTGGCAAAAGATAAAATATACTTGGGAAAAGTTCACACTGCTCGCAAGGGATAAAAAGAGGAAGCACAGAAGCTGAGTCTTCATGCTTCTGTGTTTACTTATGGAATACAAAGTTAAGTTAAGTATACCTTAGTTTAATCGACCACTGAGCTGATTAACAGCTCTCCTAGGGCTGGCCCGAAGGATTAGACTTATTTTACGTGGCTAAGAACCAATTGGTTACCTAGCAACGGGACCTACAGCTTATTGTGGAATCCGAACCACATTATACCGAGAAATGAATTTCTATCGCCAAAAATAAATTCCTCTAACTCTTCATCAGCCGGCCGGAGACTCGAACTCAGGCCTAGCAGAGTGCTAGCTGAGAACTCAACCAACCCTTACGACATACAACTGATATATATTTATACTGTATATATATATATATATATATATATATATATATATATATATATATATATATATATATACATAGATACATACATACACATTTGTATGTGTCTAAAGTTTTGTTGAGAAGATTAACCGTATCGAGAGGAATGTTGTCATTCACTGATTTTGTGCAATTTGTCTATTTGTATGGCTGATGACCAATAACACTGCGACCATCTCTTCCATTTTCCCAAGGCCAATACCTGCAGGTTACATAAGGAAGCTTCACCATCAAGTGAGAGTGGCAGGTTTCATCCTTCAATTATGTGGTCATCATTCCCACGAGCCTTCGCGCCTTGCGACCATGAAGATGATACATACTACCGAGTTACTATCGAAGCATTACGTCGTTCTTGGATATCACGTCCTTATAAGAGTAATACTCCTCTTTACATACTGAGATTGGAAATCATCTTTACTAATACACGACATTAAATGATAAACCTCAACTATTTTGTTGCGATGATCATAATAGCTCGTTCATGCTGTATTATAATCAGTTCCGCTCCCTCTGATAACTTCACACGTCTCTTGAATACAGTACACGTGTATTTTGCAATAGGTCGATTCTGTATTGATTTTCATAGAAAAAACATTTTCATTGCATAAAGACGAACTAAAGAAACAGCCCGGCTGTCACAATCGGAGATGCTCGCGTAGCCTTCTCTTCTTAATCTCCCACCCGCTCCTTTTACACAAAGTGACGTTACTCAAAAAAGCGGATCTTTCTACATATGAAGTGTAAGTTTAAACTCCATTAATTACCTATACTGGAACACGTTCAGTACTTGAAAACAACAGAGATTCATAAACTCTAAGATCAAAATAACATGCGTACAAGGACACTTCACAAAACCAATCACAATAGACACAGCCTTTAGTGGTACTGGTGAATTGTGTGGAAGTTTTTATCTTTCCCCTTGCTGATTCAGCTTTGCCATGTGAACAAATCTACTATTTAAACCTGCAACACCTTACAGGTCACTAGCGGATCGCGTGGGGGCGGGGAGGGGGTTGGCACCTGGGCAAGTAAACCCCGCCCCCCCCATGAAAAATAATGACAAAATAATTAATATTGAAGATTTAGATAATAATAACATAAATGAGAAATGTAAAAATGGGAAAAAATAAAAATCTATTATAGAAATAGTAATAAAATTGAGAAAAAAATAATAATAATAATAATAATCTTAATGATAAAAATAATAATGCATTCAGTATTTCCTCATAGAACAGGCGATTGTTGTCTATTTTATAATTTCTACTTAAATATATATATATATATATATATATATATATATATATATATATATATATATATATATATATCTACACATACATACATATATATGTTTATATATATATATATATATATATATATATATATATATATATATATATATATATATATTATATATATATATATATATATATATATATATATATGTATGTATGTGTGTGTGTATGTATAATATAAAAACTGGTGGCCCCCCATGAAATTTTTCTGGATCCGCTAGTGGGTCTGGTACAAGTAACGATGCCTCACGATGAAACCAGAAATATTAACAAAATCCGTAGCTTTCAAGATTTTCCCAAATAGAATCTGACTAAGGAAACTCGACTAACTAGCCGTTTGTGACGAAAAGACGCCTAGATGTTGAAATAAGAATCCAAAGGGAAAAAGAATCTTCAGAAGTCGCTTTTCCTCTTTTTCTTATAATTATTTTGACAGATATAAATAAGCGATGAGATATGGGAGAGTTCATGCAGGATGCAATATAATTTAGTCAAGGGATTTCATTAGTGCGTGACACTTGTCTTCGTTTGTGGATTTACGAGTACTTCCCGTACTTTATCAAGCTGATTGACTCATAAAAAGGACATACTTTAGGGGAAATGGTTTGTTTATTCTGCGCTAAGACGACAGAGAACTGATTAACGAGATGCCGCATACTGAACCGTATTTTGATTCCTAACAGAATGACAAATGCAATACGTATCAGAATATAAGCACATTAGATACATATGCTTATGGACATATTGTATTGAGTACGAACGTATGTACATAATTATGAAGATAAAGGAACGATGTGTAATATATTTGTAAGTTTACCCTTTGCTGCATGAAGGTAAAAAAAAAAATCCCTTTATCTTATTTGTAATACGTGATGACTTTTCTAACATTTTCAGTTTTTCGTAATGATATTTTCATCACTAAAACATACTCATAGTAGTATGAGTTTTGAAACGGAGAAACAAATCCACGGTTATGTACAGGTACAAACATATTTAAAAAGAAAATCTCTTCAGAGAGCTTTCGGGAATCTGTTCGATTGCCCCCTTTCCCGAAAGCTCTCTGAAGAGATTTATTTTCAGTATATTTGTACCTATTCATAACTGTGGGTTTGTTTCCCCATTCCTGCGGAACTGCTTTGTGTAAGAAATCTTCAAATCATCTTCAAATCAAAATTCATCTCATAGCATAATTTTGACGAGTTTTACAGTGATACTGTCCTGACATAAAATCAAAGGATAAAGATATATAAAATGTACATTAAGCGTTAGACTCTGTACTGTGGGCCACTGCAAACATTTGGGAACGGGAGCAAATATGATTCTTGGTAGTATGTAAATCTCGCAGCCAACCGGTGAAACTTGGGCCTATAATTCAACATCTTGATATGCATATTAGATATTATGCAAGCGCTTCATAAGTATATATGATAATTTTCCGTGGATTTTCTTTCTCGGGTTCGGTACACTTGGATTTACCCGAATTACCTCAAAAATCAAGTACTGCTCTCTCGCAGAAGTAGAACAGGTCACGCCCTGAAGAAAAAAATGGAAATGGCAATTGAATGGAAGTTGATTGAAGTTTGAAAATGATGTACGTAAAGGTGGAACAGAGGCGTGTTAAGATTTATCCCATAAATCATCTCTAAAGACTTTTACGCGAGGGAGGAGTTCAAATAGTTCACAAAGCTTCCTGAAAACCGCAGAGATTTTGGACTTTTTTTGCGAAGGATGAAGAATACAGGATTTTGGGTGGCGCTGCCACCTAGTGGCCTAGTTTTTGTAAACTTCTTCCAGATCTTTTGTAAAGACACAAAGAACACAAACAGGTCTGGTATAAGGAGAGTGTAAAGTAGGTATATAAAAGTGACTTTATGACAAGCTGAAAGAGCGTGAGATAGTGGTTCGTAAAATTTGAGAGGCCGCCTTAAAATTTTTCTTAATTTCCTGCAGACTTGTAGAGGGTGAGAAACTGAAGGGTCAAGACTATTAGGCCGAAAGACCTACCAAATTCAGGTATTCAGTTAAAGAGGACATGGAAGATTCACTTAGCAAGAAATGCAAAGACTCCGTAGAAGTCTGATATCGTAGATTACAGGACTGAGCTTTCTTTTGTACAAGAAATCTGCGATACGGAAGCTGGGTGTAAATTTTAACATTTTTGATTTATCAGTTTTACATAAGGCTAAATCCTTTACCTCTCCCCTTCAAACGAGAATCAGGTTAGGGTGTTTCAAAAAGATGGTTCTCTTTTATCGTTATTTGGGAAAAACCGGTATGCAATTTATGCTTACTGGTCTTCTGAATTATAGATAATTTTCTACGGCTTCCTCTTTACTTTAAGCCACGACTAAATTATTCTTGCTCCAAAAACGGGTAGAATGCAAGAAAATTATACGGTATATTTTCCCCAATTTTTCTCCGGTCAAATCAGCCAAACTACTCCATGAGAGTTTCGCCCGTACGGGCTCTTCAAAATTAAGGAAAGAATAACATTTAAAATCAAAGAGTTGCGTCGATAACTAATCTCTATCACGGCAAGCTGTTTTAAAAAGAATTTAAATGCTTGGTTTATTGATAATAACGATATTAATAAAGATAAAATGATGGGGTTCATACAGGCAAAATCATTAGAAAAAGAAGTTACTGAAACTCTTGGAAACATGTATTGTGACTGACTAAAACTTGAAAATAAGAAAATAAGTTAAGAAAATTCACAGCTTCTATGAGAGCAAAAGTTCCTGAAAAAATATAAATAAATCTTTTATGATCATTCGTTCGTTGTTGAGAGAGAGAGAGAGAGAGAGAGAGAGAGAGAGAGAGAGAGAGAGAGAGAGAGAGAGAGAGATTTTCAAAGGATGTTTCCTCCTGTTTACGGAAAACTTCCCTTTGAGAGTTTCCCTCAATACCATAGCTTCTTGGAGCCTCCTTCCTACCTGAGGATAAAAGAGGCCTACTTCCCTTCTCCTGAGAGAGTGACTATTACCATAACAAGAGACAGGAAATCCCGCAAACACGTTTTTCAATGGGCCCTTGGAGAGAATCCGAGAACTTTCCCGCAAAAAAGATGATGGGGGCATTGTGAGGCAGAATCGGAGGGTGATAGACAGATGGTGTTTGCGGCGTATTCTATTGAGCGCTTGAGACACAGCGTTTAAGCTAAAGGAAGTGGTTCTTTTTTTTTTTATCTGAAGGGCTGAAAATTCACGTTTATCTTTACCTCATTCTATCATAATTTTATATATTCTATATACCCTCTTTTAATCATAACTGTACATGTACTGTATACTTCTCAATTACATTTCTTTTCAACAAGAACAGAAGTTTATGAAAATCATAGTGTGGTGCTCAACTGCATTTCATTTTCTTGATGAAACACACCTATGAATTTCTCTGTAGGCGTCGTTCTGAACGAGGTACGTCTATGAACAAAAGTTCAATGTACGCGCACTTATGATTCACTTCATGAACTTGTTACACATGGATTAAGCTGAAAAATGCTCGAGATAATTTGTGCATTACTGAATTATACATTTTCCAGAAAAAGTTTTTTTTTAATGAACGAATTACGAAAAGTATTCTCTCTCTCTCCCCCTCTCTCTCTCTCTCCAGCTGGATCTCTACTAGCTCGTGGTTAACCTTCTTCCAGGATGTCGGGCTTTGTGCTTGCATGCCTGCAAAGACCGACCAGGCCCAACCAGCCAGCCAGCCAACCGGCGGCGCTGGTGCTCGATGCCTTTCATTACACAGGAAACGGTAAAGCACGAGTTCTCTCTCTCTCATCGCCCGAAGGTTAGGTGTCTAAAGTTGGCAGCTTACCATTATATATACCTCCGAATGCTGCTCTTACCCAAGGCTCTTACCAAGCAAGAACAATACAGCCGGCGTTCGTAACTTGGGAGAATTTGTCAAAATACATGATTTTCATGTATGAAAGTTCAAACAGGTCATAAATACAACAACGGCGGGGTTCGTAACTTGGGAAAATTTTTAAAGAATAAATGGTTTTATATGTGAAAGTTTGCATGGGTCGTAAATACATTGTTTATATGACACTGCCATATATTTCGATGATGATGTTTAGTCCTGATTACTGATGAATGTGGATAAGCGTAATCATGTGGTATATGAAGGTGTGGAAACCATGTTAGTGTTATATGTACATATAAATGTATGAATGTATATATACATATGTATATATATGTATATATATATACATATGTATATACATATGTATATATATACATATATATATATATATACACATGTATATGTATATATGTGTGTATATATATATGTATTTATATTTTTCATATATATATATATATATATGTATATACATATATGTACATATACATATTGACTTTATCACTTACACAATTGTTCTGTGCATTAATACAATTACTGATAGGACCTCATTAAAACTGGATGGTATCTAGCGGAGATATTTATTCACGAAAAGTTACATGCTTTTTAGGACTAACAGCCCTCATTGTCAAGTAAGACGGATACTTGACAATGAGGACTGTTGGTCCTGGAAAGCTTGCAACTTTTCGTGAATAAATATCTCCGTTAGATACCATCCAGTTTTAATGAGGTCATGTCAGTACATATACATATACACACACATTGTATATATACATATACATACATTATACATATATTTACACACATATATATAATGTATATTATATATTTGTGTGTCTGTGTGTGTGCGTGTGTACAAACAAGATAACAAATGAAAAAATACTCGTCTGAACTAAATAGACTTCTAAAAAAATAAACAGGATTAAGCAAGCAAGGTAAGATGATTTACATCGAGAAAAAGTGATGATGTGATGATAATCTCTCGGTAGTTTGAGAAGACCTGGTTTCCATATCAAGGAAGAAAGTTTCAGATTGGTTCGTATTTCCTGACAGGTGAGGAACGAAGTAAAAGGTAATTACAAGGTGCTGGTCTCTCTCTCTCTCTCTCTCTCTCTCTCTCTCTCTCTCTCTCTCTCGTAAACGCAACGAAGAGGAGATATATGAGGTATGAAAGGGTTAGCTGCTGTTAACAAATTATATGAATGAACTATTGAGGCGAATAATGTAAAGTAGATATTTCTTTAGGGTCAACGTACGTATCTGGTGTGGTGAAATATATATATGTATATATACATATATACATATATATATATATATATACACACACATATATATATACATATACAGTATATATATATATATGCTGTATATATATACACATATATACATGGAAACAGGAAAACAGATTTTATCTTGAAAACTCAACGAGCATCGGGGAGAGAAACTGAATGTTAAAGAATTACGCGTAATTCATGATGGCTGGCTGCTGGCTTCCTCTAAACCATAAAAATGCCAGAAACGTTGCATTCCCAAATCTAAGGAGACGGCAACAGCACTTCCTCTGACGAAAATTGGCGGGGGAAAAGTAATTTGCTATTGGATAATACTGGTGATCCAAAACCGCTGCATCCGCCGGTTTTCTTTCCATTTATTTTTTTTGTTTCTTTCCTTTTTTTTTCTTTTTCCTTTTTAGGAGTCTGCCATTGTAACTGTCTTGAAATCCCGCAAGCGCTGACATCACTCACTACGAGTACAAGAGAGAGAGCCTCAATCAGAATTTGCTCCAGTCTGGGAGAACCTCTTTAAAAGGTGCTGAGGGCTGATGTCACAGTATGATGGCGTGATGAGAAGCTTGTACATCTCCTCGAAGCAGAGAGAGAGAGAGA
>NC_089791.1:45262382-45277382 GCF_040412425.1 Macrobrachium rosenbergii
TGGGCCAAGAGAGGGTTTGGACCGAGAGGAGAGATGTTATTTGAGTCCATTGTGGTCCGTCGCATGAGAGATATCGATTACGTTATGCGTATTTAAATGAATTAAGGATCCAGTTTCTCATTCTGATAGAGTAAATTATTATCCCGTATATTTCTAAGAGAGAATTCGATGTGCAGTGAGCTAGATGCTATTGTGGAAGAAATGTGGTGAATTTTCTAACATAAAATCATACGTATCCACACAAGCATATGCATACACCAAGAACACACACACACATATATATACATAATATATTACATGTATATATATGTATATAAAATATATATGTATATATATGTGTGTGTATGTGTGTATTCAAATGAGTACCCATATGCAAACACTGTACTTACGCATAACTGTATGCACAATCGAAGTCAGAAATGCACACTTAACACTCTTACGATGTCATATTATGTCAAGTATTCCCGTGTCTGTGAAAGGACAGCAAGATAGAGAAGAAGTATGACTTATGTGTGTTTATGACACAGCACTTGAGAAAATAAAAACTCCCGTAACAGTGAAATAACATATTACTATACAGAGATTCGACACGATTTCAGTACTGAGGCTGGTGAAACAGGTAATGTAATAATGCAACGCCTTGAACTCGCCAAGCCTGAAATCAAGGGAAAGGAGGGTGGAGGAAAAAATCAGTGGACTTTCATCTCGATACAAGCGACAACTGAAAAATGAAAGACGGCGAACAAGAGAAAACGGAGTAAAAAAAAAAGTTAAGTATAGCTTAGTTTGACCTGACCACTGAGCTGATCAACAGCTCTCCTAGGGCTGGCCCGAAGGATTAGACTTATTTTACGTGGCTAAGAACCAACTGGTTACCTAGCAACGAGACCTACAGCTTACTGTGGAATCCGAACCACATTATAGAGAGAAATGAATTTCAATCACCAGAAATAAATTCCTCTAATTCTTCACTGGCCGGCCGGAGATTCGAACTCGGGCCCTGCAGAGTGCTAGCCGAGAACGGTACCGACCAGTCCAACAAAGAACCGAAAACGGAGTAACAAACCTGTTGAAAGATAAAGTTAAGAAACCGTTTATGGAAGAGGGAGAGCATGGGTATAGGACACAACTAAAATAGTAGTTTTCAACTACTGTATTAACGAAGAGGCCAATGGGACGAATAACTCAGAGCCCTTACCTTGCCCCGGACCTAAGAAAATACAAAAAGTATTAAACGCGGCGAAGTTTCTTCTGCGCAATCGAGTTTTCTGTACAGCTTATAATGCTGTATGAAACTCTCGATGTGCTGCAGTATGAAACTCTCAGCTACGATCGGGCAGCGCTCAGTTGCTCCCCAGATGCGGTCAAGTGAAAGTGCGTCGGCGACGCATCCTGAATGGACTCGGCGGTGCCAGACGCATGTCCCGTGGCTAACCCTAACCTTAAGTAAAATAAAAACTACTGAGGCTAGATTGCTGCAATTTGGTATGTTTGATGATTGGAGGGTGGATAATCAACATTCCAATTTGGAGCCCTCTAGCCTCAGTAGTTTTTAAGATTTGAAAGTGGACAGAAAAAGTGCGGATGGAAGACAAATAGCCCATCTCAATAGTTTTCTTTTGCAGAAAACTAAAAAATGGGTAGGAAGAAGTCTGGGAAAACTGAGCTAATAAAATCGCAAAGACTGCGAACAGAGGGAAATAAAATTTCACGAAAAAGCGGAACCAATTGCAGAATTGAAATAGTTGGAACGATTTCAACAAGTTACTTGACTCAGAAAATCGCCGCTTTTGAAACGAAAATATTTAACACCGAGAACCGGGGGTATCCTCTAATCATACATGAGTTTCGTGTTATGATGCTTATCAAGCTATAAGACCCAGGTTCGAATCCTGTGTGGGGACGGAAGGATGGGCATGTTCCGTTACAAATCCACTGTGCCTCTGTTGGCCTAAGCTGTGAATAATTAGACGACTGGTAATTATTCGGCTGCAAGGGGTAACAACCATAATGAAAAAGGGTATGAGGCTAGCAATCTCATCCTTGCTGAAAATGGAAAGGTTAAGAAAAATGTATTGAGACTGCGAATGACCAAACACTTGTTCCGGCGGGATTCATTTCCTCTCCGAAGAGCTCAGAGAAACGTGAAGGAAGCTGAACATTCTCCTTCGTGACATTCTGTTTAGCAAAATCTCCTCCACAAAAGAAGCCCGTAAAAGCTCCGTTGTCAGATGTAATAAGCACATTCCAGCACGTCCCCTCCCCTTTTCTCTCTCCTTCCCCCCCCACCCCCCACCTCACCACCCTTCCCATTCACCTTCCTCTCGAGCCCTTCAGTCTCCGTAACTCTGGCCTTTCTCCGTCAAATTCTTTTTCTTCATCTCCTTTCCCTTCCGTCAAGGAACCCGGAGCTAGCGATAACATTCCCGAGGAATTAGCACGGACAACAAGCGTCCTCATCCTGGCAGGGCCGCGTCCAATCGTGAGAGATAATCCCGCTGCTCGTCGGGTGGTCTCGGTTGGTGGTTAGATGGAAACGTACGTACGTACAAGCTCGCGTGTACTTAATGCTATGCACGATTGTGTCTAATCGTCTCGTCCTCCATGGTCTGCCCTTTATTCTAGTTTACGTAAAGGATAAGGTGGCCTGATAAATTTCTTGTGGTATATTTTAGCATTTCTCATGTCTGAGTCTCAGCGAACAAATGGCAATTACGAACCAATTCTGTGCCTTCTGGTTTGCTACGGAATGTTTATGTATGTATGTATGTATGTATGTATGTATGTATGTATATTGTGTGACTGGGTGTGTATGAGTGTGTGTGTGTATGTATATGTACAGTCATGATCATATTGCAAGAGAATGACCATCCTAAGAATAACTATGGATTAAGATAAATTATCTATTGTCTGGTGGGAAAAGATCTTTCTGGTAACTATCAATTGTACAAATAATTATACATCTTCACATCATGACCTGTTTTCAGGTCCTTCCTTGACCTAACACCTCCCAACCTAAAATGCCCTAAAGCTACCTTGCTTCTTATTCTCATGGTGACATGACCAAGAATAATAAATAAAAATATGGAACAAGAAAAGCAAGGGCTCTGGCAAGTACAACGTATGGAAAAATGGACTGTAGTAAAATGGAACTGATTTTTTTTAGGTTCATTCACATATTTATTGATTTTACATCTTTCATTTCATACGGTAAAGTAACGCCTTTAACACCAAAATGGCTGAACGACCCTAAGCTAATAAATGAAGGTATCTATGAAGTATTGAGTCAAAAGAAAGTTAAAGTGTTCGTCTGGAAATATGCAAAGCAAATGATGTCTATGAAAAATTAAAGGGAATCAAAACTTTGTTGGATGTAGCAAACATGATTTTGCATAGAAAGGACAATTTTCAATCAGAAAAAACGGAAAATGAACACGAACTTTTTCAAAAAAATTATCCATGATAAACCTGGCCACATAGGACATAAATACGCCTGTACCAAGGTACTCGAGGCTTTACAGCTTACTTTGTCCTCCAAATACACTAAAAGCAACTGATTTTCTATCAACAAAGCATCAACACAGCAACTCTCGGGTAATATGCAATATCCCACGGACAAACGCCCAGATACTATGTCATTATAGTTTGTAAAGAAGAATATTATTCATGTTTATTTGAGATGAAGTTCGGCAATTCATGTTATAGCTATTCATAAAATTACGTGCAATGCTTACTTCGATCAACTTATGCAGATGAATCAGGGTAAAACTAACAAGCAAAAATTGCGCCGAAGTTTCTTCAGCGCAATCGAGTTTTCTGTACAGCCGCTACAGCGTATAATCAGGGCCACCGAAAACAGACCTATCTTTTGGTGGCCTCGGTATAATGCTGTATGTTCCAAGGCCCATGAAGCGTTAACCACAGCCCGGTGGTGGCCTATCCTATCGTTGCCAGAAGCACGATCATGGCCAATTTTAATTTTAAGTAAAATAAAAACTACTGAGGCTAGAGGGCTGAAATTTGGTGTGGGTGAATAATTAACATATGAATTTGCAGCGGACAGAAAAAAGTGGGGAGAGACAGACAAAACCGGCACAATAGTTTTCTATTAGAGAATACTAAAAAATCCCGATACAACACATCAAAGGTGATATAAAGCTATTTTGTAGGATGTTGGGCGGTTTAGCCCTTCTCCTGCATATTCCTTTTGGCATTATCAATTTATAAACAAACACTTTGATTTTATACTCACTGAAAGAAAGACAACTGGCTAATGATGTTGACGAAGTCCAGCAATGTTGATTCACCAAATGTTATCCCCTAGATATGTGGAACACTGATGAATCTGCGTGAATTGTGCACAAAATGCATTAAATGTGTGAGATGTACCAGTTTCACTAGCAATATCACCTAATTTAAACTGGATGTGTAATGTTTAAAGTTGTTCATGAAAACCTTTACGAAATTATCTTAATCCATCGCTACACTTTCTTTGAATATGCAGTACTGCTGGAAAAATTATACCATTAAAAACAGAAGTCAACAATGTTATTAAGTTTAAGCATTTCAGCCTAAGAAATATAACAATGGGGATAAGACGAAAAGGTATAACAGGAAATAAAAGCTACAGCCTGAAAGAGAAAAGAACAATGGACATTCACAGATAAACCAGCAATAAAAAACTGACAGATTTAAAACAGCAAAGTCTGTGCGCTCTTTGAAAGACATCATATGAATAAAAGAGTCATAAAAAAGTAAAATCTGTCATTTATTTATGAAAATACAGAATCGCGGTGGAGGTAAAACTGGGGTAGTGATTTGCTATCAAAGAAGGCTCAAGGAAAATTCCCCGGGAACCCTGGGATCATTAATACAAATAGGAGTTGAAGGTCACTTAACTTTTACAGTGAAACTATTTCGAGATAAAAGCTGACCCTAATGACTGTCCAGGATTACGGTTCATGATTAATACATTCTCTCTCTCTCTCTCTCTTAGCTAAAGGTAATCCTTGATAAGTGTTTCGTGATTAAAACTCTTAAGGGCGTAGATGGAGGTAAATAGAAATGATAGATAATTTCTGGATGACATGACCCACCTCCTATCTCCCTGGGAAGTTAACTGTATTCGTATCACCTTTAAAAGTACTGTTTTGCTCTTTCCTCTGATTTATACGAGGGAATCCAGTAGGTAAAACTGCCTGCAATGCTGTAATGGAAACTAACAATAAGGGGGGGGTGTACTTTTAAAACAAATGATAAAAAATTTGCAATTTTATATATTTTTTTATTGCTTAGGCTTTGTTGTTATCTATACCTAATGAAATCGAGACGGGTGAATCACCCAAAATCTTGCTTTGCGTACTCTAGATGAGATAGAGGCGGAATAAATAAGAGTATTAAGAGAAACTTTCTATTATGAAAACTCACCCGTCATTGTTTTGGAAAGAATGAAACAAAGCGCTGAAGATAACTGTCACACTTGGTGCACTGTGGAAATCATGTTTTATAAACGTAAATGAAATTAACCGGTTTTAAAAGTATTGACTCGGTTATTTCCAACCGTTGATAAAATACAGACAACTCTTCGCTAAGCAACCTTATAGTGTATTTTCCAACGCAGATCAGTGTATATGCAACGAGCTATATTAATGGAAACTCCGATACTCTAATGTACCGGAGTGTTCATAGATTTAATTCATTTTCATGTGCCACGACAGAATTATTATTATTATTATTATTATTATTATTATTATTATTATTATTATTATTATTATTAGTAAATACGAATTGCATCTGTTAACAACCCCATTGCATTTGTATATCACTACTTCCACGAAATTCATGCATGGAAGTAGTGATATGCAAATGCAATGGGGCTGTTAACAGATGTAATTCATTTTTACTACTACTACTACTACTACTACTACTACTACTACTACTACTAATAATAATAATAATAATAATAATAATAATAATAATAATAATAATAATAATAATAATTCTGTCTAGTAATAATCCGGGAAATATTCATGACTAACAATGCGTTATGTATAAAACTATGCCTATATCCCATAGAGTTTCCTGGTGATTAATCCTTTTTTTGTTACCCCTAAGTTTAATTCATTAGAACCGAAGGGACGAGCAACTCCATGCCGTTATCTAGCCCAGGCAGGAGTAAAACAAGAATACTTTTTTTTCGGAGGGAAGGAATTCGGGTGGGACTTGACCCCAAGGGTAATGAAATAGTTGCCTCTTGAAGGACAGGTGAAGAACATGTGCTTTGCAATTACATTGCAAATGCAAACATACACATTAACTTTATTTCACTGCTAGAATATAAATAGCACGAATAAACAGGAACGAAGCCACAACAATGTACAAAAGCGCATAAAGAAACGACAGCCAACAATTTGTAGCGATCAAACAATACCACTGCACTCCGAGAGGATGTTTGTAACCAATTCAATCTAAAACTCCAAACACAACCAACATCTGTTCGCCACCCTCGGGCTGCTCTGTTATGATGCGTCGTCATGTTATTTCAGCAGCAAGAAAGAAATAAAAGGATAAAAGGAAAAGGAAAAAACTGTTTATGCGATTCTTTCCAACCACAAAACACATGTTTAACTCACGGTCCATGACACTCGCTGAAGAAACTCCGGTTGGCTGTCCCTGGGGACCTTGCCTGGTCTACCCTCCACCCCCATCCCCCAGCAATCCTACTTCCTACCCCTCACCCCAACCTCGATAGTCACTTTCCTTAGTCCATATTTTTTCAGTGCTCTGTCATCTGGTTTGTTTAATTCATATTTTTTCCTTTTTTTTTTATTCATCATTTCGCGTTACTTTTATGAAAGAACAAATTCCTCTATTTTTCTTTTGATGTGAGGAACCCTCTCCTTTTCCTCCCTTCTATTCCCCAGCAGCCCTCCCCCCTCTCTCTCTCTCTCTCTCTCTCTCTCTCTCTCTCTCTCTCTCTCTCTCTCTCTCTCTCTCACACACACACCCTAATATACATACAAAATAAGTACAGTCAAGTACTTATTATCTCCAGATGTATTAACAGCTGTACTTTCATTTGGTAAGTCGAAATTAGCTGTTACTAACGTGGTCATAACAACGATCTCAGTATTGATCACATATGCAAGTACAGTATGTAGGTCCAACAGTAATATCACCAGTATATATATATATATATATATATATATATATATATATATATATATATATATATATATATATATATATTTAATTTCCTTGGCTGGATTTCTGTCTCAGTGCGTGTGTGGCTGCGTGTCTGTGTGTGTCCCTCCCCTCCCCTTTCTCCTTCCCCTCCCCTCCCTCTTCCCCTCCCCCTTCCTCCTCCCTTTCCCCTTCCCCTTCAAAGGACTTCAAAGGATCCTGGAGTAGTGAAGACGTCTTATAAATATAACTTGCCTGACCTTTGGAATTTATGAAGTGTTTAATTAACCTATGTGGTAACTATGACCCACCTGCATTATGAGGATCACAGTAAATACTACTATTATGCAACTTCAATATTAGTTACATCAGGACTTTAACAAGAAACTACTTACAAATGAATTTTATATGAGAGAGGTGATCTTATACCAGTAAGAACTATTGCCTTTTTTGGGAATCCTGAGAGAGAGAGGAGGGGGGGCGGTGATTTTATACCAGTAAAAATGATTGCCTTCTGAGAGAGAGAGATAGAGAGAGAGAGAGAGAGAGAGAGACTTATTCCGTATGAACTCATTAATTCTGTTCCTAATACGTCTTATTGAACATTAACATCTGAACAATGAAATTTGTCTTTTTATTATTACAATCGTTGCATTGACGTATTTTGAAATTTCATTTTGCTTAGCTATAAAAGCTAGCCGCGTCTTCAGGCAAAGATCAGAATTATCTTTAGTAGGCGAATCCCAAAAGAAGCAGTTTACTTCATGACTGCCTTTTCGAGGGGTACAAATTATGCTTTCTCCTGTACGGACAGACTGGATCCGGTAAGACCTTCACACCAGTAGGGCAGCCAAGGTGTTGCTGACGAGGGGCTGTTGCTCAGAATGACCAAGTTGCTTTACGGACAAATTATGAAACACCAAGGCACCGGCTAGCAAATCAATGCCAAACTTGGCTGTTTTGAAATCTACGACAACAAGGTCGTGGATCTGCTCAACTCCCAAAAATCAAGGATCAAAAATTGGGCCTGAAGTTGGGGCACGCCAACGACCCAATGATCAATCTCACCCATTTGGAAGTCTGGGAAGCGGAGGACGCACTTCAGGCATTCAGAGGAGCTTCGAAACACCGAGCAACCGGTCGCAACGAAGTAAACGAGACTTCTAGGTTGCACTTTGTCTTCACACTGAACCTTGGTGGACTCGACGCATCCGGAAGGCCTTTCGAGGCGGCTCGCAGCTTTGCCGATTTGGCTGGGACAGAGGATCAGACACAAGCTAGGGCAATTGGTAAAGCCCGGCAGGATGCCATCTGTATTAATCTCGAGCTCTTCGGACTTTGAAGTCTCTTCAAGGATGTGGCTGCAGGGAACAAGGTCGGAAGATATAAGGGTCAACTTTCCACGTTTCTTCGGCTCCAGGAAGGACGAGAGAAATACCATTCGCGCATGCGCTGAACAGATGCTTCAAATCGTCTTTAAGCCTTCAGAGAGAGCAAGTGTTATATTTGAAAAGCTGGGTAAGGGAAAGCAAAGATTATGGTGAAGGGACTTGGATATCAAGGAAGACCATTTAAAAGGAGAAGATAAAGAAATTAAAACAGAACTTCCTGAACAGAACTGCATCAAGAGAAAGGAAATGGAAATTCAGAAGAGAACGAGAAAACAAGAAGACGAAGGCCCTCACCATCCTAAGGATGGAGTCCAAAAGCTGCCTACGCAAGAACTCCTCTAAGGACAGGGGTAAGGCCCAAAAGCCCCCAAGGCTCACCAGTCTCTTGAGGGCACCTTTGAAGGGAAGGGTTCGACCCAAAGGCTGCTTCCTTGGAGAAAGGCAGGTATCCTGCCAAGCTAGGGAAGCAGGCCTGGAGAGGGCCCAAGAACTTCAAGGATGAGGCCTGAAAGGCCCCAAGGCTCGCCAGTCTCTTGAGGGCAGCCTTGAAGGGAAGGGTCCGACCAGAGGCTGCTTCCTCAGAGGAAGGCAGGTATCCTGCCAGGCTGGGGAAGCAGGCCTGGAGAGGGCCCAAAACTTCAAGGATGAGGCTCTAAAGCCCCAAGGCTCGCCAGTCTCTTGAGGGCAGCCTTGAAGGGAAGGGTCCGACCCAGAGGCTGCTTCCTCGGAGGAAGGCAGGTATCCTGCCAGGCTGGGGAAGCGGGCATGGAGAGGCCCAAAACTTCAAGGATGAGGCCCAAAAGCCCCCAAGGCTCTCCAGTCTCTTGAGGGCAGCCTTGAAGGGAAGGGTCCGACCCAGAGGCTGCTTCCTCGGAGGAAGGCAGGTATCCTGCCAGGCTGGGGAAGCAGGCCTGGAGAGGGTCCAAAAGCTTCAAGGATGAGGCCCTAAAGCCCCCAAGGTTCACCAGTCTCTTGGGGGCAGCCTTGAAGGGAAGGGTCCAACCCAAAGGCTGCTTCCTTGGAGGAAGGCAGGTATCCAGCCAGGCTGGGGAAGCGGGCCTGGAGAGGGCCCAAAAGCTTCAAGAATGAGGCCCAAAAGCCCCCGGGATCGCCAGTCTCTTGAGGGCAGCCTTGAAAGGAAGTGTCCAACCCAGAGGCTGCTTCCTTGCAGGAAGGAAGGTGTCCTCCTGCCAGACTGGGGAAGCAGGCATGGAGAGGGCCTAAGAGCTTCAAGGATGAGGCCCAAAAGCCCCCAAGGCTCGCCAGTCTCTTGAGGGCAGCCTTGAAGGGAAGGGTCTGAACCAGAGGCTGCTTCCTCAGAGGAAGGAAGATGTCCTGTCAGGCTGGGGAAGCAGGCATGGAGAGGGCCTAAGAACTTCAAGGATGAGGCCCAAAAGCCCCCAAGACTCGCCAGTCTCTTGAGGGAAGCCGCCTTGAAGGGAAGGGCCCGACCCAGAGGCTGCTTCCTCGGAGGAAGGCAGGTATCCTGCCAAGCTGGGGAAGTGGGCATGGAGAGGGCCTAAGAACTTCAAGGATGAGTCCAAAAAGCCCCCAAGGATCGCCAGTCTCTTGAGGGCATCCTTAAAGGGGAGGGTCCGACCCAGAGGCTGCTTCCTCGAAGGAGGGAAGGTGTCCTGCCAGGCTATGGAAGCGGGCCTGGGGAGGGCCCAAAAGCTTCAAGAATGAGGCCCAAAAGCCCCCGGGATCGCCAATCTCTTGAGGGCAGCCTTGAAAGGAAGTGTCCAACCCAGAGGCTGCTTCCTTGCAGGAAGGAAGGTGTCCTCCTGCCAGACTGGGGAAGCAGGCATGGAGAGGGCCTAAGAGCTTCAAGGATGAGGCCCAAAAGCCCCCGGGATCGCCAGTCTCTTGAGGGCAGCCTTGAAGGGAAGGGTCTGAACCAGAGGCTGCTTCCTCAGAGGAAGGAAGATGTCCTGTCAGGCTGGGGAAGCAGGCATGGAGAGGGCCTAAGAACTTCAAGGATGAGGCCCAAAAGCCCACAAGGCTCGCCAGTCTCTTGAGGGCAGCCTTGAAGGGAAGGGTCCGACCCAGAGGCTGCTTCCTCGGAGGAAGGCAGGTATCCTGCCAAGCTGGGGAAGTGGGCATGGAGAGGGCCTAAGAACTTCAAGGATGAGTCCAAAAAGCCCCCAAGGATCGCCAGTCTCTTGAGGGCAGCCTTAAAGGGGAGGGTCCGACCCAGAGGCTGCTTCCTCGAAGGAAGGAAGGTGTCCTGCCAGGCTGGGGAAGTGAGCAGGGAGAGGGCCCAAGAACTTCAAGGATAAGGCCCTAAACCCCCAAGGCTCGCCAGTCTCTTGAGGGCAGCCTTGAAGGGAAGGGTCCGACCCAGAGGCTGCTTCCTCGGAAGAAGGCAGGTATCCTGCCAGGCTGGGGAAGCGGGCCTGGAGAGGTCCCAAGAACTTCAAGGATGGGGCCCCAAAAGCCCACAAGGCTCACCAGTCACTTGAGGGCAGCCTTGAAGGGAAGGGACTGACCCAAAGGCTGCTTCCTCGGAGGAAGGCAGGTATCCTGCCAGGCTGGGGAAGCGGGCCTGGAGAGGTCCCAAGAACTTCAAGGATGGGGCCCAAAAGCCCCCAAGGCTGCTTCCTCGGAGGAAGGCAGGTATCCTGCCAGGCTGGGGAAGCAGGCCTGGAGAGAGCCCAAGAACTTCAAGCATAAGGCTTAAAAGCCTCCAAGGCCCGCCAGTTTCTTGAGGGCAGCCTTGAAGGGAAGGGTATGACCCAGAGGCTGCTTCCTCGGAGGAAGGCTGGTATCCTGCCAGGCTGGGGAAGTGGGCCCGGAGAGAGAGAGCCCAAAAACTTTAAGGGTGAGGCTCAAAAGCCCCCAAGGTTCACCAGTCTCTCGAGGGTAGCCATGAAGGGAAGGGTACAACCCAGAGGCTGCTTCCTCGAAGGAAGGAAGGAAGGTATCCTCCCAGCCTGGGGAAGCGGGCCTGGTGAGGGCCCCATGGGTGAGGGCCAAATGCTCCTTAGGGAGGCAAGTTCTTTGAGGGCACTCTTGAAGGGGCGTGTCCTCTCCAGAAGAGGAAGGTAGGATTCCTTGAAAGATCTGATAAGAAAATCATTGCAGCTTGATTTTCCATTAATAGAATGCTCTTTATTACTTTATTTCTGTTTTCCACATGATTAAAATATTTCTTTTTTATTTTTGTAATGTATTCTGCATCATTTAGTTTGTATCTTAATTCTCCCATGCCAAGAATTCATTCCGGGGGTGTATTTCTTATTCTTGCCATCAGTCTCTGTGTAGCACTTTGCGCTGGTTCAGTGCTCCAACCTTGCGAACTTGAGAAATCGTTTCTTCTCAGAGTTCATTGATAAAGAGGGTAATTATCGTCCTTCCTGGGATCCCGGAGAGGATATTTTGAAGTTCGTGGAGGAAGATGGTTTTTTGAAAATTTATAACGTATCGTCAGTTTATTTTTACCATTTCATCAATTTCTTGGAAATGTTATGTTTTTTTATTCCCTTGAGGCCACATTGTTTACTATGGCGATGATGACCATAGGTATTGCAACGCTGATTTGTATGAGGTCAATGAAACACCTTAAGAGAAGTCCTTAAGACGAAGGACCCAGTTCAAGACTGGCAGCCGCGTTTAAACTGGGAATCCTTCAACTGCCCTCCTGCCCCGCGCAGAGGTAATGCTTTCGTCTAAATTCTTCAGATTCACAATCACGTTATGACGTTCATGTGATATTTACTCACTCTCTCTCTCTCTCTCTCTCTCTCTCTCTCTCTCTCTCTCTCTCTCTCTCTCTCTCTCTCTCTATATATATATATATATATATATATATATATATATATATATATATATATATAAGTAAATATATACATATATATATATATATATATTATATATATATATATATATATATATATATATAATATATATATATATATATATATAATCATATACAAATGTCGTTTAATATCAAATTCATACCTCAAAGTATCTCCCGATTATCACCGATATATATATATAAATATATACCACTGGGACGCGAACCCATATATATATATACACACACAGTTCTTCATATGTATCTGTACAGCCACATTCTACGAATTATTCTAAAAAGCAATACTACAGCTTAAAATGTACAGAATTAACGCGTAGAAACACTATACACTTTCATTCTTACTGTTGCTACTGTTATTATAGCCGGAGTAGGAGATATATGTGTGCAGAATACTACTATTATAAGCAATCCTCCAAAAAGAGCATTAGGTCTTAAAATACCTATGAAATAATAAAAACTATTTTTATTAGTGTCAATTTTTAAGAAACAGATAAGAAAAGCTAATAAAACAGTAATAAGAACAATAATAAGAAGCAAAACGCAGAGAACGCACCGTGTCAACAACAGACCTGCAACCTGCGCTCTTCATTAAGCCTTTGTTTACGACCCGCGGTAATGTCCCCGCCGATTACGGAACCACGCGTTGTCCTCATCACCCAACAAACATGATGGATTACGGTTGATGGCGTTTACTGTCCCTGATGATGGCGATGACGATGACGAGTGAATAGGATGATGACGTTATCCGATATATATATCTCTGGTGTGCCATCCAAAGCGCATGTGAGGGTCATTCGAGACGTGTGGAAGTTGTTTCAGCGTGGTCTTTAAGACGCGATCAGGTTCCCTGGGAAGTCGTTAAAAAGGGCGCCAGACGCCTGGATGATTAATTAGGAAATCTCGTTATGATGGGTGAAACTTGCCTGCTGGCGGATTGTATTGTTAATCAAAATGTACATCTTTATTATTATTATTATTATTATTATTATTATTATTATTATTATTCCAAAAAAGCGCACACTAGTACGGAGCAAGCCATAGAACAGAGGATCCATAATAAAAAAACAAAGGAGACGGGTAATTTACATATAAAAATAAACATTATTAAATAAATCAGTAAAGATGAATGTATAAAGAAAGGGGTATTGATGATATAAGGAAAATAGGCATGGTACACGGCACTTTGAAGTAGCATTCTACTCCACAGCGTCTTTTTAAAGTAGCATTCTACTCCACAGCGCCCTTTTTATAATGGTTAAACCTTACACCAGTGTCGCAAAAATAGACGAGTAAGCTGACAAGGAAAGGAATGAAATACAGAATTTAGGTCAAAGACCAAGCGCTGGGACCTATTAGATCATTCAGCGCTGAAACGGAAATTGAGAGTAGAAAGTTCTGAAAGGTGTAGCAGAAGGAAACCCTCGCTGTTGCAATATGAAATAATTGTTAGGAGAGGGTGGATAACAAGATGGAAGAAAGAGAATATGAATGGAGGTACAGTATAAGGAATGAAAGGGGATGCAGCTAGGGGCCGATGGGACGCAGCAAAGAGCCTCAAGTAATGCCTACAGTGCACCGCGTGAGGTGTATTGACGGCACTACCCCCCTGCGGAGAAGCTGACAAGGAATGCTTCAAGTTCCTATCCGTTTCCGAGTTTCAGAGCACTTTAGAGGACACCACATGCAGTGCGTGGAAGTGCATTAGAATTACTTGCCCTTATTGTACATCTCACAACATGCAGGTATTCATCTTCACCTTACCAGCTTTTTCAATCCTCAATGTGACCCATTGCATCTTGCGACAGACTCCTGTGGCAAGGGCCTACGCCCCCACGTCGTTAGGCCGTTTCAGTCGTCCCCAACCCAGTATCAGTAATTAAAATTCTGAATATTTAACGCTCACGCCATGGCGTCGATCCTTATTGACTTTTTGCATGGTGAAATTAAACTGGCCTTATGTCAGCGACGCTTTTTGCTCCTTGAGAAAAAGACTAACAGCTCTTTATTTGCAGGAATCGCTAGCCTCACCCAGCACTAGTTTTTGTGAGATATTTTTAGGACTTTGCGACAATTTGTTCAGCGTTTCAATTTATCGTAGTGTTTCTCTCTCTCTACACAAACCCCCTTTAATAAATGCTTTAATTCTAAAAGAAGTTTATAAAAATTGCCGATTTTTAAGGGGGCTCTGCGAAATTTTCAGATATAATAAAAATAATAATAATACGAAGAAGAAGAAGAAGAAGAAGAAGAAGAAGAAGAAGAAGAAGAAGAAGAAGAAGAAGAAGAACATGATGCTGATGATGAAGAAGAACAACAATAATACGAATGAATATTATTCTTCACATTTGTACCTTCAATTATAGCAATGATGGTATTAACACAGACCACAGACACTCAACAGCATTACAACTCCACATCTTCCCCTCCCCCTCCCCCAACCCCGTCCTTACCCTGGGCAACCTGCACTGTGTCCATTTATGCAAATGGCGTCGACAATGAAACCAAGGGCTTCTCGCTCCAGTTCACCACATACGACTTTGTATTTCTTCAGGGGATACTTGAATAGAGCTCATTAAGTCCGTCGGAGGTCTCCGTTGTGCATAATATTTA
>NC_089791.1:45284882-45319882 GCF_040412425.1 Macrobrachium rosenbergii
AGTTCACCAAAGAAAGACTGATAGACGGTCTTTCGAAATCAGAAAGGCCCAATCTTAAAGGGGAAAAAATTCATAAAAATAAATTAACAAACTTCAGTAAAATGCAACTACCATTACTAATATTTTCATTTATATCAGTACCGTTAGTACTATCACCAACGCTCCTGAACGCGCCAGTATCAGCGGTAACGACAGCCGCAAGAAAGTAATTTAAGGGACTATTGCTCAAGTATTGACTTGGGTTACAAAAACGCATATAAATAACTGAAAATTTTATTGAAAGACACTATTTCCACTAGATTCTGCGCCTAACTGCTGAAGGCAAAATCCGCAATAGAAAAAAAAAAGGTGTTTTAGTAAGCTACTGCTTTAAAACTATTAGAGATAAAGAGTTAAACTAAGTCTCATTTAATAGCTAAAGAGTGTGTCAACAATGTCTGAAGAAAAAATCTATGTGGAAACAATGTCTTTTGTAATCCAAGTCAATACTTGAGCAACAGTCCCTTAAACAATTGTGTAAAAAATTCTAGTGGGCTAAGCACCGAAGTAAATGAAAATCTTAGAAACCCTGCAAAGAATACATTCTCATTTCTCGACACCCAAGGCTAAGCAAATCATCAAAAGAAAAATATACGCGAGGAGTCCTAAACCATCACAGCGCTTTTCAGTGGATTTTAGGCAGAGAACGGCCCCCAATAACAAACACTACTCGGCGCTGGAGAACAATCATCTCTCCGTTTTTAATAGATGCAAGGAGGCCCTTCCGAGGAAGCCCTTGAGTGACCTCGCTCGTTTATCTACAGCATCCCGACGTCCAGTAATCTCTCCTTCCGAACCGTCCTAAGGATCTCTGGATGGGCAGAGACAAAAAAAAAAAAAAAATGAAGAAGAAGAAGAGGGAGAATGGACAAGTCATTACGGCAAATGGAAGTCTCTCTCTCTACAGAATCAAGTTGCAAGTCACAATGTCGATGACACTACAGACGGTCCCAAGTCAGGAACAACAAACACCGACTAAATCTCGAAAGGGTTGTGGAGGACCTCTCGTCGAACTCTTACTTCTACCGTTACGAGAGAGAGAGAGAGAGAGAGAGAGAGAGACGTTTAAAATTTTATTTCGTGCCAAATGATATACGGTACATTTATCTATTCATGTATGATTATCTCGTATTACCCTCTTCCCTCTGACACTGCAAGAGACGGGAAGATAACGATCTGCATAAAGGTTTATTCGTAGCAAATGTTATCTTTATTTTCTAATTTATATCTCTGTCTATCTGTCTATATTGTTTATTTATCTGAATGTGTCATGTCGTAAAGACTGCCACAGCCTCTGATAAGGATTCAAGCACTGTAAGTTAGCATTTCCGAAGTCAATAATTTATTTGATTTTTATTCAGTCTATGAATATATGCTTAATTTATTGTCAAATGCTCTTTGTCACACTTCTTAATTGTTTTATGCATGAATTAAGTAAGCCAAGTTAACTGCCATATGAAAACAGCTTTCGCTTCATGGAATAAAAAAATACGAAACTTGTTTCAATCTAATGACATCATGGGGAGGTTTGGTGTTATGGTGGTGGGTGGGGGGGCGGGGTTAAAGGACAGGGTGGGAGTGGGGATACCAAAGTGAGATGGCTGATGTTAGGAAACTAATATTCAAGTAAAGGATATTTTCTCATAATATGCCACCCATGTTGTACAGGCAATTAATGTCTCGGCTGTTGCATTATCGCGTCGAATTAAAGGGTTATTTATTTGGTGTTAGACTGAGTTGGCCTTATGCCAGCAACGCCTCTTGTCCTTTCGGGGAGTTTTCCACGCAATTAAATATTTACTGTCAAATTCTTATAAAGCATATGTATTAAAAGCCAATTCAAACCTTAAACTGTCATAACTGCCGAAACTTGAGGTTCATTTTGTAACGTTTACCTTTTCTAGAACTAACTGATGATACTGTTTGTGCACCGATACTGCACAAACACCTATTTGCTGCATATATATATATATATATATATATATATATATATATATATATAATGTACATAGTTACCATTCTATCAATACATCTGTATCTTTATATCTATCTGTGTAAGTGTGTGTGTGTGTGTGTGTGTGTGTGTGTGTGTGTATATATATATATATATATATATATATATATATATATATATATATATATATATATATATATATATATATATATATATATATATATATATATATATATATATATATATATATATATATATATATATATATACATATATAAAACGATTTTAATTCTCGCCATTCATGTTCAGGTCAATGATTTATCTAATGCTAAATCATCGTTCTCGCTTTCTAGATTGTTTTGTGTTTCTTTGAATTCTATTTGAAATTCAAATGTACAACTACAAAGCAACCACGAATGGAGCAGTGTACTCGTACCACTCAAAAGCAGGATAAAATGGAAGGTGTGGTTTGATTTGAGATATGAAAATTCGGCTGCAAAAAAAGAGGAAGTTTGAGTGGTCGGACAGTAATGCTGAAGAGAGGAAGCGGCATGGAGTTACAGTAAAAGATTAAAAAGTGGGTGCAGCGAGGGGCCTAAGGGACACTGTAAACAATCTTTAGTAATGCTTACAGTGCACCACGTGAGGTGCAGTGATGGCACTACCCACTTATGGGAATAAAAAGGAAGGGCTGAGGCAAGGTTAACGACCTTGTAATAAGAAACCGACAGTGACTGAGACATATATATGTAGCTGGAACTGAAAGGAGGTACTGAAAGCTAAAATGACTGTGGATATAGACAGAGCGCATTCAGCGTTACTATTAAACTTATTTAAGACGATCTACCTGTTGAGGATCTAACTCTTTTATCGACACACCTATGCCGGTTCCAGGCTCGTACATCAGAAGAGGTTCCGCGGGGAATTAAAACCCCTGCTTTATAAAATAGCGGAAACTGATAAGTGAACACTATCGAATTTCGAAACTCGGAAAAAAGCCGCAAAATGGAGATCAAATACATACAGTTGCGGAGCGTCATGCTCTCTCTTCAGTTGGAGACACTTTATGTGGATTTATAAAACATATTTGGTCTCCAATTCGTGATGGTTTTTTCAAATACCGGAATTTACTGAAACTTGAAAAAAGCTTTTATGAACCGGTGCTATCGGCGATGGTTCATCACACAAGACCCGACCCAAAAGGGTAAAAATAAAAGTAAGAATTTCACACATCCTTGCTAAATTCCTCTCACAGAGTTTCGTAGTGGCCCTCAAAGAGGAAACGCCTCTTCAAGTACCAAAGACCAGGGCCCTCAATGGGCAAATGCCTCTCAATCAAGGAGACTAGACAATCACCGAGAAAAGGCCGGGGTTGACCGGCCATTGGAAATGGTGCGTCACGCGGATATGGCCAATTCTGAGCCTGCAAAGTCCCATCTCCCATTTTCTAGGTAGATTCATGATGACTTTATCGGAACGCTGATGACGTCGTCATATTCAAATTCAGCGAAAAAGGCTGATTTCGTCATTTCCAAAGAGCGGGGGAAGGACGATTTCAAAATTTCTAGAAGTCGTGGGAACAGCACTGATTTCGTAACTTCTAGACTTCGTGGGAAGGCTTCTTTCGTAATTCTCAAATTTCGTAGGAACTCTGGTGTCGTAATTGTTATTTTTTTTCTGTTACTGCCATTTTAACTTTCACATGGTATCTGGTAAATCTAAAATTTGTCATATTAAATTCATATAAAAATCCCACGTCAGCACAGGAAAGCCAAGCAAACAAAACTGAAACGAGTCTTCAGCAAGGAAGGAAAATTGGTAAATAAAATAAAAATAACCTGTAACCGGAAATGAACAATCATTTGAAAGAGCTTGAGATGCTATACAAGAAACAAGCGCAAACTGTATGCCAAAAATCGTACATCTCCCATCTCGGTAACGTGTTAAACTTAGACTAAGGTGCAATATGAAAACCAAATCAGAAAGACAAAAGCAGTTCCCAAGAATCAAAGAATTCGAACTGCCCCCTCATGCAGTTCTAAATCTCAAAGTAAAGGTGTTCTAAACTGAGCAGAGTTAATTCTATACATTTGTCCCGTGCGGAAACTAACTTCCTCAAAGTAAAAGGTATTCGTAAACTGAGGGCAGAGTAATTCGATATATTTTTCAAGTACTGAAACTAGCTTCCTCAAAGCAAAGGTATTCGTAAACTGAGGGCAGAGTTAATTCTATATTTATTTGTCCCGTACTGAAACTAATTTCCAGCTCAATAACGAGAAACTTCCATATCTATCTCTCTTTCCTTCCCTTTCATCAACCTCCGGAATAATCTTCTGTGAAAACTGGTCCTAATTCTGCCTTCCCTTTCCCCAATATTTCTCCTCGTGAAGTATTCCTGAGCTTGCAATTCTGCTGGTCTCAAACTTACTGCCTTCTTCTTCTCGATATTCTGTGCTCGTAAGGAATGATGAGTTCCAGTTTTTGTGAGGCAAATTCGATTGTATTTCCACATCAGTTTCAAAATGTTTGTATTCGTGAATTGGCTCCGACTCTTTGCCAATTTTCTTTCTTTTTTCTTTGGGGGGGGATGGGTGTCTAATTTGGAATACCTGAATACCACGTTCCTCTTAGATTTCTGGATCTCATACTTTTAGTTATCTTATTATTTTTTTTATTTCTGTTGAAGGAATTCAAATTTTGCTTAGTTGTCACTGCATCCAATACAGCTTTAGTGTAGATATTTTGTCTTTCATCAGGTAACGTCTATTATAAACCTTAATTTGCACACATACACACACACTATATATATATATATATATATATATATATATATATATATATATATATATATATATATTTATTATATATATAGTATATTCTATATATTTATTATATATATATATATATATATATATATATATATATATATATATATATATATATATCATTTTATATATATACACACATACACAAATTAACCATATCATGGATGTTTCGGGATACAGGTCTCCATTAGCTTTGAACCGTGAATAAAAAAAAAAAAAAAGGAAATGGGCACCGTGATGATCATGACGGCGTGAATATTCAAAGAATTTCGCAGACTGGCTGGGTTTCACGTAGGGGCGAAGCCTCACTCAATCCAACACCACTCCTCTTGTCATGCAAGGAGCTTGCGCCTGCATAATGACGGAGAATTATCTAACGAATATTCAGCGGAGCTTGTGACCTTTCGGACTCCATGTTGGAAAGAGACAAGCTGTTAGAAAGTCCCAGGGGAAAGAGTTTAGCCTGGGGAAGGTGGGGGGAGGAAGGGGAGATTTAAAAGGCGCCTGGTACGTAATTTTCCGTCGTAACAGAGCTCCGTCTAATTAGCGGTTCGGGTTTTATCGTGTATATCACCGGCCGCTTCCTTTTCGGAGTTATTGCAGTTCCGATGCGGCGTTTCTGAGGGAAAGTTCAGTTCTGCGAGCACCAGAAACCTGTTTATTGGAGGTCTGAGCGCCGCGTGCTGCCAAGAAAGACGTCTCTCTCTCTCTCTCTCTCTCTCTCTCTCTCTCTCTGAAAGTCCTCCTATCCTAATGAGAACAGCTATTTGTTCCTACGAGAATACAACCACCGCCCATTATATACAGGAGTAGTGCCGAAGTATACTCCTATAAATATATAAAAGTCTCTGGTTGGTATACCTACGAAAAATACAAATTACTTTAAAAACTGTTATTTCATTGTATGTCGTAAATAATCTTCGTAATAATGACTCAAAAACAGGAAAGTATTCCAGATGTATTATTAGAAGGTAAGAGTATACATTAAGCTGCCCAAGGAATTGGGAAGATACGTAATTTCTGGATATTCAAAAAGTAAAGACGTTAATTAAAAAAAATTCAAAAGAACAACAAACTGGCAAACAATACTGAGTACGACTGATGGACAAAATTAGGGTCGACAAGAGGTCCACAAAAAATATAATATAATAGTAATAATAATAAAATAAATGTAAAATATAAATATGATAAAGAGCTTAATGTATTAACTAAAGTACCCAAATTTCGGTCGGTGGAACTTTTTTGCATTTCGTTGAAGAGGAGTTTCTGCCAGTGGCAACGCCCGCCAATTAGAGATAGGCGTAAGTCAAACTCGAATTGCATGTTAAGGGTGCAATTAACATTTTACACTGAAGAAATTAACATGGTACATAGGAATTGCAATATTTACCAAGACCATAATTGAATATTCATTTTGAAGTCATCGTAATAACTCAGGTTTTGTATTTATTAATTTTTTTTTTTAATGGAGGAAAATAGATAACCAGGCAAAGAACTTGTTTGCTACCTCAGTTTTCAAAGATCACTCGTGGTATATAAACTTCAATATTTAAACTGACTTAGGGCTTTACATCATATTGAAAAACAGACAAAATTAACTGAAAACAGGAAATATTAAATACGTGAAGCAGAAAAACGAAAAGACGGTAAGAACGGAATAAAAAGACTGGTACGAAATTATTTCAAAAGTTCAGGAGCGAGGAATAATAAAAAAAAAATAAGGTAATAAAAAACTTTTGGAGCGTAATTCTATCGTAGGGAAAAGCTGGTGGTGTTAATGGTTAAAGGAATAAGTTTAGAATGGTTGAAGCCCTCCAGGGAAAGATGCTACCAAAGACAGAAGTTTCTAAATGATCGAGAACGCTATTTGAGACTTTGGCTACACTAGAATAGAATACAGAATATAGACTTTAGGCCAAAGACCAAGCGCTGGGACCTATGAGGTCATTCAGCGCTGAAACGGAAATTGACAGTAAGAAGGTTTGCAAGGTGTAGCAGGAGGGAAACCTGGCAGTTGCACTTTGAAATAATTGTTAGAGAGGGTGGAAAGTCAGATGGAAGGAGGAAAATATGAACAGAGGCACAGTAAAAGGAATGAAAGAGGTTGCAGCTAGGGGCCGAGGGGACGCTGCAAAGACCCTTAAGTAATGCCTACAGTGCACCACGCGAGGTGAACTGACGGCACTAACCCAAACTGCCTGTGCGTCCATAGTCTTATAGGACATAAAATAAATGTATCTCTGGTCACGGTCGATTTATCATGTACTTACTGAGAATATCTGTCAAATTATTTGAAATTTATTAAAACTGAAAGAATATGTTGGATTGGGAGGGCGTCACTAACTAATAAATACCATATTTTATAGATGACAGCAGTATTTGACCAAATTACTACTAAATTCCATATTAAATCTATGACCTTATAATTGGTAATTCGAAACCATTGTTGAATCATCAGTGGTTTCAGTAAATGTTTTCGCTGTGGCCTGCAGTAATACTCTTAGCTGTCACGATGCCAGAGAACATGAAATCAATCAATCAACTAGCAATAATACATCCGATACAAAACTATGTTCAAAAAGACTACGGTCAAATAAAATGTTACCGAAATGGTTTGTGCCCAAAACAGCAGTGAGCATGTACCGAAAGTACTATACGTCCTACTTAAGAGACATTAGGTAAAAACCAGACGGAAAGCTTATGCAAATATTCCGGAAATAATAAAAATACCGCCTTTCCATTACGTCACAAGACAAACGATTACCATAATAACGGGATTGCAGTGAGTTTCAACTTCTTCGATTGCGTAATTGCTAATAATTAAAACTCTTTAAGTCAGGTATTTCCGAGGATCATTATGTTGTAATTTCGTCTCTTGAGATAATTACTTATATTTTGCCTTTTCCGAAATTAGTAATTAAATGACACACGTGTCGGGTCACTCAAATTAGACAAAAAAACTCTTGATGATTGTGAAGTCGAGAATCACTCAACTTGATCACCGGTTTCTTTTCTTTTTTTTTACCCCGTTCTCGGTAAACTCTGGAACTCAATGCTTTCCCCTTTATTCCCCAATACTCTGATCCTTCCCGCTTGTTACATTTGATTTTTTCTAGTTATCTGGAAAAATTAACGTTAGCTAAATGGTTTTTATTTTTGGGGATAACTGGCGCAAAGAAGCTTAAGAAAACAATTATTTATTTATTTATTATTTTATTTTAACTTTTGGACTCTTTCGGTCATCCACATATAAGAACATTTATCATTAAATCCGGTATTCTCTGCTATTTTGCAATATAAAGTTCTTTAACAGGTAAGAAGCTGAGCACCAAACTCATATCTAAGTTCAGCTCATTATTTAAGAACCGTGTTCCAAAATTTGTACTCCACCAGAAAAGAACAGGCCAAGTTTTATATGCCACCACTGAATAAAATAAAGAGGAAGAATATGATGATTTTCATTTATTGAAATTGACTGTTTCTGTCTATGGACAAAAAGTAAAAGCAGAAAGATCTATTTCTTAATAACCAATGAAAGCAGACTGACCTCTTTCTAAGCAAAGAATAAGAGCCGAATCAAACAGAAACTTCAGATTAATGTCAAATAAATGCCATATTCAGCTCGGTTTGCTTCACGCCCCATTGCTGATTATATCGAATCCCAGATCGTAAAAGAGAGAGAGAGAGAGAGAGAGAGAGAGAGAGAGAGAGAGAGAGAGAGAGAGAAAGAAAGTGCCGAAACAATGTCGTATTTCGTCATACCCACCGCGAATATATCATATGCGAGAGCTCCCCCGAGGTACTTCCAACAGAATGCTTTCAGTTGTCTCCATTGAGTAAGATTTAAGAGGTGAGGGCGCCCAACCATGAAATTGGCGGTTGGTTAACCTACCGAGAGGCCCTCTCTATATAAGCATCACACCTTCAGATAGCTCCCCATCTCGGAAGGGGTCGATTCCACGGGGGAGAAACACTCGAGTCATCATCGTCTCTCTGTCAATAGAGCAACGGCTAATACCGATATTAATCGATTTTCATTGTGTCATAAATGGAAAGGTTTCTTAAGTTACGCTGACAGATTTACGTGTGTTTTTTTTTTTCCTCTCCGGGCCAAAAAACGTCTAAATTTGAGATCCTTCGAAAAAAGTGAACGCGTTTTAATTCACGGTCCGTTGGCGCTCTATGGAGGAACATTTTCGCTCATTGCTTTGAAAGTTGAAGTAAGAGGATGTGGACACGAAAAAAAAAAAAAGAATAAAAAATGCATAATGACGGCGAGGTTAGAAAAGCAGGTTTAATGTGTTTTGCTCTTTGGTGCTGCCTTCGAAGAGAACCATTTCGTAACTGCTTCAAGAGAGGTCATGTTTGCAAGCATGAAGAGTTGTAATTTTGCTTGCTTAGGAAATTTCTGGTTGTTATTGTAGAGAGTAAAAAAGAGGGTTGAATTATTCATGATTAATTGCCGGAAGTAAGAAAGAGAGGATTCTTTTTACATGAGAGAGAGAGAGAGAGAGAGAGAGAGAGAGAGAGAGAGAGAGAGAGAGAGAGAGAGAGAGAGAGACTTCGATTCCTTTATCAACTGACTGGAGAGACCCGGATGTTTCTGAAAATAAATAAAAATCGTACAATTCAGTAATAATTTTAAAGTTGTCAATAATTTGTAAATGTCACAAACGCGTTTTCATAACAGATGAACAAAGCCGTCTGCCTCTGTCAGAATAAAATTCCCAAAATATAAGCAAGTGGGAATCCTTGTCTCACAACATTCACAAAAACCGAGAAGCCAAATTGAATTGTGCAATCCCGTCGGATAATGTAACTGGTTGCCTGTACATCCCAATTGCCTACTGCTACAAGTACTGCGATAGTATTCTCACTGAGAACTATGTCCCAGGCTAGTAATAACAATAATCTCGGCAGATAAAATCACTTATCTAACAAGTTACTTGGCTGCGCTTCGATTAACCTGTTTTATACACGCCACTGTCAAGCTTGAATTTTTTCCTTGAAAAGTGATTTTTGTTCACTGTCGAGTAATCGTAAGGCCACGATATATAAATAATTCTAATTCAATTGCGTTTAATTTTTCTTTATCGAGGACACTGTAGATAAATAATTCTAACTCAATTGCGTTTAATTTTCCTTAACCGAGTACACTGTTAGATAAATAGTTCTAAATCAGTTTCGTTTAATTTATCAGCTCAGTGGTGTGGTTAAACTAAGGTATACTTTTTCTTTAACTGAGCCACGATATATAATAATTCTAATTCAATTGCGTTTAATTTTTCTTAACCGCAGACACTGTAGACAAATAATTCTCATTCAAATTCTTTTAGTTTTCTTTTACCCAACTTCGTGAACAGTAAGAATAAACTGGGAAAGTCTCAGGAAGAGTAAAGTATATCATTTCCTGAAAGCAGAGACCATTTGTTTATAAAACATGATAAGTGGTGCCACAAGAACCTGGTACTTGTGGACATGACACTTTACCACTTTGTAAATTTCTTGTTTAGTGCTTTGATTACAAGTCATCACCGTCATCTATGTTTACATAAGATTTTTCAGTTTTACAGGACTAGGCGAGCTTTGTTTCCCTTCCTCTACTCCTAACTTCTGGAGCTCATCCCTTACTTCTGTGTTCCCTCACTTTCGTAACTTTACAACTTGTCAAAAGAAGTTCTACCATCTGATTTGGGGTTACAACCCACTCTTTCATTCTTCCTTCTTTTTTCTTCTTTTCTTAGGGCTTGAGCCAGAGAAGGGCATCGGGCCGCCAATTCCAAAAGGACTGTCCATACTTCGTACCTACAGTTTAAGAAGGAGTCCTGACTAAAAATTAATAAAATCCTATATTAACAGAAGTAGGCTATATTTACATTTACTGACTATGGTATTTATTTAGTTTAGATATATACCTCTTTAACTATACATATATAATTACCGAGCCTCTGCTGGAGAAGAATTATAACAATCGAAACTTGGGAAGAAAATGATAACTGCATTAGAAACCGGGTGACAAAATACTACTTCTCTGCACAAATGCCAGAAGAGATATTTTCAGGTGTCCCATTAGGCTGGTTTGCAAACTGGTTCTTATTGTTGGCGCATCAGCGGCTAATGCATAAGAAATATGGCCTACAAAGGCATCATACACGAAATTTCCCCGAGTCACCACCAATATTTGTCAGAAAACTATCGTAAAAGTAAAAATGCTTTGGGACGCCATTTTCTTAAGGATTTCTGAAGCATTAGCCATTACCCGGATTAATTTTGTTTTTACCGCAGTCTTTGGCGTTCAGTCACGTTTTACCATTTTTTCCAGGTGATTAATCTCTTTTCTCTGTGTTACGTTACTCACATTATACGCACGCATACACTGTAAAAAGTTCAAGGTATAGAAATGGTATAACGTTTGAGCTAAGGTTTAAACATAAGTTGAAACGCCCTAGTGGTCAGAAATACCCCTATCTATCGGTAGGCGGTATTTATAATGAATATTATACCCTTTTTAGATTTGGTCTCAAAATGGGCTTCGAGAAGTATATCTGATTGTGTCATGAAATGAACTTTTACTCTTTATCAAATAACCATATTGTTACACTGATAATGTAATGCAACAAAAAAGTTACTAATAATACGTTAGTTTTGAGTTATTGATAATTCTGTAGCAAGTTCGGTATGCTACAAATGCAGTACTTTGGCAATTATATTGTTGCCAAGACTCACTTGATTACACAATCGCAGTTATAATATATACATCCATATATATATATATATATATATATATATATATATATATATATATATATATATATATATATATATATATATATATATATATTACATAGACATATATGCATATAGCAAGTATATACTACTTAGCTTGATGTTCCCCGCCTGTGTAGCAAATACTCTAAAATAAAAAAAAAAGGATTTAAATGAAAGCTGTCAAACGAGTCTGTGTTTTGGCAACTTTTGACATCTTTTCGTCAATCTTTGCCCAAAGTACCCAATACTGTTAATAAAACTGCGACAATCGCCTGTCAACCAAAGGCGATTTAAATTTTGCAACTAAAAAAATTGGCTTTCAGAACAAAGCCTTTTTTTTGTAAGAATAAAGCAAAATTTGGGGATTTTCAATCTCGGCACGGTTGAGGGGCTTCCCGCAACGGTGGACAGAGCAGCTTCCAATGACTCAGCTCTGCAATGTTATTTAAAGAGTTTGCACCGCCCTGTTATTAAGTCAAGAGGCACTGATTTTTGATTGAGTGGTGCCATGTATCTTGTGGTCGGATTCAGGTGGGATGCTGATGCTTTTTTTTTTGCATTTTATTATTATTACTATTATTATTTTTCTCTTTTTCTTTAAATGATAGGCTATTGGTGTAGGGGAATGATTTCAATCTATATGGAAATTTCAAGGATAATTGAACGGTTGCAAGAATTTAGGAATGGAAATACAGTCATAAGGAAATTGGAAGATATCTACATTAATTTCAGGATGTGTAAAGTAATGAATAAAACACGCACACAAAAAACACACAAATTTACTCTCTCTCTCTCTCTCTCTCTCTCTCTCTCTTCTCTATACTCTCTATATATATATATATATATATATATATATATATATATATATATATATATATATATATATATATATATATATATATATATATATATCAAGAAATCCTTTATGAGCGTTTTTTCTTTCATTCCTGCTAAACACATCCTGAAATGAATGGAATGGAGATATCTCCCAATTCCACTGCGATTGTATTTCCATTTCCAAATTCCTGCAACCGTTCAATTATCCATGAAATTTCCATATAGATTAAAGTAATTCCCTTTCACTAATAGCCTCTCATTTTCTTAAAAAAAATTAATGGCCGTATTAAAAAAAAGTAACAACAGCATCCCACCTGACTCTAACTACGAGATACACGGTACCACTCGATCAATGTGTGTGCAAGTATGTGTGTCTGTGCAAGTGTGTGTGCCATTCAATATTCGTTTTGCGGTAATGATCAACATTTGAAGAGGTATGCCAAATTTTTTTTTTTTTTAAACGGACTTTAGACGTGAAACTAACTCTTACTATTAAATTCTCTTAATTGTTTGCGAAGTAGATCGAGTCCAAAACTGGAATTGTGCAGTAATACGGGACTAACAAAGTGTGTGATTTTACGAGCAAAACCCACCAAAGGCCTTTGGATAGATAATTTATTATAGCTCAAAGTCATTTATATCAAAGAATCACGTAAAAGTTGAATTATTTTACGGGAGGGATAAAGAGCGGCCCTTAGACAAAGGGAAACGCTTTCTTCTTAAAAGAAAAAAACGATAGGCCTAATTGTGCTTCCCGATAGAGGGGAAATGAAGAGCTACTGATGCGGATAATATAATCATTTGGATGCTGCGAGGTACTGTTATGGACAGAATGTTCGATCGAATTTTATTTTATTTTACTTTTATTGTAGTCTTGTTTTCCCGAATTTTTTGCTGCTTTTATGAATTACTTAAAGACAATAATTCCTAGCAAATATTTTCTGAATTTTACTTCGACTTCGGTCAGCACCAGGAATAGTGATAACCAATGAATTCAATACCACACTGACAAGCTACCATCCTAAACCTCCAATTACATTGAAGACCAAGAAACCTGCAACAGATCTTAGGAGTCTGGCGTGGCTCTTAGCGGGTCACAACGAGACCCGAGAAGTCAAATCAATTATGAAATTACTGTAAATTACAGGTTTTGATTTCTATTCATAGCTTGGTAAATTATGCTTTATTCCTATTTTACTGAACTCTTAGGCTTCAAATAAGACAAGCGCATAACGAAAATTATTTACGAAAATGCTTTCACATGTGAAACTGGTAAGAATGTGAAAGCTTTAAAAGTCATTGCACAAAACTTTCACATTCTCGATAATGTTCAACATAATACGTAAATCTTCCTGTGCAAATGGACGGAGAAATCTTATGATATTCCTTCAATGTCAAAAGTATTGATTATTGATTGATTCCTCTGATAGATCTGCTAACTGCTTTTGACTTTAAAGAACTCGGCTTTCTAAATACATCATATAGCCATAACCGTCACATACATTATAGAGATAGAGATACGAGTTATATGCCATTTGTGAGACAACACTGCCGCAATCATTGCAGTACCTGTAACTCAGTCGTATAAAGCAAACGATTATGAAAGCGATAGCTTCAATCAAGGTTCAAAGACCGAAGACTCTCTCGAACACTCCTTTTGCCTCAACCTACAAGGAGGAGAAGAAGAAGAAGAAGAAGAAGAAGAAGAAGAAGAAGAAGAAGAAGAAGAAGAAGAAGAAGAATGAAGAGAAATAGGCAAATTCGACTGAATTAACTGCGTTCTAACATTGTGAGAGGCGCTGACCCAGTGATTCCGGATGGAGTGATGCAGAAAATAACTGTGATAAAAAGAGGTGGAGTTCAAAATTACGTTCGCCAGGGTGGTCGCCCGAGGCTCACACAGATTGCCATAATTTTATAATATCTGATGCATGAGCGAACACATGCATACACACATATTATATACCGTACATATGTATATATATATATATATATATATATATATATATATGCGTACACACATATATATGTGTATATATATAATTTATGTGTTTGTGTGTGTGTGTTATGAAATGAAATGAGAAACAAACAAAGAGAACAAAATAAAAACTGAAGGTAAAACAGTATGTATAGGAAGATAAAAGCTGTACTCAGAAAAAATACGAAAAAATGTGTATTAAAACGTGATATGAAATATATCGTATATATATGTGTGTTTGTGTGTATATATACTGTATATATATGTATAAATATAATGTGCATACGTATACATCTACATATATATAATATATATAATATATATTCATATGCATTTATGTATGCGCGTCTACAAGCATATACCCTGGTCTTGTACAGCACATATGTTAGACAGTTTGTTACCAGATTATATTAGCCAGAGTCTGTCAACCCCATTATAGCACAACACTGTCTTTCATTTCATGCTTACGCCAGCGCTGACGCACATACATTATTTACATAAAGTTTCTCGGTAAGCGAAAGGGTGCAGAGTGTAAAATTTGAAACCATTACAGCTATAATTATAACTATAACTGGCATTTATTGACTGTTAGCAAAGTTATTATTATTATTACTAGGTGAGACATAATGAAGATAAAAACCAAACCACTGCAAATTAAGGAAGACGAATCAACTACAATAAACGAAAATTTTCGTCAATGGTGTACTACTGAGCATTTACATAGCACCACTAGCGGATCCCGGGAAGGAGCGGGGGGGCACCTGGGCACGTGGGCCCCCATGAAAAAAATTACAAAATAATAATATCGAAGATTTAGATAATATCATAAATGAGAGATATAAAAATGGGAAAAAATAATAATAACAATAATCTTAACGATCATAATAATGGATTCGGTATTTCCTGACAGAACAGGCGATTGCTGTCCATTTATTAATTTTACTTAAATAGTATATGTATATATATATTTATATATATATATGTATATATATGTGTGTGTCTAATATGAAAATTGGTGCCGCCCCCCACCCCCCACAATTTTTCTGGATCCGCTAGTGCATAGCACCACCGTCTCGCATTCTGGTAGCTGTCTTCTCGTTTGAGGCTTTAAAATGACACTGACCAATAAATGAATCTAAAGCAGAGGAGAAAACTGTGACATCACTTCAAAATAGCTCAGATAATATTTGAGTATATTAGCCTTGAAAAGTGTTCAATGAAATTCAGTGCTTTTATTCTTGCACTGGATGAAAAATTTGTCTTAATGGTTTTTGCTTATTTCATTCACCTTTCGTTTTCCTTTTACATATAGGCTTCACTGAATACTGAAAATGATAATCGTCGTCTTTACTTCATCATCATCGCCTCACCGCCGTGCAATATAAAGTGCTTCAATAATAATAATAATAATAATAATAATAATAATAATAATAATAATAATAATAATAATGCATTACGCCTCGGCCAGTCAAAAGTCAGCATGCAGTTGACCACTGCTGACTATCGCCTATATAAAGAGTAGATTGATTGATTGATTTATAGATTTTAGACATACATGCCAAGCACTGGGGCAACTAAGGCCATTCAGCGCTGAAAC
This sequence comes from Macrobrachium rosenbergii, assembly GCF_040412425.1. Taxonomy (NCBI): domain Eukaryota; kingdom Metazoa; phylum Arthropoda; class Malacostraca; order Decapoda; family Palaemonidae; genus Macrobrachium; species Macrobrachium rosenbergii. The sequence continues at coordinate 45,300,881 of NC_089791.1, forward strand.
GGAAACTGACAATAAAAAGGTCTGAAAGGTGTAACAGCAATAAATCTTCGCAGTTACACTATGAATCGTTAGGAGAGGGTGGACAGTAAGATGGAAGAAGGAGCATATGAACGGAGGTACAATAAAAGGAATGAAAACAGTTGCAGCTAGGGGCCGAAGGGACGCTGCAAAGACCCTTAAGTAATGCCTACGTGGCACCGCATAGGGTGCACTGACGGCACTACCCAGCCCAGGGGTATAAAGAGTAGAACCCAGCGGCGAAATCAGTCTACTCCCAACCTCTCCCGTGACCATACTCAGTCGGAATTGAGAGAAACGTTGCCATAACAACAGAATAATAATAATAATAATAATAATAATAATAATAATAATAATAATAATAAAGGGTATGCTAAACTGGGGTAAGAAGCGGAAGGTACAAAAATACTCAAGGTCATCACCACGTAAATTTGAAAATTGCTTTTTATTGCACTATGAAAATTTTTTATAATGGGTGTCAGCCTTTGTGGTTTCTTGACACGTGAATTTTATTATTATTATTATTATTATTATTATTATTATTATTATTATTATTATTATTATTATTATTATCTATATGAGACAATTCTATGACCACATGAAACTTTGAACCTTGTCTATTTCTTTTTTGGCTCCTTGCGTAGTTCCTGAGAGAGAGAGAGAGAGAGAGAGAGAGAGAGAGAGAGAGAGAGAGAGAGAGAGAGAGAGAGAGAGAGATTGTTACTAGCGTTTTTGCGAGTTCAAAGTAATAGTTACAAAGCGAAAGTATATATATGAAAGAAGATCAAGAGGAAGAAAACACACGTTACAATGAAGTGGCGGAATTTCGCAGAGGCTTTTGACGTCACAGGGCGTTGGAGACAAGGATGATGAGATGATAATGATGATAATAATGATCATGATGGTGGTGGCATTTACACCAGGCTACTGTATAATCTTTTTCAACAACGCGGAATATGTTGAGCTTTCCATATTTTACGACTGTTTTGAAATTAACATTAAATGGTTTATTTTTTTTTTCCACAAACCGATCACCAAAGTTTTAAGCAAATTCTTTAATTCTTTACTTTCTTACCTGATACCCACATTTCCAAGTAATTCAAGTACAGAAAACCGGGATGGCCTAGTCACCAGGCTGGTATGGTAAAGTGCTCAAATGCCTAATATAAAGATTTCTTGGAATGGCCAAGTCTCCAGGATAAGTGGCGCCTGATGTGTACACAGGCGCACATTTTATATATGCTGAAAATATATATACACACACACACACATATATATATATATGTGTGTGTGTGTACGTATGTATGTATACACGTGTATATATATAATATATATACTCATATATATACATATATATATATATACATATATATATATATATATATATATATATATATATATATATATATATATATATATATATATATATATATATATATGTATGTATATAAAGAAATTTATACTACTCTTGTGGCAAGTGGGGAATTTGACTCAGGAATCCTTGAGATATTTTCTCTCGTACTCAGGAATCCCCGAGTGTTAATTTACGTGAATCGGTGTAAGAATCCAAATGTAAATAAAAACAACGTTGAAAAGTTTGTTATTTATTAGTAAAACAAGGGCTCTTTGGTGATTATTATATGAATAGCGGAAACAAAATTAATTTTTTTGTTTGACTGACTGCTCTGAAAACTGATTTCAAAGTTGAAAGAATTCCACGAGTTTCTTTATCCCGTCTCGGTGTCTAGCAAAAAAAAAATAAATAAATAAAATAAAATAAAAAAAATAAAAAAAACTTTCCCGGCTGTTAAAACTTCCTCTTAATTGAAAGGCGTGGGAGTTAATTATGGACTAATAATAATAAAAGCCTGGATGCACCGTGCCTATAAAAGGCTCCCTTGACCCCCAATTTAATGAAGAAAAAAAGCTTGAGGTTTTTGTCTTCATTTTAGACTTGATTCTTTAGCAATGCATTTTGAGAGGGAGGGACAGGGGGAAGGAGAGAGAGAGAGAGAGAGAGAGAGAGAGAGAGAGAGAGAGAGAGAGAGAGGGATGGGGGGTGGGGGGTGGGAGTGAGGGGTCCCATGGATGCGGCATCTGATCTGAATGTATTAAAGTCTAATCAGTTGACAATTACGACCCTCCTTCGTTATGAATGTGACTGCTCCGCGCAGCGTAATTGGATAATTACAAGCGGAGCGACCTCATTTGTTAATTAGGAAGATGAAAGATGGGTTTTATATTTCGGGGGGACCCACCGCTCATGCATTATTTTTATGCAAATTTTCCTGTAATTAGGAGCCCGGGCTACGGATTTAATGCATGTTTATAAGCCAATTGAGGATATACGCCCTTTGTGTGCATTTTTGCTCCCCGCAATTTGCAGGAGATAATTTTCCACCTTCTTTTTCAGAAGGCACCGAGGCACAAGCGCGCTTCGAAACCTGTGCGTTCTTTCACGTTTTCACAATACCGAGCTAATTAGCGCAGGCTTCAGTATAGTCTTCGGTGCCATTAAGAGCTATTCGGTGTGGTAAGCTAATTGATTCTGAAATTGGTTTTGAGAATTTAGTGCAATATGTTCAGTCTGCTTCAACTGAAAGATTCAAGGTCTGAAGAGACACAAGGTCGGTCAAGAGTGACTCCCCCCCGCCTCTCTCTCTCTCTCTCTCTCTCTCTCTCTCTCTCTCTCTCTCTCTCTCTCTCTCTCTCTCTCTCTCTCTCTCTCTCATTTCCGGCATCCTCTCTTTCTCTGCAAGGCATTCTGAAGCCATATGGCTGGCGAACTCATCCCAAAAAATCAGTGTTCAGAAACTTGCTACAGACTTTATACTGGGAATCTAGTGCGAGCAGTAATGATTCACAATCAGGACTTAGTATTCAAGTAAAGGAGCTTTCAGTTCAGACAAAATACTGATTTACCGAGATGAAACTCAGATTACCCTTTCCCCCGACTTATGTCTTTTTTTCTTAGTCAGAAAAAATATTTATTTTAATATAAGCAATAAATCTTCGGGCATCACTGTGACCGAATTGCCGCTTGCATCAGACCTCTATAATGTCTGCTGAAACTGCAACTCCTTTCTTTGCACAGATAAATATACCCATAATGAATATTTAGCGAGTAACTCCTAAGATGATTCTTCAATGAAGGGTAAATTTAAAAAGTTTTTTTTATTAAAAATGAAACCACTGAATAGGTTTTAGCTAAACAAACGAATATCAACCATTTCTTCTCCAATTCCTGCTTAGATTCTCCTTCTTCGCTTTGATCGATGAAAGCTTGTTAAGTAAGTTATTATATGATTTTAATCTACTTTTTTAATTATTCCTGTACATGAATGATACCCAGAATTATTGGAAAATACGAAAAACTCAATTCAGACGTAATCAGGATGCTTACAGAAAAAAATATCTATACAATTTTCACAAAATAGAGCAACAACAACAACAACAACAATAATAATAATAATAATAATAATAATAATAATAATAATAATAATAATAATAATAATAACAACACATGTCTCAGTCTGAGTATATTGCACACAACCATGAAATGACCCAAATCACTCAAGAACTGAAACTGCTAAAGTATCCCGTACCCCTACTTTAGTACGAGCCAGCCTCTGGCGCCACCAGATATCATCTGTAGGCCTTGCTGGCTGGCTGGCTGTAGGCCTCTACAGCCTCCCATAAATTAAGGAGACGAAAGAAGTCAAGACCCCGTCTTTAGTTTTGATGGATCCAAGTCGTGGACACAACAAAAAAGGACACGAGATGATTATATAGTGAGTGCAGGTGTCTTCAATCTGAATCATTTGGATGTCCTTCCATCCTAACAACAACCCTATCCTAATCCACAGAGACCCTCCCCCACTACCCCAGTGGTCTACACTCCCCCCCCCTCCCATTGTTGCAGCTGCATGGCCGTTCTCTCTGTCTCTCTTCTCTCTCTCTCTCTTTCTCTCTTAATACGTCGTCAGATAAAATGCCTCAATGAGCGTCGTCCTGACTTCCACGTGCTCTGTTTAACTAATGTCTTTGGACCTTAGCTTGATTTAACCTTTTGGTGCCGTGGATTCTGTGGTTCCTTTTCCTCTTGCTTTATATATATATATATATATATATATATATATATATATATATATATATATATACATATATATGTATATATGTATATATATATATAGGTAAATAAATACAATATATATATATATATATATATATATATATATATATATATATATATATATATATATATATATATATACATATACTCGTATATATATATTTGACCAGCCTGTTAAAATGCAAAACTAATGTCTTTATATTCAGTTTGATTTAACCTTCGGTCTACTAAATTCCATTACGTCTTTTCCCACTGACCTTTTTTTTTTTTTTTTTTTTTTCTTGTTAATTTGGAAAATGATTCTGAGAGAACATAACTTTTCTTCCAAGTTTATTCTTCGCGGTTTCAACGTCCGTCGAATAAACCTAATCAGCGGAAACGTTAACTTAATGATAATCTTATCAAACTTCAGGCTTACAAATTACTGCAAAGGTGAAATTGCGTGCCACCCGAGCATAAATAATCCCGCGGAGATAAGAGAGATCTGAAATTGAAGGGAACCAACTCGCGGTGCAAAATGCATCGTTGTCCGCGTTACTTTGCGCTTTACGAGCTTTCTTTTTCTTTCTTTTTTTTTGCTTTGCTTTTATCTAAGGACTCAATGCAGAATCTCTCGAGCCTTTGCGAGCTTACTTTCTTTCCTTCTTTTTTTTTTTATCTAGTTTTAGTTTTCTGTAAAAGAGAACTATCGTGCCGGCTTTGTCTGTCCGTCCGCTCTTTATTCTGTCCGCACTTTTTCTGCCCTGCACTTTCACTGTCCGCCCTCAGATCTTAAAAACTACTGAGGCTAGAGGAGTGCAAATTGGTATGTTGATCATCCATCCTCCAATCATCAAACATACCAAATTGCAGCCCTCCAGCCTCAATAGTTTTTATTTTATGTAAGATTAAATTTAGCAATAATCGTGCTTCTGGCAACGATATAGGATAATCCACCAACGGGTCGCGGTCCAAGATTCACGGGCCGTGGTTCATAGAGCATTATACCGAGACCACTGAAAGATAGATCTATTTTCGGTGGCCTTGATTATACGCTGTAGTGGATGTACAGAATACTCGATTGCGCTGAATAAACTTGGGCGCATTTTTTACTTTTTTATTTAAGGATTTAATGCAGAATCTCTCGAGCCAAACGAAACTGCGACAAGGGCTGTGAGAAATTTCACGAAGAATTTTTGGGATAAATATTTGGACATGAAAGGAACGCGTGCCTAATTGATTGCACTCTCTTCACATGCCTGACATCTTATACCTCAATAACGTTTTAGATTTTGTAAAATATGATTATACGAACAGGATGTTGCAACGCTAGAATATTTCAACAAATCAATCATTCGGTTTTCGTATCACATGCATGAAGGCTTTTATGCAGATAATGATATTCACAAGCCTGGCATCTTATCCCTCAATAACGTTTTAGATTTTATAAAATACGGTTATATGAAGATGATGTTGCAACGCTAGAATATTTTTAAGAAACCCATCAATCGCTTTTCGTATTATCGGGATGGTGGCTTTTAAGCAGATAATGATTAATGATTAACTTCCTTAAAAGTCTGCCAAAAGGTTTCTGGGAAGTTCAATGGTAAACGTAATTCGGTTTGTTTTCATCATTTAAATCTGAATGATGTTATGCAAAATGTATTTAAAATCAAACAGATGAGAAGATATTGCTGATGAAGAAACACTAGCTTATTTCTTTACAGAGCAGAGTAATAAAATCTGGAAATTTCAATTCAGTGAGATTGAACGAGAGCAGACTTTCTTTGTTAAATATAATTCAAAGTAAATCAAGTTCTTTGTTAAATAAAATTCAAAGTAAATCAATTTCTTTGTTAAATAAAATTCAAAGTAAATAAATTTCTTTGTTAAATAAAATTCAAAGTAAATCAATTTCTTTGTTAAATAAAACTCAAAGTAAATCAATTTCTTTCTTAAATATAATTCAAAGTAAATAAATTTCTTTCTTAAATATAACTTAAAGTAAATAAATTTCTTTGTTAAATAAAATTCAAACTAAATAAATTTCTTTGTTAAATAAAATTCAAAGTAAATCAATTTATTGTTTAAATATAATTCAAAGTAAATAAAATTCTTTAAATATAATTCAAAGTAAATAAATTTCTTTGTTAAATAAAATTCAATGTAAATCAGTTTCTTTGTTGAATAAAATTCAATGTAAATCAGTTTCTTTGTTGAATAAAATTCAATGTAAATCAGTTTCTTTGTTGAATAAAATTCAAAGCAAATAAATTTCTTTTTTAAATATAATTCAAAGTAAATACATTTCTTTTTTAAATATAATTCAAAGTAAATAAATTTCTTTGTTAAGTATACTTCGAAGTAAATCAATTTCTTTGTTAAATGTATTTCAAAGTAAATAAATTTCTTTGTTAAATGTATTTCAAAGTAAATAAATTTCTTTGTTAAATATAATTCAGAGTAAATAAATTTCTTTGTTAAATGTATTTCAAAGTAAATAAATTTCCTTGTTAAATATAATTCAAAGTAAATAAATTTCTTTGTTAAATATAATTCAAAGTTAATCAATTTCTTTGTTAAATAAAATTGAAAGTAAATCAGTTTTTTAAAAATATAATTCAAAGTAAATAAATTTCTTTGTTAAATAAAACTGAAAGTAAATCAATTTTTTAAAAATATAATTCAAAGTAAATAAATTTCTTTAAATACAATTCAAAGTAAATCAATTTCTTTGTTAAATATAATTCGAAGTACATTTCTTTGTTAAATATAATTCGAAGTAAATAAATTTCTTTGTTAAATAAAATTCAAAGCAAATATAATTCAAAGTATATCAAGTTCTTTGTTAAATAAAATTCAAAGTAAATCAAATCCTTTGTTAAAGAAAATGCAAAGTAAATCAATTTCTCTATTAAATATAATTCGAAGCAAGTTATTCTTTAAACAGATGTCGAAGGGACGAACAAGACAATGCCCTAAATTATCCTGCAGGAAGGAAACCATAAAAACTGGGTCACGGAAAGGAACGAAAGTCATCCTCAAAGGAAGTTAAGGATCTGCCTTTTAAAAGCTGGACTTGCGTACTTTCGTCTGTTACCCCTTGATACTGCGATGCCAGTCTATGCAAATGAATCAGACAATTAGCGTTGTTTACGGGTTGATCGTACATGCAGGTGCCTTGCTGGCCTGTGTCCAGTTGAATGTACCAACAATAAAAACGTGAATGGGTGTCAACTTGTCATGTGGGTCACTCCTATATTGAGACGACCAATTAAGGGATTCATTTGAATAACGAATAAAATTACAGCAGTATAGTCAATTGGTACAGTATGTAAACAAGACAGAAGCAGGTATGAAGTATATCACTTCATCTTTGATTACATAAGAAAAGTAATAAATAAAGTATGAATGAAACAAAGCATAATAAGGTTACAAAGGTTGAGCTGGGAAATCGCTTATTAGGATGCTGTTTAAATTCTTTTTTTTTTATTTGTTTATCCATTCCCTTAATTTATTGCTAGTTTTTAATGGTCTGTAAAATACAGTTTTTATTCAACTCGAGCTGTGTTTTCTAATAGAAACTAACTCTCACCGACTCTTTACGTGCTAAAATTAGTTTAATTTTACAGTACCAGAAATGTTATTGTCGAATGTAATTCCCTTTTCATAATTCAACTTTCAAGCGGTCGACTTAAGGATCCGATTTCAGGATACAGTTACATGGGCACCCAGTCTCTGAATCTAAATCCCATCTTTATGGAATCCATTAGGGCAAGATTACGGAAAGCCACACGTTCTAAACACGAGAATAATCCTGAAATCCTGCGCCTCCAAGACATAAACACAATCTTCGAAGAGAAAAGATCAAACAAAAATTACCAATGAAATCATTAGGCCGTCAGGACTCCCAGCCACTCCTCCTAGATCCGTCAAGTGGCGTCATCTCCACTGACCGTGATCAGTCATGCTGGGCTGTCTGTCAACTTTGCTCGTCTCTTGGTGGGAATTGTGTGTCGCCTCGTGTTTGGTGTTCCCACGGTCTCCAGACGACAGGGAATATCCCTGAGTGTTTTAGTTTTGCGTCTATTGTCTTCCCGAATCCTCCCCAAAATTAACTTATTTAGTTTTTACGTCCATTATGTTTCCAAATTTTAAAAAAATAAACATTGATTGTTTTGCTTTTATATCTGTTGTCCTCCCAAATAAAAAAAAATCCTTTTATTCTGCTATTATGTCTACTGTCTTCCAAACTAAAACAATATTTTTTTTGCTATTATGTCTATTGTCTTGCCAAATAAAAAATTACTTTTTTTTTGGTATTGTCTATTGTCTTCCCAAATAAAAAATAACTTTTTTGCTATTATGTCTCTTGTCTTCCCAAATAAGAAATAACTTTTTTTTGCTATTATGTCTCTTGTCTTCCCAAATAAAAAATAACTTTTTTTTGCTATTATGTCTATTGTCTTCCAAACTAAAACAGTAATTTTTTTGCTGTTATGTCTTTTGTCTTCCCAAATAAAAAAAAATTACTTTTTTTGGTATTATGTCTATTGTCTTCCCAAATAAAAAATAACTTTTTTTTCTATTATGTCTATTGTCTTCTCCACCCCCCCCCAACGAAAACTCTTTTTTTGCTAGTATGTCTATTGTCTTCCAAAATAAGAAGAAAATAAACACTGATTTGCTTTTACGTCTATTGCCTTCCCAAACTTGAAAAACTTAAATATTGACTGTTTTGCTATTACGTCTATTGTCTTCCAAAATTTGGAAAAACCTTATTCTTTTTCTTTTATGTTTATTGTCTTCCAAAATTAGAATAAATTTAAACTTATTGACTGTTTTGCTTTTACGTCGATTATCCTCCAAATAAGAAAAAAATAAACTTTCTGTTTTGCTTTTACATCTATTGTCTTCCCAAATGTGAAAAAATTAAACTTGCTAATTGTTTTGCCTTTACGTCTATTGTCTTCCCAATTAAAATAAATGAAATTGCTGTGCTTTTACTTTTATTGTCTTCCCAAATAAAAAAAAAAATTATTTTTTTTTTGCTTTTACGTCTGTTGTCTTAGCAAACAAAGAAAATAAACTTATTGAGTATCATTTAAGTAGTTTTAGGCATCCCATATATGTTTTTTTTATTTATTAATATTTATTTCTATTTATGAATACACGAATACATAAGTAATGTCCAGCTGCTTTGCTAGAAATCTGTCGTCGTCTTTCCAGAACGGTAAATCTTAAAACGATAATCACAATATTTTTTTGGTTTCACCGTTTTAATTAATGAATAAATAAGTACATAGCGTGAAATGTCGGGAGCTTATCTCTACTGTGATTTTTGGTCAATGACATAGACACGAGAAAGTTGATTTTCTCTACTTTCAATATGCAATTGTTTTTCATGATGAAATGCATTCGCATGCAACAAGAATGGTTTCATGATCTATACGGGCTTGCCAAGCAAGCAAAACTCCTGAAGTTTGGGTTACATGGAATTAAAATATGTCATTGGAACTGAATGATAACCTAGTGAAGTGAGCGATATAATGGATTACAAAGCTTTTGTATCCAGCGTCAACAAACTCCTGTGTCGGACGTAGACATGCTACTGTATAATAAATACAGAGAACCATATAGGTGTTTGTCATCATTCGAGGCGGTGACGCAAAAGAATAAAAATTAAACAAATTTAAGAGCACAAAGAATAAAATGATACTTGAAACGATATGTATGTAAATGAATTAATGCAATATATACATATATAAATATATATATATGTATTGTGATATATATATATATATATATATATATATATATATATATATATATATATATATATATATATATATATATATATATATATATGTAAATGTGTGTGCCCATATATTTTTTTTTATGTAGGATTTCTATAATAACCATTTGTATAAAATGTACGTTCCCATTTGAATTCATCTCCACTCTCCTTTCGTTATAACTTGAAAATGGCTAAAATTTATGCTATATCTCCCAAAATTCCTTCGAAATATGGAGAGAGTTCTCGCATTCAGGACCTACCCTTTCTTAATACATTCCAAATGCACAATTTCCTCCGGCAGTTTCTTACAGTTTATGCCAGTGAGAAATCTTCTCTCTCTCTCTCTCTCTCTCTCTCTCTCTCTCTCTCTCCTACATATACATAAACGTGGATTTCTGTCCATTTCCTTTGAACTTCTCCTAAGGATACGTCACGATTCTCCCGTTATTTAAAAAAGGACTCCAGGATGTTTTGAGTATCGTGCATTGCTTTCCCTTTGTTTTGGTCAGCTTAATTTTTTCTGATAAGACTTTTATTTAGCTTTTCCACTCGCAAAGATTTTTCGTTTTCTCCAATGCATTTTATCCCACTAAATCTACGGCTCTCCTCTCTCTCTCTCTCGCTCGATTTCTTCATTGCTCAAAACGGAATTGAACGTCATTATCATTATTTTTTAAAACCATAGAGTCCTCCATGCCTCTCTCAAAATCGGAGTTCTCCCTCCCCTGAACCCCTTGCTCTCTCTCTCTCTCTCTGGCAAGTTTCTGCGGTTTTCGGAGAGATCATAATGTACGATCCGTTATTAAGCTTTCACTCGAAATTATGCTGCATCTTTCAGGCGAAACAAAGAACCTGACTTTTGAAGATTTTGCCCGAGATGCGGTTGATGTTAGGGGACTCCCCCCCCAACCCCTGGGGGAGAGGGTGGAAAGGGGTTAATGTTGAAAGAGCATGATTTTAGGGTGGGGTGTATAGATGGGGTATGCTGTTGGTAAGGGTGGGGGGAGGTTTGAACGAGGTTGATATGAAGTGTAGGAGAAAGGGTGGGGAGGTTGGAAAGAGGTGGATCTTTACGATGTTGGTGGTGGGGTTTTGGAAGATCTGGCTTGAATGAGGTGGGTGATGGAAGGCTGAGCACTTGTGGGTTGGTTATTTTAGAAGATCAGGGCTGGGGGTGGGGGAGGGGGTCAGGATGTGTATAGGGACGTGTGGGGGTGGAGGAGAAGAGTTAGAACGTTTCCCTCAACGTTTTAATTATTACCCCTTGGGAGGGCAATAATTATTATGCCTCGCTTCGTCTATTACTCGACTTTTAGCCATGATTATGCGTGTGGTAAAATCCGTGATGCGTTCGGATAACAGACGGGACTGCACAAGAGATTGTAAAAGATTGCATCCTCCGCGGAGATGTATTATGGCCGAGGGGTTTAGCTGTTAGCCGTCTTCTATTTATCTCTTTTTTCTGTCTCCTTTTGTTTACAGCTCATAGAAGACGCCCAACTTGTGCTAAGTGGGGTGACCACTGTTAGAACATGCCTGCACCTTGACGCTTCAATGTTCCAGAGGTATATTCTGGTAGGTTCTATCGTTGATGCGACTCTTATTATTTGCTTGAGAGTTTGGCAAAGAAGTAACCAAAAGGAAATCTGATGTTTCTTATCCCCGTCATAAGTGTAAATATTAGTAGGCTAGTAGTAGTAGTAGTAGTTGTTGTTGTAGTAGCAGTAGTAGTGGTATTGGTAGCAGTAGCAGTAGTGGTCACAGAGGAGGCTCATCATTCTTTCCGCAACTGTCATTATTCACGTTTTCCTTCCTAATTATTATTATTATTATTATTATTATTATTATTATTATTATTATTATTATTATTATTATTATTATTATTATTATATTGGTAATAGTGACAGTGAGACCCATCACTTTCATTACTCATGATTTTCTTTTTCCTTATTATTATTGCTATTATTGGAGAAACAAATCCACAGTGATGTAAATGTACATATATTTAAAGACAGATCTGTACAGATAGCTTTCGGGAATCTGTTTGATTTCCCTTTTCAAAAATGAGAATCGAACAGATTCCCGAAAGCTATCTGTACAGATCTGTCTTTAAATATATGTATATCTACATAACTGCGGATCTGCTTCTCTATTTGAAGACTCATGCTAATGTGAGTATTTTTAATTATTATTATTATTATTATAATTATTATTATTATTATTATTATTATTATTATTATTATTATTATTATTATATTATTATTATTATTATTATTATTATTATTATTATTATTATTATTATTATTATTATTATTATTATATATTTGTATAGTAGTAGTACTTGTACAGTCCTGTGAGATATATACCACTGTAATATCTCATGTCACTTCCAGTTATCAGAGCTATCTCTCCCATCAGGAGCTTCGCCAGTAATTCGGCGTTGCTTGACAGGCGAAACCCTGCCGTCTGCAGACCAAAAGAACCGTGAAATGGATTGGAAAATGAAAGAAAATACCGAGTGAATAAATAAAAGATAAGATGAAGAATTGTAACCAACTGATTATTTGCTTCGAGTTTTCTTCGTCACTGTTTGTCAAGATAAGACTGTGGATGGTGATGCTTGGAGAGTGCATAGTGCGAATGATTTCAAGATTAAAATTATATACTAACAGTATATGATCTTACTTTTACTTTCGCATTTCTCTGTAACCCAGCAAATATGAGTTCTTGAAAAGGGCTCTGTTCTTCAGCTAATAAAAGTTCTTGAAAAGGGCTCTGTTCTTCTATTAATAAAAGTTCTTGAAAAGTGATCTGTCTTCGGTTAATAACAGTTCTTGAAAAGGGCTCTGTTCTTCAGTTATTAAAGTTCTTGAAAAGGGCTCTTTTCTTTAGTTAATAAAAGTTCTTGAAAATGGCTCTGCTCTTCAGTTTATAAAAGTTCTTGAAAAGGGCTCTGTTCTTCAGTTAATAAAAGTTCTTGATAATGGCTCTGTTCTTCATTTAATAAGTTATCGAAAAGTGTTCTGTTCTTCAGTTAATAGCAGTTCTTGAAAATGGCTCTGTTCTTCATTTAATAAGTTCTCGAAAAGTGCTCTGTTCTTCTGTTAATAACAGTTCTCGAAAAGGGCTCAGTTCCTCAGTTAACAAAAGTTCTTGAAAAGGGCTCTGTTCTTCAGATAATAAAAGTTCTTGAAAAGGGTTCTGTTCTTCAGTTAATAAAAGTTCTTGAAAAGGGCTCTGTTCCGCAGTTAATAAAAGTTCTTGAAAAGGGCTCTGTTCTTCAGGCAATAAAAGTTCTTGAAAAGGGCCTTGTTCTTCAGTTTGAAAATAGCTCTGTTCCTCAGTTAATAAAAGTTCTTGAAAGGGGCCCTGTTCTTCGGTTCATAAAAGTTCTTGAAAATAGCTCTGTTCTTCAGATAATAAAAGTTCTTGGAAAGGGTTCTGTTCTTCTATTAATAAAAGTTTTGAAAAGGGTTCTGTTCTTCAGATAATAAAAGTTCTTGGAAAGGGTTCTGTTCTTCTATTAATAAAAGTTCTTGAAAAGGGTTCTGTTCTTCAGATAATAAAAGTTCTTGAAAAGGGCTCTGTTCTTCAGATAATAAAAGTTCTTGAAAAGGGCTCTGTTCTTCTGTTAATAAAAGCTCTTGAAAAGGGCTCAGTCCTTCAGTTAATAAAAGATCTTGAAAAGGGCTCTGTTCTTCAATTAATAAAGTTCTTGAAAAGGGCTCTGTTCTTCTGTTAATAAAAGTTCTTGAAAAGGGCTCTGTTCTTCAGTTAATAAAAGTTCATGAAAAAGGGCAGAGCAATGCAAATTTACTGCCTCACTTCCCGGTTGAGTAAATGGTATTACCATACATCTTTTCCCCCTCTTTGAAAGGGGGGGGGGCCGGGTGGAGCCACCAGATGGGTACCAGGAGGACACAACCCTCTGGTCTTTCAGCCCTCCTCTGGTGATAAGGGCATGGTCTTAGACCATGGATAAGGGTGCCCACTGGTGGGCGGTTGACCGGAAGCGATTCACGGACATAGTCAACGTGAGCCGAGCGCTGTCCCATTCAGTCACGGCGCACACTTGGCTGTGTGTGCGTTGATCTGATGTCCATTCATGCTATCCTTAATAAAAGAAATTAATGAGTTATGTGCCTCAATCTTTCATTCCTGTGGCCACATGGAAATCGCTGACTGATAGCGTACAGCAAAAGGCGTTCGTCTGTGATGACGTCATTCTTTCTTTCTTTAAATATTCAGCTGAAACCCCTTTATGGACAGAGCCAACAGACTATAAACCCAAAAGGGCTCCAAAGGGAAATCACCCTGCAGAGAGAAAGTTGTAGGGAAGAGTGATAAATAAATAAATATGAGAGAATATAAAATAAGGCTGATACACCTGAAATTCAGGAGACGTCAGTAGAGAGCAGGAATGAATTTGCTCCTCGCTTAAACATATGGAGGTCAGAAGATTCCACAACTGTACTAGGAAAACTAATCCACATTTTGGTTGTAGCCAAAATAAAGCTCCTAGCAAACTGATTAATATCACCCCTGATACTAGAAAACATTACACTATTTGCAGCAGCAGCCTTGTTTAGGTGTGGTAGTACTATGAGCACATTCCTTAACACTTATCAAATACCCACTATTTGCTTTCAGAGAGCGGATTTAGGCTTTTACAGTACAAGGATGATTTCACAAAAAATAAACTCGTTTCGGGAAAACATGCTCAATCCATTGGCTAAAGTGGCTCATTGTGTATTTGTATTCACAAACAACCTAAAATCATACGGGTACACACAAGATGTTGCAACCCTCCCCCCCCACCCCCGGCCTCCAAAAATGAGGGGAAAATAATATTTAGCTCGAGAATTGTTCCTCACTTGAGTCTGAAGTGTTGTGGTCCTTGAGCCTGCAAAATTGGATGACTAATCAAGTTTAGCGTGGTCATGGCATGGGCCGGCCGGCGGTCGGTAGGTTGGTGCCATTCTGGCGAAGAGCGGTCAGCGACGGCGGCTTCGGTCTTATGTCTTACGGGCATAAGACACAAAAGACGGGCAACAATAGACCCCCAAAAGAACACAAATACCGCCGTCATTCATGAAAAAAGAGAGAGAGTGGGATATTAACTGGCAACTGCCTCTAAGACCTCCACATGATGGTAGTACTTACGAGGTGGGAGTGTTACCTATTTGCAACATGAGGCTTGTGTATTAGGCCTAGGCCTACGAAACACTTTTGTCAATGAAAGGTTGACCGCCGACAAGTGGATAATTGCTTGCGATGATGTCAGAAAGTGGTCTTTTCCTCTTCATAAAAGCTTTTCATCGAGTAACCTGCAGGCACAAAGAATGGCTCGGGCTCACTCATCTTGCTTGGGTACTTCTTTCATTCAAGATGTTTGATTAACTCATTTTATTGTTTACATACGTTTATTTTTATTTATTTGTCACTCTGCTCTTTATCGGTTATTTTCTTCAAACAAAAACCTAAAAAGTCTTCAGTAAGTGTATTGTTCCCAGAGAGTAAAGTAAGCAAACAATAAAAAAATAAGTAAATAAAAAAGACAGAAAGATTACCATCAGTCACAGTTCAGATCCTATTCATTCATTGTACATTTGTTTGAAATGTTGCTGCAATGCCCGCCTCCTGATCAGTAAAATTAAGCAACGCTAAATCTGGTCAGTCCCTGAAAGGGTGACCAGTAATGAATGCAGGCAGTAACATGTTCTCTACTCTTCAAGTCTCCTGAGTTTGGTCAATAACTGAATGGGTGTCCACTAATGCCAGAGTAAGAACTCATCTGTCAATGGAAATAGGTCACAATGAGGCATGAGTGCGTTATTTCTGATAGGGAAGTGGGACAATCAAGAGGAACTTCCAATGAGATGCTGTTTCAGATTAAACTGGCCTTATGCCAGCACGAGCACTTGCTCTTGGAGGAGCCCGTAACTAACCGCAAGAATTAGTTTTGTGGAGATATTAATTTTTCTGCCTTTTTAACTGTCGTGTATTTATGAATATTTTCATTAGTTTTCCTTTTGACTTCTTATGCATTATTATTGTATATATATTATCATTTACTTTCTTTTTTTATAGGCTTTTAATGGATGAATATTCCAAGTATTGAAAACTTGCTCAGAATGTAAAAGGTATTTTTTGTTTGTTTCAAGTGGGTAAGGGCTTTTTACTATTATGATGATGATGATGATACTGGTCATCCTTACACACAATAAATAATAATAATAATAATACACACACACACACACACAATACACACACACACACAATAATGTGAGCTGAGTACAATAGTGTTGGCCTGGCAAATCCCAGGTCAGCGATTCAAAACCCCAAAGAAACTTCATGACTTTGTGATTGATGAAGTCATAAATCATAATAGTAAAATGGCATTATAGAACCATCACGTTTTGAAAACCACAGGAAACAAAAAGCCGCTTCACATGCAGTTTTTTTTTTTAAGTTTATAAGCATAACAATAACGAGAATTTATTGTCCTCCTTACTAAGAATTGAGAACTATTATATTAATTACTTCAAAGCAAGAACAGAAGTGGCTTTTATCCTGTGAATTATAATATTAATAATATGATATCTTATATTTATCACACACACATGAATTATATATATATAATAATATAATATCTTATATTTATATATACATATATATATTATATATATATATATATATATATATATATATATATATTATTATATGTATGTATGTATATATATATAATATATATATATATATATATATATATATATATATATATATATATATATATAAATATGTATATTATATCATTGTACTTGTTCACAGCATAACGTGGAGGCGTTTCTTGTCAAGTAATGAATCCTTTTCCTATTCTTTTGCTATTATATAATGGATCTTGTTATGGTATTTGTAAAGGATATACAAGTTTCACGTTTGTGAAAAACTTAGACAAACAAATAAAGCTTGATGGACCTACGCTTTTAATGTTACCGCTTTTAGAAGAATGAAAGCGAGGAATGACAAAATAATATAATCATTTTGGGGGAAGCGGAAAGTAGGATAAGATACACTAAGATCACAAAGGAGATTACGCAGTCTAAATAGCCCTAATCACCAGCCAGACCAGGTTCACTTCGAATTAGGCCGAGTGTCCCATAATATTGTCATTACAACTTACATTAAAAAGCAATAACGTTCCCGATGAAAAAAATCTTACTGTGCATGCTTTAAACCTCTTTTCAATTTAAAAAAAAACTGGGACAAAATAAAACTGTATTCTTGATTCGCGGAAAATCTTAGATGACATCTTTTCTGTTAAAAAAAATCGGATTAGGTACGCTTCAGTACGGCCTCTTTCCAGTTTAAAAAAAAAAAGGAAGAAAATCAGGCAAGGTACGGTTATCAGCTCAAAGCACTTTCATCTTTTGCTGACTAAGACTTCTCGATTTCGGACGAATCTACAACCTCATTTTGCATTAATTACGAAGGAGATACTGCTGGCCGTGCAATGTCTCTCGGCCAGACCGGTAATTAAAAGGTCTCAGATGAGGATGTGTGGGCAGTATAATTTGCAGATACAAATACCCGAGCCAAAACCTCTCGCAAGATAAATGGAGTCGTAGATTATGTCAGGCAAGATTTTTCATTAACTTAGCAAGTCTCTCTGATGGGTAATTATTTGCTGCATCGACAGAGAGAGAGAGAGAGAGAGAGAGAGAGAGAGAGAGAGAGAGAGCAGACACTGTATCCCTTTCTCTTTTCCAGTTCAGTTCCTCACTTCCTCTCTCTAACTTTTAAAAAAATAATAGACGAAAATCTTGTAAGATATTGGCCAGCTAAGAAAATTGACTGAGAGAGAGAGAGAGAGAGAGAGAGAGAGAGAGAGAGAGAGAGAGAGAGAGAGAGAGAGAGAACATACATTTCTCTTTCTCTTTCCCAGTTCAGTCCTCACTTCCTCCATTAACTTTTAAAAAATAACAGACGAGAACTTCCCAGGATATTCGAAGGAGAAAATTCCACAGAGAGAGAGAGAGAGAGAGAGAGAGAGAGAGAGAGAGAGAGAGAGAGAGAGAGAGAGAGAGAGAGAGAGAACATACACTTCTCTTTCTCTTTCCCAGTTCAGTCCTCACTTCCTCTATTAACTTTTAAAAAATAACAGACGAGAACTTCCCAGGATACTCGGAGAAAATTCCAGAGAGAGAGAGAGAGAGAGAGAGAGAGAGAGAGAGAGAGAACATACACTTCTTTTCTTTCCCAGTTCAGCCCTCACTTCCTCCATTAACTTTTAAAAAACAACAGACGAGAACTTCCCAGGACACTCGAAGCAGAAAATTTAACGTTGAGTTTCGCATGTATGCTAAATGCCCGTATATTTTTTCTCCCTAATTCGAAGTGTCTCGAGAGGTACAATTACATTCATGAGAGCGAATGGTAATATATTCCGAACAGCTTCGTCCCGCTGTGGCCCGGGACGTAATGGATATGCGGCGGCCGAGTCGCTTATTGCAGAGACAAGTTCCAGGCTCACCCAAGTCCCGTCCGTGTTTATGTTTCCCGGCAACCGAAGGGGCTTATTTAAACGCAAATTACAGATTATAAACTACGGAAGGAGATAAACCAGTCATGTGAGCCTTTGTTTGTTTTTACGTCTGGTACGAACGCGGGGAATATTTATAAGGTCCAGGAATACGTCCAAATTGGGCCGAACCTTCTGGTGAGTTTGGAAGGATATGTTGGATTCCCTCCGTATTTCCAGGCCCCTCCCAAATCTCTCTCTCTCTTTTATTGCTCTATTTCCACCCGCATCTCTCCATTTATCAATTCCCTTTATCCTTATTTGTATACATGTGTGATTCTCTCTCTCTCTCTCTCTCTCTCTCTCTCTCTCTCTCAAAATACGTTTGATAACTTCTTATTTTGATCAGGAGACTAAATGTGCAAATTAAGTAAATCGTTGACTCTACTGCATAATTCCGGTGGCAGTTGATTTCAACAACTGATTAGAGACAGAGCCCATGTCGGGAACGTTATTGCTTTTAATGTGTTGTAATGACAATACAGGACACTCGGC
>NC_089791.1:45322382-45342382 GCF_040412425.1 Macrobrachium rosenbergii
ATACATATTTATACATACATATATATATATATATATATATATTATATATATATATATATATATATTTGTGTGTATACACGTAAACACACAGACACATTATATAAATATACTGTATATATATGTACATAACACACACACACATATATATATATACATGTATATATATACATATATATGCAGTGTATATATAAACTCGCTTACGTAGCAATGGATTACATTTCATCACGACATGAAAATGGCATCGTTTCAATAAAACAATGAAAAACAACATGACAGCAATTCAAGAGCTGACTTACCTTTCTCAACCGGGGCTCACTGGGTGTTTTCAACCAGGTGCTTAATGAACAGGCTTCAATTTCAATCCTGCGCAGTACAATAATGTTTATCAATTACCATGAAAATTATAAACTGAGTAATAAATTTATTAAAATTTATCAAATATCTTTTCTTCACCATTCATTTTTATGTAACTGCGATTATCGTGATGATTATGTACTGAGTATGAAATTTATCAAAATTTATCAAAATATATTTTCTTCACCATTCATTTTTTATGCAACTGCGATTATCATGATGATTATGAACTGAGTAATTAATTTATCAAAACATCTTCTCTTCACCATTCATTTTTATGTAACTGCCATTATCTTGGTGACTGTGTACTGATTAAGAAATTTATCAAAATATATCTTCTTCACCATTCATATTTATGTAACTGCTCTGGTCATATACGTTGTATGATTGTCTCATGCTTTTAATTAATATGTTATTTCACAGTTATTAATGACAAACTACAAGCGAATTATTTACTAAAAAAAAAAAACGATTCGAAACACAGCATTCCCTCTACAGTGTTGATAATAATATCTCCACTGAATACAGAGTCTAATTCTGTAATTTTATGTTCGATGGTAACAGTAGAAAGAGAATAAAAGTTTTGGAACTCCACGTAGAAATAGACAAATCCAAAGGATAAAATTGCATTAGCTCACATCCGTGCAGTTGTAAGGAAAGCCATTTTTTATGAAAAGAATAAAGTCAAGAAATGTTTATCTTTCACAGAATATTTCCTTCGACCAATGAATTTATTTAATTCAATATATATATATATATATATATATATATATATATATATATATATATATATATATATATATATATATATATATATATATATATATACATATATACTGTATATGTATATATATATATATATATATATATATATATATATATATATATATACAGTATATATAATATATATACATATATATATATAATATATACACGTACATACACACACAAATATATATACATATACAGATATATATAGTTTTATAACTATGAGGAAGGAAGAATTAAAAAAAATAATTCTCTTCTCTGGCACCTGATCTAATTAGCCTAAATCTTCATTCAAGCTTCATCTCCATCCTGCCCCCTACAGCCTTCCTCCTAGCTAACCTCTCCCCTGGTGGCCCCTCCTACTCCCAACCACAAACGCAAAAAGATTTTGGAACGGGGAGGTGAAATGGATACTAATTCCCTCTTTTCTTGTTAAATGAAGCTAAGCTGTTTCTTCTGACGCTGGGGATTTTAAGTCACCGTGAGAGTCGTATTCTGAGTTTTTTTTTTTTTTTTTAAGCTACGAGGATAATTTAGGACACGCCGAGGTTTCAGTATCCTGAAAAGATTTTAAGGGATATCTATTTTTTGTATTCTGCAGGGATGTGTAATTTTTTGCGGGGATGTCAATTTTTTTTTTTTGCAGGTCTGTCTGTCTATTTTTCTTTTATTTTGCAGGGATGTCTAATCTTTTTTATTTTGCAGAGATATCTGTTTAATTGTTTTGCAGGGATGTCTAATTTTTTTTCTTATTTTGCAGGGATGTCTAGCTAATTTTTTTTTAATTTTTGTAGGAATGTCTAATTTTTCTGATTTTGTAGGGATGACTATCTTTTTTATTTTGCAGGGAGGTCTAATTCTTTTTTATTTTGCAGGGAGGTCTATTTTTTTTTATTTTGCAGGGATGTCTGTCTAATTTTTTCCTTGTTAATTTTTCAGAGATGTCTAATTTTTTTTTTTATTCTGCAGAAGCACAATATAAGGTACATTTTAGACCGCAAATTGTTATTAAGGCTCTTACTTTACTCATCCTATTTGTTATTTGTTATCCTCTCTCCTGTCTTTATTTCACATAAGGCCATTTCTATTTTGCAGATTCGTTTTTCCAATAGATGTTTGTGTATCTCGAATAATAATAATAATAATAATAATAATAATAATAATAATAATAATAATAATAATAATAATAATAATAGTCGGCAAAGTCTTAAATTAATATATATATATATATATATATACAGTAAGTCTATATAAATTATATATATATATATATATATATGTACATATATTATATATGTATATTATACATATATATACAGTACATATATATTATATATAGATGTATATACATATATATATACATCTATATATAGTATATATAACGCATTTAATGTGTATTTATTAACTGGCACACTCATTTCACATCGACGTTTATACCAGGAATGTAAAGACGCCGAGACGAGTTTGCAGTGAAATCAGACGCAAAAATAAACGTTGGTGAGTGTTACGAGATATGTGATTGCTGAATCCCTCATAATTCTGTCATTTTCGTCACTTTATCGTATTACTGACGTCTCAATAGATACCTCACGGTCGGGGGTTAAAATATATAGACCGATCTCACGAAACACTTCTAAGGGAATTATCTTCGTCGGGGACCTGTAATCTCCTTCCTCGAGCGGTGGAATCGAATGTGATCCCACTAAGAGAGAGAGAGAGTGTGTGTGTGTGTGGATTATAAGTGTAATAAAAGGCTGGCGAGAAAAAATTTTAGTCATTAACTAATGTTTGAGTGTGTGTGTGTCTGTGTGTGTGTGAGAGAGAGAGAGAGAGAGAGAGAGAGAGAGAGAGAGAGAGAGAGAGAGAGAGAGAGAGAGAGAATTATAAGTGTAAAAGGCTGGCAAGAAAAAATTTAGTCATTAACTAATGTTTGTGTGTGTGTATGTGTGTGTGTAAACGAGAGAGAGAGAGAGAGAGAGAGAGAGAGAGAGAGAGAGAGAGAGGAGAGAGAGAGAGAGAGAATTATAGTGTAAATGGTCATAAGAAAATTTTGTTATTAACTAATGTTTGAGTGCGTGTATGTGTGTGAGAGAGAGAGAGAGAGAGAGAGAGAGAGAGAGAGAGAGAGAGAGAATCATATGTAAACGGCTGGCAAGAAAAAATTTAGTCACAACTAATGTGTGTGTGTGTGTGTGTGTGTGTGTGTGTGTGAGAGAGAGAGAGAGAGAGAGAGAATTTTAAGTGTAAAAGGCTGGCAAGAAAAAATTTAGTCATTAACTAATGTTTGTGAGAGAGAGAGAGAGAGAGAGAGAGAGAGAGAGAGAGAGAGAGAGAGAGAGAGAGAATATATTGTGAGTACCGATTTTATCCAGTGGGGTGAGGATTATTTCGTCGAGACCATCCCGTTTCGATGATAGATATCTTCTTTCTTCTTCTCTCTCTCTCTTCTCTTCTTTCTTCCTTCTTCTCTCTCTCCACACCATATTTGCCACCCATAACAGTCGATCACCAAATCTAGGGATCTATAGTCACTGCACAGGTCAAAAGAAGCAAACTGGATTTTAGGGACTATAAACTTCAGGTTCCTCCTCTCGTCCGATCTGGGTATCGAACGCCGGTCGTCCAGGTGTGGGGGGAGAGAGAGAGAGAGAGAGAGAGAGAGAGAGAGAGAGAGAGAGAGAGAGAGAGAGAGAGAGAGAGAGACGGGGGGTGGTTTGTTGACTATATGAATTGTAGAGAGAAAGAGAGACGGGTGTTTAGTTGGACTATAAGGAACTGGAGAGAGAGAGAGAGAGAGAGAGAGAGAGAGAGAGAGAGAGAGAGGGGAGGGTCTGACCTATATGAACTGGGGACGGAGAGAGAGAGAGAGAGAGAGAGAGAGAGAGAGAGAGAGAAAGAGAAACTGATTTTTGTTTACTAAATGAATTAGAGAGAGAGAGAGAGAGAGAGAGAGAGAGAGAGAGAGGAGAGAGGTATTTAGTTGACTGAGAGAGAGAGAGAGAGAGAGAGAGAGAGAAGAGAGAGAGAGAGAGAGAGAAAATGTAGTGGAATTCAATACGCTCACCTGTGGTCGCGATTCCCTTTGCTGACAGATCATTGTCAGGTCCTGTACATTCAGCCGCTTCTATGTGCCCCTTGAAGGATAAAAACCAGTTTTTTCCTTATTTTCTTTTTGTTTTTTCTTTTTTACATTGCTTTTATTCCTTTTTTTTACTGCAAGAGTTGGTATGACTGTCAGCTAGTTCTCTATTTTTAGTTTTATTTAATGGCAGCCAGTTTTTTAAGGGACTTTTTTCTTATTTTTTTCCCCTTCTTTGTCCATTTTATTCGGCTCTTATTTTCCTTTCATGTTTACTTACTCCTTGGGTTGCGTTTACATAGTTCTGTTTACTTTTCGTTATTTCTTGCATTCAGTGTGAGAGATGGCTGCTTAAATATTTTCGCAATAAATACTGTTCACATAAAATTCTTCTATAAGGACGGTGGTGCTTTATTCGTTTATTTTCATACAAAACTTAATGTTTTGAATTCTACAAATGCCTATCGTCATCATTTGTGGCCGAGTATTTTAATTAATGGCGACTTTTTCACAACAAACCGTAAGTTAATTACCTACTCAAAAACAGGTTCGAAATATTGCATTGCCTCTGCTATGTTGATAATAACATCTACACTGAAAATAGAACCTGTCTTTATGAATATCTGCATATATATTAAAATATTTCAACTTGGAGTTTTATGATAATAGTAACAAGGTCATAATAGAAGTGTTGAAACAGTATGAGTAAATCTTACAAGTATAATCTCAGCATGATTGTGGTATAAAAGTAAAAAGGTCGTTTTAAATTGCATTATTGGTATAACTGCTAAAATATCCAAATTGCTTGAAATTACTTCGCAATCTGTGCAACCTTTTCGAGTCACTGAAGTATAGTTTCATCAGTGATAACTAATATACTGAAAACGAATAAAAGGAGAAACGTTTTCTATGTGAATTTCACACAAACGTTTTAGAGGTCAAGGCGAGAAAAACCGGGAATTTGTTTTCAAACAGCCATAACAATGAGGACCATTTGTTCCAATAAATTTCCCCCTTTGAGACCGACTTGGGAAAAATAATCTCGAGAAAAGAGTGCTATGTTCTCCAGCGGAAATCAGTGGAAAAAGGAAAAAGGAAAATGGAAAGAGGTGAAGACAAAGGTGAGAAAAACAAGGATTAGCGTCCATTTCCATGCGTGATCTTCCAAGATGAGGACGGGTTTTGCGGAGGGATTTGCGGAGAGATATTATATACCAGGGACCACAAATACCCACCAGAAGAACAGCGGGGGGAGGATAATGAATAGGGAGGCTGGATAGGGAACTAGTAGGGGGTGGGGGGAGGGGAGAGGAGATCCCCCACCATGATTTAGCCAAGGATGAGGATGAAAAGGGAAGAATGGCTAGGGAACTAAATAGACGAGGGAGAGCCCTCGATCTAGCCTGGGATGAGAGAAGGATTTAATGCCCATGTCATGCCTTAGCTAATTGGTTTCCCTTTCGGAGGTGACCCCAATAACATCCCCCACGAAAGGCCTCCTAATTAGATTAGCACCTTCCTCCTACAGCGTCCTTCAAGGCCCATTATTCGCTTCTGATGCCTTCTTTCTGCGGTCGATGAGTGATTGCACAGAGAAGAGTTTACTGTGATTCTTAAAAAAAAACACATTTTTCAATCAAGCTTTGAAAGGTGAATCGATATTCTAGGTGATAACATAAGGTACAACAACACTAACATTAACCAAAAAAAATTTGTAAAATAACCTTTGAAAGGTCAACCGATATTCTAAGTGATAACACTATAATAGCTACAATAAAAATAAAAAATAAATTTAAATAAACTTTGGAAGGTCAATCGACGTTCTATGTGATAAGACTACTGTTGGAGGATTAGTTTCCGTTTATTACGACTTCCTTCGAAACAGCAACTGTATAACAAGAACAGCTTTAAAAATGGTGATGTAATACTGATTCCAACCAAGCTGTCTGACTATACACTGAAAAACCGAGCTTTATAGGAAGAATTTTTTATAGTATTTGTGAACTATATGATGGATTTCTAACCAGCATATATATACTTCAATTTCAAGAATGAGTTTGCTGGTAATTTCAGAGAAATTTCAACGCCCACATTTTCTACCAGTTTGGAGCCACCCTAAAATGTTTTCATTGGCTTAGTATGAATGGCTGAAAGTGCTTGTGCCTGGTGTTCTCGGGACCAGTGTTCGTTCCATCCAAAGATGCCGATATTAAGACTCTACTGGGTGATAAAACTTGAAAAGTGGTGGGTTGGGGTTACCAAGCTGAAGAAAGCCTGGGAGAGTTAAGCAAACATCTGTGGGAGTGACTAAAACAACATTAACTTAACTTTCGATGCTGTTGATTGCCCTCCCACGGTGCATTTAGGCATGTCAGCAAGGATGTTTTTTTAACACCATTCCCTTTCTTTCCATCCAGCCAGTCTCAGTATCGGCTTCCAGCTGGATGGCTGAAAGTGTCTTCCAGCTAATTTTCAAACCCCATCACCTCAAAAGTTAGATTTATAAACATGTACATAGCGCTTAAGCCAATTTTAGAAGGAGGGAGTTAAACTGGCTGGAAAGCAAGCTGGAAGAATAGGAAGTGAATATTATATAAAACATCCCTTTGTATATATAAAATGCACCACGGAGGTGCAATTGACGGCATCGAAGTTAAAAATGTTGTTGATTTAGTCCTCCCACGGGCTACTCACGGATGTCATATAACCCTAACCCATACGATATATACCATCCAGTATCTATATCGGCTCCTTGGCGGCGAAACATTAGGATAAAGAATCAAAACACATTACCTACTGTACTAGCCAAACATTTTAGAATTCAAACTGTGTACATTATGTTTATAAATATATATATATATATATATATATATATATATATATATATATATATATATATATATATATATATATATATATATATATATATATATATATATATATATATATATATATATATATATATATATATATGTATATAATTATATAAATAAACATAAGGATAAAAATCAAGACAGAACCCCAAGGAGCAAAGTCCCTCACTTGCCCAGGTTTTGCACTCTTTTCCCTTGCCTGGTTATTTTTTTCAAGGTGGGATATCAGTTCGCTTCTCACCTGGCGTAAGGTTCTATGCGATTTACTTCAGAACTTCCTGGTCTTCCTCAAGGTTGACTGAGATATTTTCTTTTTCTAAATAAACAATGTGTTCTAAGAAATCAGATATCTGCCCATGGCTAAATTCCCTGCTTGACGTTTAAGTCACTCTTCCCTTAGCATTTTTTTCAAAGGTGGGATTTAGTGACCCTGGCATTTATACAAACTTTTATTCCTCAAAACAGATTTTAACTGTGTGTTCAACTGGACAAAACTTAAAATATATGTCATCAAAATGCACTAAATACATAACAATAAAACACATTTTACACTACACACACAGGTTCACACACACATATATACACATATATATATATATATATATATATATATATATATATATTATTTATATATATATATATATAAAATACATTTATATATACTGTATATATATATATAATATATACATATATATATATATGTATGTGTGATAATTTTTCATAATTTTTGTATATACACTTTGTACTCCCAATATTAGCCAAAATAACTTATTAATAGCTAATTCCCTAATCATCAGGAATAACTTAAATCCAAAGGGAGTTACATAATGGTAAATCCAACTACCTTAACCAAGATTCGAACTCTTATACTGTATATACTGTTTTATATATGTCCATTATATATGTATGCATATATATATATTATATATATATATATATATATATATATATATATATATATATATATATATATAATATATATATATATATATATATTATATATATATATATATAATAATGTGTATGTGTGTGTGTCACCTTCAACAGCATCCTCCCTCTCTTCCCACTTCCATTTCCCCCCTTCTCCGGTTCCTCTATTTCCATTTCCTCCCCTGCGCGTCCTTCCCTTTCTCAGACCAGAGGGCGTGGCTGGGATGTAACTCGGAAGAGCGGAGGTCCCTGGTGATGACTTCCGATTGACTTTTGCAATATCCGAAAGTAATCAAGTGAAATGGAAATTGCAAATCCACCTTCGGAGTTTAGGAGAGTCTACCGAAGGTAGAGATACATCCCTAAAATTAAGGATTAGAGAGGGGGTTGGGGGGTGGGGGTGGAACTGAAGGATGGATGGGGAGAGGGTAGGCTAGGGAGGAGGAGGAGGAGAGGAGGAAGAGGAGATGGAAAGTGTGGAGGATGCACCGACTTCCAGATCAAGTGGAGATACCACTGGCATACTTTCATATCATTGGAAGATAACGCTGTGATACCTTAAGATCAACACGATACCACTGGGCTACTTTAGGATCAAGAGAAGATACCATTGGTATACTTTAAGATCATTGGAAGATAGATACCACTGGATGCTTTAAGCTACGGAGGAGATACCACTGGGATGCAAGCACAGAGGAGATACCACTGATGCTTTAAGCTACAGAGGAGATACCAACTGGGATGCTTTAAGCTACAGAGGAGATACCACTGGGATGCTTTAAGCTACGGAGGAGATACCACTGGGATGCTTTAAGCTACAGAGGAGATACCACTGGGATGCTTTAAGCTACAGAGGAGATACCACTGGGAAGCTTTAAGACCAAGAGAAGATACCACTGGGATATGTTACGATCAAGAGAAGATACCGCGGGGATACTTTAAGATCAAGATCAAAAGATCAGCATTCAGTATTCTCAACGATTAAACTTGGCTTAAAAGTTTCATTGTTTAATAAAATCGATTTGCTAGTCTACATGTCAACATAATACAATTCCCTTTAAATTTTAACAAACGAATGTTTTTACAGATTTAATATATGATGTTTTCGACCAAGATTATATATGTATATTATATATATATATATATATATATATATATATATATATATATATATATATATATATATATATATATATATATATATATATATAGATTAAATAGAAGACAAAAAGCACCAAGACAAAAAAAGCACCATGAGAGAGAGAGAGAGAGAGAGAGAGAGAGAGAGAGAGAGAGAGAGAGAGGGTAAAGCTATTCTCGTCCATTCTCTTCATTGACAGCATAGGTTAGCAGTAGGCTGTTGGCATCTGTCCCCCGTAATAACATCTCAATTAACGCTTTAAAGAGAGCCGTTTAACTTCCCTGCGCAACAGAACGAGAAGGGCACGAGGTGGGCATTGCAGGTCGTGCCAGGTTAAGCCAGGGACTTAGACCTTGGCCAGGGGTCCCCGTCGGGTCGAAACGTGGTTGGCTCAACAAGTGTTATTATCCGTCCGCAAACGGTCGACCTTTTGATCCCGTTTCTTCTTCTCTTTGATTTGTGGCCTCCGGCTGGTCGTTACTCACTTTGCGATGCGGGCCGAAGAAGCGCTCGCCTACCGACGGCTTGATCTTTTAAAAAGGGCCTCTGTTTCAGTCGGGAGGTTTTAATGTTGCCCGAAAGCGCCCTGCTCAGGTCTGACTCTTTCACCCACCCACTTTAGTGGTTGTTGCAAGTTCCATTAGGGACTGTTTGCCTGTTTGCAAGGTAAGGCATTAACTTTTCCTCTAACCCCTCTCTCTTGCCAGAGCTTGGTACCAGCGTTAATGTACAAACGCTCATGACTGCGTTCATATCCGAAACAGAGTTTGACGTCCTCAAGAGCTTTCTAAATCCTCCACAACTTTCTTCTCTTGCGATGTTTGCAGTATAGTTGAGGTCACCGGAAAGATTTACGCATCGCTAATTGATCCTTGTTCGGTAGTAATTAGTAAAAAAAAATGCTAATGACATTTTTGCTTTTAAATGCAAAGACCTACTATATCCTACAATCGAGCTGCAAAGCTAACTTACAGACACACTTATTATAACAGCTTTCAAATTAATTTACAGCTAATTACTGGCGTGTTTTGAGATTTAACAGGTGTTTACGCCATTCCCAAACATATTTCGAGTCATCCAAACAAACAATCGTATCTTAAGAGTATGTACACGTGTTAGGCAAACGACCGTCATTCAGACAAGATGTACGGTAACATTACGCCCCTCTCTAGCCGAGACGAATGATTGTACTATTATATGTACTAAAGAAATGAGCTCCAAACCGCAATCCCTTTCTCGGTAATCCAAGGCACAGCCGAAGGAAAAGCTACCTGGGGAGCGTAACTCAATCTGCAATCACATCACTTCAACCCATGTTTTCTCACTCGGGGGAGAGAGAGAGAGAGAGAGAGAGAGAGAGAGAGAGAGAGAGAGAGAGAGAGAGAGAGAGAGAACCGCATTTGCCGTAGGAAATATAATACCGATTCCTCCCCCTTATATATACTTGAGGTCCTCGTTTTTGCCTTTGTGAAATTCTATGTTTCTTTCCTGCTCCATCCTGCCTGAGAATCACCACAGTCGACTGACCACAGAGTACCTAGTAAAACTGCACATGCCAATTGGGGTTTGTATCTACGCTTCAATTTCTTCAGTATCTTTTGGTTCTTCTTTCAAATAAAACCAGCCGCCTTTATCTTGACTCCTTCTGCATTTTAATTTCTGGGTAATTCACGCCGTCAGATTACGTCGTTTTCGAGTATGTAGAAGTATTAATCAATTCAACCTGACTTATTACTTGATGAATCTTATAATCAACCACAAACTGAACTACAATGAATAGTGAATCGCTCTCGATTAATCACTAATCAGTCAATAATTTAAATGCTTTACTTAATTATTTATTCATTTGTTATTCATTTATTTATTTACAACGCAAATTTACAAAACGTAAATAAACCCTGATATTACAAGATGATGTTACTCAGTGTTGATGCATTCCTTTAATTAAGGAAGTTGTTAGTGCTTTCAAGGTAGTGAATATTTTCATAAATACTGAAAGTACGTATTTGAGTTGTATGGATGTGTACCAGTACGTTAAGATGTTACAATTACTGCACAATACGTATTATGCAGCTAACCATAATACATGAGAGTGAATACATGGACGTCAAATTGACTTCGGTTCTTTAAAAGCAATTCGTTAATATGAGGGGTAAGTGGCGTTATGATCGTAAAAAAAATGGTTACTGGAAGTGTTACATAACAGTTTTTTTTTTTTATGTAGCAACATGAGAGGATAGTCATATAAAGGACTAAGAATATAGCGTCGTATTTTCAGAAACTCTCTCTCTTTCTGTCAAGTAATAGAACCAAACTTAGATTTCCGTCCGATATTAGAATCAAAGGTAACTCTCTCTCTCTCTCTCTCTCTCGCCGAGTTGTGTACAGTGCTTGCTTACTTTATTCGTTTAAGGAGACGGGTTCGATCTCGGAAGAAGAAGAGGCGATCTGGGCTCTTTCCTTTACCCCATAGTTGACCTAGGCACAGCGAATTATACCAACTGCAGTGAGTCACAGCCGCGCTTGGTATGAGAGAGAGAGAGAGAGAGAGAGAGAGAGAGAGAGAGAGAGAGAGAGAGAGAGAGAGAAATTAACATATTAAGACAATCGTTGCTCCGTTAAACAGAAAACACGACGTCATTTAAGAACCCGGGAGGGCTGGAGTAGGGGCGGGTGTTTGAACCATTCATGAGACATTAATCAGATCATCAGATATGTCCTGCCCCTCTCTCTCTCTCTCTCTCTCTCTCTCTCTCTCTCTCTCTCTCTCTCTCTCCCCACATATCCTTAGAAGTTAGCAAGCAGTATTGATCAACTATCTCTTTTTGACTCTTAACACAAATATAAACATACAGAACCGAATGTTTGTCTCTTTTCCTCTTGCTAATGCCTTCTCTCTCTCTCTCTCTCTCTTCTCTCTCTCTCTCTCTCTCTCTCTCTCTCTCACCCTAAGTCCACACAAATATGTAAGCAGTATTAATCAACTATCTCTGTCTCTCAACACTCACACATGCACATACAGAACCGAATGTTACTTAAACCTCGCTCTCTCTCTCTCTCTCTCTCTCTCTCTCTCTACAACGGGGAAGAGCCCACGTCATGTGAAAATTATAGCAATGGAGACCTGAAGGACGTGGTGAAGGACATTAATGGCGAGCTTCAAGAGAATAATACCTATGCACTTGCTGCAGACACGCCCAACGAGGAAGAAGGACAGGTCTCTGCCCTCGCCTCCTCCCTCCTGCAGGGCATAGGATGCGGGTCATCCATCCTACAGTAAGAAAACGCTGCGCAAGCTTCCCAGGACACAAGACGGTTAGGTAACAGACAGAGGAGTTACGTAATAGAGTCATCTGTTTCTGTCTTTTTCCAGGATTCTCTATTTGCCGCGTTTCACCGTTCCTTCCTTTTACTGTACCTCCATTCATATTCTTTCTTCCATCTTACTTTCCAGCAATTGTTTCATGCTGCAACTGTGAGGTTTTCATCTTGTTACACCTTTGTAGCCTTTCTTCTCTCAATTTCCCTTTCAGTGCTGAATGACCTTCTAGGTCCCAGCGCTTGGCCTTTGGCCTAAATTGCACATTTTATTTTATTCTTTCACCTTTCCCAAGGATCTTCGGCTTCTGCTTCTGTGTTCCCTGTTCCGCGTTCCATCCTTTTTCTGCAGTGGGGGCGGGGGGTGTCACCCCATCCTTCTGTGTTCTGTTCCACTCTTTGCCCTCCAGTCTTTCCCTCGTTTTCTTAACAGCCTGGGCAAGAAAAGGGCACTGGCTTGCCCATGCAATTGGTCTTTGACTTTCAATACACTGAAAGTTTCAGTAGAATCAATAGTAATGACTGACCTTTCTAAATAGAAAGCGTAAATTTTCACATCTCATAAATCTCATTGTTTTTGTTTTTCTCTTTCGTTTCCTAAGATCTGGCTAAAAGTGCATTCTGTGTCTCTGGGCGAATGGCTCTACTGGGGTAGGCCTAAAATCACTATTGCTCAGAAGGAATTGGAAAATAAAATTTAGGCCAACGGCCAAGCGCTGGGGCCTATGAGGTCATTCAGCGCTGATAATAATGCTGAGAAAACGGTTAGGAGAAGGTGGAAAATAAGATGAAAGACAATGTGAGTGGAGGTATAGTAAAAAGAAAGAAAGGGTTTGTAGCTAGGGGCCGAGAGGACGCTGAAAAGAACCTTAAGTAATGCCTACAGTGTACCGAGTGAGGTACACTGACAGCGCTACCCCTCTACGGCGGTTGTTCAGAAGGAACTTGACTCGCCGGGCAGCATAAATATTAAACATTAAAAATCCTCAAGGAACTCGGCCGTCAAAGTTAATATCATTACATGAAACTAACAATGTTGACTTAAAGCTAAGTTGCGACTTGGTCAATTTGTCAAGCCTACCATTTGAATGATTGTATGAAGAGAATCTTGGTCATTTGTTTAATGTACTTTTTGAGGAAAATTTATACAAGTTATGATCTTGCACTTCAGTTTGTAATCTATAGAGTCTAAGTAAATAATTTAATATTTTTCTTATTTCCTAAAATCTACATTTTCACAGATGGTGAGAGCTTTTGTAGAAATAATGCTTCACAGCCCTACTTCTACAACACGCACTTACTTTACGCTTAAAAAATACATAAATGTAACCGTAAGCAACATCAACAAGCCAATCATTTTGTTTCCTGTGACTTTAACTTCTGAAAAACAAACCGATTCCAAAATATGAAACTCATACCTCTCAGGTATCAAAGGTTATAAAGGTCTTTCCTTTCGCAAGTCTTCCAGCCCATGTATCAAGGCTTTTGCAGATCTTTATCTCCTACATCCACCCAATGCTTCAGCGTTATACACGCCAAACGAGGCTTTCTTCCTTCTGCTATCGTTTACGTTCAATGAATGATTGACGTTTTGACTTAAGTTTTCATTCCCGCGCTTAGTCTTCTTCTTCGTTGCAGTGGTTGTGACTGCTGGCTCTAATCGGTTTTTGTTACATGATCTTATTATGATGACGAATCCAGTCTGGGTTTTAACAATTCAAATTAAGCAAAATCAGCGTAAAGAGAGAGAGAGAGAGAGAGAGAGAGAGAGAGAGAGAGAGAGAGAGAGAGAGAGAGAGCGAGTCGTCTGAATGTGTGTAATACATCATCACTAGAAAGAACACCAACATAATTATTCATACTCGTTCTCTCTCTATTTGAGAAGTACATCATCACAAAGAACATCAACATCATTACTCTTATTAACCCCGGCCCCTTCCACCTTCCCCTCTCTCTCTCTCTCTCTCTCTCTCCTCTCTCTCTCTCTCTCTCTACTCTCTCGTCTGCCTAAAACTTCCACAAATCATCAATTGTACGCATGGCCACGCCTAAGCACTGACCTACGGTGACCTCGCATAAGTTAACCGTGGCCCCCTTTGAAAGCTCTTCCACTAACCCAACTCATTACGTCGCGATAGCACCTCCAAGAGGGTAATTAACACATACTAATCATCGCAGGGATAATATTATCAACAGTCTGCCGCGCTCGGGACGATCTCTCTCCTACTCATAACCCGTATTTAACGAATGAGTGACTCAGATCCGGGTTTGATAAAAGTGTTTTGGAGAGCATCGTCATATCGTACCCAAGGGCTTATTTTTATTCATTCGCGATCCCTGGTCATTTTGTACCTTGATTATTAGTTTATCGCGAATCAGGTTCGGTCTAACTCCTACTAAACGAATCAAGGGACTTAGATCAGGGTCTGATAACCACGATTTGGAGCATCTTTGGGCTGCATCTCAGCATCGGTCTAGATATCAAATTAGACAGTTTTGCTAACTCCAACCCTCCATAATCTATTAGCTTGCTTATTCAACCGCACCTATTTCCCCTGCAATACTGATCTCGCCCACTCATTCTATTGGCTTCTCTGGCATCATTGTAACCCATTGCCATTCACATCAGACTCCTAATGATTATTGCGAACTCAGAAGCATGCGTATTTAGTATGACGTCATTATCCCACGCCTCCAAATCAATGGTGCTCCAGTCACTCCTCTACTGACTTTAGACCTAGTGAAATTAAATCAAGAGGAAAAGATTCATACAAGACTTTGTCTTCATTAAGAAGTCTTGCCGTTTGGACAAGGGGCTCTCAGGGTCATCCAGCACGTTTGCCCTCAAGTCTTGACGATCCCGAAAGGTGAAAATTACTTACCCTTCACTGAAGGCTGAGGAAACCCTTTGTTCTCGCTGAAAAGCGATGGGCGGGGGTAGAATTCTACGTGAGATTAATTAATGGTATCGAGCACTGATTTTTACACACCCACACATGTACACATACACATATACATATAAAAATGTGTGTGCGTGCTTTTCTTCTTTTACAATGACTATCCCCCCTCAGAAAATCGATTATTATTATTATTATTATTATTATTATTATTATTATTATTATTATTATTATTATTATTCGGAAGATGAACTTTATCCATATGGAACAAGCCCACAGGGGCCACTGACTCGATATTCAAGTTTCCAAAGAAAATGGTGTTCATTTGGAAGAAGTAATCGTAAAGTAATATTGTCAGCAGTAACAATAAAACTGTCAGATCTTCACGAATCACATAAGAAAAGAATATTGAAGCATTGAATGAGTCTCCAAATTTCAGGGTTGATGAAATTAGCATTATTTGTTCTTTTCTCAACGAACATTTCGATAAGAATTACTGGTAACGTACTATTAATTTCCTTTCTATTTAAGGGTTTTCAAAGTGTTACTAAATTTTGATTTTTTCAAGTGCTGAGGCCTACAGAAAGGGCATCCCAATTTTTTTTTTGTAGCCTAGGCCTCAACAAACCAAAAAAAAAAAAAAAAGATGGGAGGTGGGCGGCCTTGTAGCCTAGGAAACTAAAAAGCAGGGAGAGAATTTCAAAGCCTGAAGCACAAGAAATAAATAAAAATAAATAAGTCACTGAACTTTGTAATAAATGGTTACTGAATATCACGATTTATAAGGATGTTCCCATTATCCAGAAAAGTAAAATGATATACAACTTCATTACAGACCTTATGGTGTAATTGTGTCAATATCAAAGAAAATCAATTAAAACTATTAGGCTGTAATCCCAGCTCGCTAAACATTCATTATAATCAAGAAATGGAATCATGTTGAAGACGGTCTGATCTAGTTTACGGGTTCTTTTCCTGTTTTGTTTTGAGAGATCCTCGTACTCGATGTCCGAGCGCGCTGAAAATCTGGCATCCTTATACTAAGCCACTAAGATCGCCCTCTATGAGACAGATCCAAAGTTATTTTGAAGTTCATCGCCTTCTATATCAGCCTAAGAGGCCCGTGTGGAGACTTTTACGATAACCAGACAACCCTACACAAGACCATACACGCAAAACTGTACCATCAAGACACGACTGGCCCATTGTACTTTCCTAGATGAAGCAAACCCAATCGAGATCATTTTGCTGACACTAGTCAGGACAAAAGAACACTCGGAAAAGTTCGGCTGCTGACACTAGTCGTGAAGTAAGATTACTCGGGACAGTCATGCTGACACTCAGCATGACGGAAGGGCTCCATCAGCCATCCCTTTCCCACGTTCTTGATCGCCATCAAATAATCCTGACGGTGCCGAGCCACTGCACGGTCGTCGCTTCTCACTGTGGTCTGTGGGAGCGAGATTCAACGCCCGCCGAATTCGGTAGTTTGTTGTTTTTTATTATTGTCAGCCCATCCATAACGTCATTCTCTTGTTCTTCCTACGGTATCGAATTGCGGGGAAGTCATATTACTTTTGATCGTAGATTAGGCTTGTGGAAATACGAGAAGGTTTGTTATTATCCGGAGAAAGTTGGCTAGGCCCAGGCTAGGCCTATTCTATATTTGCACAACTTCGGCGAAGGATTCCTCACGGCTGAAGACCGCATAATATATATTGCATATATGACTACGTATAGGATGTTCGTATTCTCTCTCTCTCTCTCTCTCTCTCTCTCTCTCTCGACAAATTTTGGTTATTAAAAACGTACAGGCAACAATAATAAGTCTAAGAGAATACAGAGAAATAATATATATACCTTTGGGAGGTCAAGCTCATAATAATCATTAAGAGGTTCAATCTATGTAGTGATAAATACATATACCATACCCGCAGGAAGTACGCATATACACTAACGCATACACACACATGTACTATATATGTGTGTGTGTCTGTCAGTCTGTCTGTCTGTGTACGGACAGATCCAGAGATATTTTGCAAAAAAAAAAAATAATCTGTTCCCCTCTGAAGGAGAGTAAAAAATAATCTATGAAATCCTCTGAGATATACTCGTATGAAGAACGAGAGAGAGAGAGAAGAGAGAGAGAGAGAGAGAGAGAGAGAGAGAGAGAGAGAGAGAGAGGAATTACCTCTCTCACCTTGACACCCAAAATCCCCATCGGTTCCCTTAAAAGCTGAGGGACTTATGGTCGGGTTCGTCACGCGAGAAGTCTGATTAAGAGGACCTATGTCCCTCTTAGGAAGAAAGGACACGTCACTTTCCTCAACTTCTATCACTGTAATTTGCTGTTGGCTGTGGTTTATTTGCCTTTTTTCATCCGTATCAGATGGATAGCCGTGAGGGAAATAACAGAGAAGTATTTCTCTCTCTCTCTCTCTCTCTCTCTCTCTCATGAAAAGGAAAAAAGATAAGTTTTATTTTTATACCTTGGCCTACTTTCAAAGGTCACAGGTCAATTCAAAGGTCAACATTTGATCATTGTTTTGATAACTGTGACATCTATGAAGAAAA
The DNA here is from genome assembly GCF_040412425.1 of Macrobrachium rosenbergii. NCBI lineage: Eukaryota > Metazoa > Arthropoda > Malacostraca > Decapoda > Palaemonidae > Macrobrachium > Macrobrachium rosenbergii. Next base: position 45,340,317 of record NC_089791.1, read on the forward strand.
CGACTGAATAATAATATACACAATAATAATAATAATAATAATAATAATAATAACACACAATAATATATAATAATAATAATAATAAGTGGACTCGTAACAATGAACGTATGATAACTATTATTGGTAAAGCTAGTTATTGCTTCTCGGTAAGTACCTTGTAGGTACAATGGAAGGAAGTTTTGGTTCCAATAAAATAACAATGTAAGGATGGTTTCCATCAAGACAAATCATACAGTCTCATCGAAGTAAAAAAGTTAAGTATACCACAGTTTTACCAGGTTCACCGAAGTGTTAATAATCTGAAGAGGTCACTCAATGAAAGTTTTCACATATGCTCAACTAGATATACTCACCCCGTTCAGTGAAATATAATTCCAGCACACACACATATATGCATATATACACATGCACGTACACATGCGCTGGTGTTAACATGACCTTCCAACTTCTGAAACGAGTAATATCAAACATTCTTACGTACTCTACAGCAAAATTGTGTTGTTGAACGCCTCTCAGTGTAAAATCCTTAATCGAATTCATTTATTCTTTGGCTCTTTAAACTAACATTCGTGTATTTTGTGACATAATTTCCCGCTGTCATATAAACTTGTTCGTGTCTGTAAAATTGCCATTGTTTTGCCTCATATTTCCCCGTCAGTTACAGGATAATTTTGCGGTGAAAAGGACGTCTATCCATTTGCCCTCTGCAACCATATAATTCAGGAAAAAATAAGCTGAATGCTTCTCAAACTATTACTACAGATAAAACGTTTTGCGGAGAAAAGGAAGTCTATCCACTTGCCCTCTGCATCATATATTTCCGGAAAAAACAATCTAAATGCTCCTCAAACGTATTACTATAGATAAAATGTTCTGCGGAGAAAACGACGTCTATCCACTTGCCTTCTGCAACCGTATAATTTCGGAAAAAAATAAGCTGAATGTTTCTCAAACACATTACTACAGATAAAATGTTTTGCGGAGAGAAGGACGTCTATCCCCTTGCCCTCTGCACCATATAATTCCGGAAAAGATAAGCTAAATGTTTCTCAAACATATTACTACAGATAAAATGCGTATCAACGAAAAGCAGAAACCAGAAAGATTAAAACAAAAGAAATTAATTTTTTTCTGTACTGGGAATAGGATAATGTTTTCTACTGTACATGTAATGATGATATAAATACTGACCGATCGATTTCCCTTACAAAAGCATCAAAACGTTTTGCACAGTGACGATGCAACCCCGCCCCCCCCAACCAAAAAAAAAAAACTGGCAGCCACTGAAGCTACATCGTGAATGTTGTAACCTTCATAATACATTACAGTACTCACTATGGTACACCTTATCATCCGTCCAACAATATTAGTTCACACAAAAAATAATGAAAGCCATTACATGTAAACACCACGTCGATTAACAGGCACCCACTACTGAATGATGTATAGTACAGATTGTATAAGCCCTACAAAGATTTTGGCAAATTGTTGCCTATGTACCCGGTCAAGTGAAAGCCCCTCTTGATAGTATGGACTGCATTTCTGTCTACCGTGAATTATATTTAGAATTTTTTCTCTGGCTTAATAATAATAATAATAATAATAATAATAATAATAATAATAATAATAATAATAATAATAATAATAACAATAATAATAATAATAATAATAATAATAATAATAATAATAATTTCAGCAAAATGAGTACCTAAAGTGATCCCATTACTTTTGATTCAAAGCCTTCAAAGGATATGAAAAAAAATATATATATATAATTCCGTGTTCTCTGAGAAGAAACTTCTATGATAGCGACATACAATAACATTTGGACACAAAAAATGCCACTATAATTAGTGATTTCAATACTGGTCACTTATAGTTTCCTTCGTATAGCTTGGTATGAATGTATGTTTATGTATAAACATAACTGGGATTTATATAGTGACGGCTTCCTATAAACGCGTCTATAGAGCACGCTAAAAAACATGTCATTAAGAACATACTTAAGGCCTGGTATTCTAAACATTGTCAGTTGGAAAACATGAAGTATGTTTTCCAACGGATAA
>NC_089791.1:45347382-45369882 GCF_040412425.1 Macrobrachium rosenbergii
TATTATATAGAATATATATATATATATATATATATATATATATATATATGTATATATATATATATATATATATATATATATATGTATCTATATTTATAATATAAATTATACATAAATATATATACATACACAAACATACTATATATTGTATAATTCATTTTATACATAAAATACACACTAATATATATAGTAATATATATATATATATATATAATATATATATATATATATATATATATATATATATATATATATATATATATATATATATATATATATATATATATATATACATGCGTTGCTCATACACCCAACGCACACTTTCTAGGAAACACCTTGCATCATACCCTACCTAAATTCAACTTCACTCTCCCGAAATAAGCCCATATTCGGGCTGGGAAACCAGACTCTAATATCGTGACGAAGGACTTCCATACTTTTAAAGTCACAAAAAGTCCTTTTCTTTCTTTCTTTCTTTTTAGTCCTCTGATTTTAAAAATAAGGTAAGTGACTTTTTGGCGCATCTTTAACCCTCCCATCTGACCCCCACCCCCCCACCATGGGACACATCTGATTCCGCTAAAGTGATTCGATACCTTTTGTGTCGCTGGAGAGATTCGCCGATACCCCGAATAAGGCGTAATGGAGCGTTTGTGGGATCGGATTCCTTTCGCGGGGAATCGTGTCCCGGATGGAGATGATTGTGTCGCTGTTGATGGTGATGGCGATGATGATGATGATGATGATGATGATGGAGGTGGTAGCAATGATGGTGGTGTTTTTGCGGTGGCAGAAAAGGCTATGACGATTAAGCCGCTGGTGTTAATAAAGGAGCTTATGTTGATGGTGGTAAAGATAGCATTTGCAACGTTACAACTGAATTTCGTTTATTCTTTAATATTCACTTCAGTAATTGAGGTTTTTGCTACTTAAATTGTCAGCGTTTATTGACATTAAATATTGTAATTGAAACGTTTCTTCTTTAATTTTTACCTCCAGAAACTGAACAGAAGAGAACAGAATACAAAATTTAGACCAAAGCACAAGCGCTGGGACCTACGGGGTAATTCAGCGCTGAATAGGAAAATGGACAGCAAGACGGTTTGAAAGGTGTAACAGGAGGAAAACCCCGCAGTTGCACTTTGAAACAACTGTTAGAGATGGTGGAAAGTCAAATGGAAGAAAGAATATGAACGGAGGCACAGTAAAACGAATGAAAGAGGTCGCAGCTAGGGGTCGAAGGGACGCTGCAAAGACCGTTGAGCACGCTCAGTGCACCACGAGGTGCATTGACGGCCCTACTTCTCACATGGGACCTAGAAACTGAGATTTTGTTACTTGCACATTTAATGTTATTAACATTAAATCCCGACATTTCTTGATTATCTTCCTGACAATTGATCACAATTGCACCGTGATCTGCAACACACAGGTTTCCTAAACTACTGTATTTCTTTCCTTTTTTTTAATTTTCTTAGATCAAGCTTATCTTCAAGCAGAATCATTCTCCTGACAAGAACACACTTTTGCTTAGTAACTGATGTGTTTCACAAGCATATTGTGTGAAAATATTAAATGCTAGTTTTTTTTCAGTTGTCTATAAAAGAGAACTATTGTGCCGGCTTTGTCTGTCCGTTCGCATTTTTTCGGTCCGCCCTCAGATCTTAAAAACTATTGAGGCTAAAGGGCTGTAATTTGGTATGGTTGATGATTGGAGGGTGGATGGTCAACATACCAATTTGGAGCCCTCTAGCCTATACGTAGTTTTTAAAGATCTGAGGGCTGACAGAAAAAAGTGCAGACAGAAAAAAGTGCGGACAGACAGACAAAGCCGGCACAAGAGTTTTCTTTTACAGAAAACTACAACCAAGAGGACTCCATACGGAAATCAGCCTCTAGGGGGAGACAAGACACAGGGAAAGGCGAGCTTTGCTCAAATTGCATGTCTGAAATAAATTAAACAAATTTAAACTCTGATCACTTCCTCTTAGATTCTAAATTTCCAATCTATGGTTCCTAACCAATTTGCGGTGTACTCCCAATGAACAAAATGAGGTGCTAACAATTCCTGAAGGTTGCTATACAGTGATCAGCGTCCGTTTCTATTTCTTCTAGTCCTGTTTGTCATTCTTTCCTAAAGGGTGAACCGAAACGTCTTCAAAATGAAAATGAGAACGAATGAAAGTATGAACTTCTAGCTATGCGTTGTTTTTTAAGTTTCACTAAGCCATTTTACATTAATAAACAAGTAAAAAATGCGGTGAAGTTTCTTCGGCGCAATCGAGTTTTCTGTACAGCGTATAATCAAGGCCACAGAAAATAAATCTATCTTTTGGTGGTCTCGGTATAATACTGTATGAGCCGCAGCCCAAGAAACTTTAACCACGGCCCGGTGGTGGCCATGTTCTATATCGCTGCCAGATGCACGATTATAGCTAAATTTAACCTTAACAAATATAAACTTGAAAGCAGAGGGCTGCAATTTGCATGTTTGATGATTGGAGGGTGGATGATCAACATACCACCTTGCAACCCTCTAGCCTAGTAGTTTTTAAGATCGGAGGGCGGACAGAAAAAAGTGCGACGAGAGACAAGCCGGCACAATAGTTTTCTTTTACAGAAAACTAAAACTTGAATATTAAAATGTTCGCGTTACGTTGAGTCCTTTTTCATAAGTGTGCAGTAATAATCAAATCTACAGGAACGAAGTTTTTTAATTTTCTAATACATATTTTTAATACTGTACTCTTACAATTTTATCACTATGTGATCGGGTGACTCCCTTCTTGTTACGCTCTTCTCACTGTCCTTTGTCATTTTTCTTTATTTTTTTACTTCCATTCAAAACAAACAAGAAAGTCCCAACGCCAAATAAGACGTATAGGCTTCATGGCAAAACTAACCGACCATAACGGTAAAGCGAATAGAGGTCGAATTCCTATGGCTTTCTAGTTCGCTATATATGGGCACATTTCCGTTGTGTCATGCACCTGTGCGGGTGTAGGCCACGGATTGTGTTCTATATCGCCTTTCAAAAACCTATCCTAAGGGCCTCAAAACGAATCCACCAGCTATGCCAGGGACCTCACACGTTCGTAAAAATATATAATGGCACCGATGACCATCGTTATTTTAACGCCATTCGCGGTTCTCAATCCGACGATTTCATTGTCTAGATGTAGTGCAACTTACTATTGATTTTTTTTTTACAGTATTTATACGGGACTTGTATTTGTGGAATTACAGTCTGAAAATTCGTCATTATTATTATTAATATTATTATTATTATTATTATTATTATTATTATTATTATTATTATTATTATTAAATTATTATTATTATTATTATTTCGGAAAAAATGTTCATTATGCCGCTGAGCATATATCGCTCTTTTTTCATCTTGTTGTATAATTTTCTTAATTTTCTTATTATTATTATTATTATTATTATTATTATTATTATTATTATTATTATTATTATTATTATTATTTTTTATTATTAATCTACGCAAAGGACAATTTTAAAATGCCTTAAACTTGTTAGTAACTGATCAATGAATTTCAAAGCATATTGCATTTATCTACCAAATTTCGATCAATAAAACAGCCGTTTGAAATTTTGTAAACTTCTTACGGCTAGCCTAAGTGTATCATATTTATCAAGATAATTTAACACGGTAAATTCTCTAATTATAGTTATTTATTAAATGTCATACACAATCATTTCCGAACAAGGAACTGAACATGAGCACAGGAAAACGAAAGGAGAATAATATTAATATTATATAGTGGAGAAGTAATCGCTTTGTATAACTAAGAAGCCAGAGACCTTTAATAAACCCCAGTTCGAGAAGATGACATAGCAAGGATAAAACGAATAGAAAGATAAATAGAAAGAGAAAATGTGAAAGTCTAGATATTCCTGAGGTAAAGTGGTCACCGTAAAGAAAGCCTATACACATTAATTATATATATGTATACATATATATATATATATATATATATATATATATATATATATATATATATATATATATATGAATATAAATATATATATATAAATATATATATAGTATATATATATTAAATATATAAATATATATATATCAATGAATTTAAAATACAATTTTAGAACATAATTTATATATAATAATTTGGTCCGTTATATATCTATCTTATTTTTCAATACCTTTTTTTAATAATTTCCTCTCACCTCTGGCTCTGTTCTCTCCCTCTCTCTTTCTCTCTTTCTCTCTCTCAGTACCCGTTGAGCTTATCTCGGTGACGTCAACACGCTGCGTCACGATCGATTGACAAAAGATTCTCTTCTTGATTGACAGCGTTATACAAGGAAGGGTAAAAAATGTTTCCATTGAAAATTCGCTATTTTAAAAGAGTTTGGGCGCTGTCTGTGATTTCCGATTACAAATTTGCATATGTGCATACTGGAGGTGAGTGCAAATGGTTTTTATGTGTTTGAGTTTATATATATATATATATATATATATATATATATATATATGTATATATATATATATATATATATTATATATATATACATTATATATATAACATTATTATATATGAATATTACATACTATATATATATACATAAAATGTTTGCTTGTATTTAGTTTGTATTTTATTTTCACCTACCTTCCAAATTCCTTATTTCTTCAATGTGCTGAGTGTTTGCTCTCACGTAATGGTATCCTACTTCTACAAAACTTAATAATAATAATAATAATAATAATAATAATAATAATAATAATAATAATAATAATAATAGGTCTTTCTCTTCTAGATCGAGAACAGGATATGCTGTATATCAGGCCCAACAGTAATATTCAGTGGTGAATTTACAGTTGATTTTATAAAATGTTGTTAAGAGCTTTCGAACCTGGTCCTGGGTTCATCTTCTGATCTAACCGAAGATGAACCCAGGACAGGGTCTGAAAGCTCTTGCAACGTTTTTTATAAAATCAACGTAATTCACCTAAATTTATGTACGTTTTGTGTATTCTCATGTTGAAAAAGTTTGAATTGTATTCCATTGGACTTCATGTCTTTGACAAAATCTTTTGAGCGTTCTCAAAAAAGTTAATGATCCTTTGTAAATGGCGGTCATTATTTAATGAACTTAAAGAATGATTAATGATTAAACTTCTTATCATCTGCGAGGGAGTGTTGCACGGATGTTGAACAAAATGCTTGAGTGTCCTGTTGCATTAATATATCAGGTTACCTTTCCCTCTCTCCCTACACACATCACACACACACACATACAAATACAGTACATACATACTCTCTCTCTCTCTCTCTCTCTCTCTCTCTCTCTATATATATCTCTCTCTCTCTATATATATATATATATATATATACATATATATATATGTATATATATATATATATATATATATATATATATATATTTATATATATTATGTGTATAACTATATATACATATATATATATACATATTACACACATATATATACATATATATACTGTATTTATATATATTATATATATATAACATATATATATATATCTACAGTATTGAGTATATATATATATATATGTATATATATATATATATATATATTTATATATATATATATATATATATATATAAACATGGGGTGTGTGAGGCACATTTATTTGAACATACACCGACCCGCACGTGCTTGTAACATCTGTATGTTAATTAAACGCATGTTTATACCAGAATATTAATGAACGTACCTAAAACTATAAACACGAAGTCATGAATGTTAGGCTCTTTGATACCAACTGAAACGGAATCTCAAAGAGAATAACATAACACCTTGTAATCAACTCGGCACCTACTACTCCAAAACGGTTCTACACTAAAACTAATTAATGCACCCACTCACTAATTGGGCTCGTTTTCCGAAAAAAAAAAAAAAATCCGTCGTGCCTCTGTTGACCTAAGCAATGAATATTGTACATGCTCAGCTATTGACTGGCGGCATGATTTCCATTTGAGGTTGAAAGGCTGTTAGATCAACACATCATACGTACCTTTAAAGCCAATGTCAAAGGGAGATTATATATATATATATATATTATATATATATATAAATATATATATATATATATATATATATATATATATATATATATATATATATATATAAATATTTATATGTATAAATACTCATATATATATGTTGTTATATATAACAATATATATATATATGTGTACACATACCTCTTATATTCATATAATTTGGGAATATATATATATATATGCATCTCCCTATATATATATATATATATATATTATCCCCTGGACCATCAAGTATGCAAACTGTTCGAATCTGTTTGCACCAATCCAGAATATTATTAGGCTACTACAGTGCCAAAGGCTTAAGTTTGCTTTACCAGATTTAATGTTTAATTTGGGAACAGGATTAAATTATACCCAAACGGAAATCACAGTTTTGACATCCATTTATGTAAAATTATAGTTTTGACGTCATTCTTATTCTGGCATCAATTTTATTCACTTAGAATTCGAACATCTATTCCGAAATTATAGATTTTGACATGGTTTTATAGATTTTTGACTCCATTCTTATTCTTGGATGACAGTGACATTTTTATCCTGATTCCATTTTTATTCAAGAAATATGTAAATTATAGAGTTTCGAATCTGTTTTGACATCCAATTTTATTCGCTGTATAATTCTGACATCCATAGAATCGCAAATTAGATTTTGACAACATCCTGCCTTCTCACATCCATTTTTACCAAAAACGAGTCACTTTTACTCAGTTATAGATGCATTCTTCACCCAGTGTTTAATGTTTTGAGATTTTTAAGAATGTATTTTATTCAACGAAAGTGTAACATCCATTTTACTCATAGGATTTTGACAGAAATTATAGATTCCGACATCCATTTTTATTCGCACATCCACATTTCTCATAAGAAATCCATTTTTATTCGCAGATTTTGACATCCATTTTTATTAGCAGAAATTATAGATTTTGACATCCATTCTTATTCGCGAAGATTATAGATTTTGACATCCAATTTTATTCGCAGAAATTATAGATTCTGACATCCATTTTTATTCGCAGAAATCATAGATTTTGACATCCATTTTTATTAGCAGAAATTATAGATTTTGACATCCATTCTTATTCGCGAAAATTATAGATTTTGACATCCATTTTTACTCGCAGAAATTATAGATTCTGACATCCATTTTTATTCGAAGAAATTATAGATTTTGACATCCATTTTTATTTGCAAAAGTTATAGAATCTGACATCCATTTTTATGTTTTTTTTTATCAAGAAACTAAACAAAAAAGGAAACTGAAACTTTATCCGTGAACTTGTAAAAAAAAAAGTTGCCACGTCATCGTCAGTAAGAAACAATTCTCCTAATTATGCTTTCGTTGTTCGACACAGCTTTACATACGATGGTGACGAAACGTGCAACTGTTACGTAATGGCAGAAGAAATCAGAAAGCTTAAGTAGGTCAGAAACAATATAAGAAAAATCAAGACTTTCATGATATAATAAAGGAACTTCCAGACGGCTACATCTTCGCATAATTTCAAATAAGATGAAAATGAAATAGGGAATTGGAACTGGAATACAAAATTTAGGCCAAAGGCCAAGCGCTGGTCATTCAGCGCTGGAAATGAAGTTGAACCAGTTGCTAGCAGACGACGGAATGTAAGAGAAAGAAAATATGAACGGAAGTATAGTAAAAATGAATGAAAGGGGCTGCAGCAAGGGGTCGAAGGGACGCTGCAGACAACCATAAGTAAGACCTACAGTTCACCATGTGAGGGGCAATGACGGTACTAGTGACCCCGCCCCAAACGGGGGGAAAATGAAATAGGGTTTTGCGAAACAAGAAAATCCAATTACAACTACTTGCCTTATCTCAGCCGAAACCAACAGCTCTCTCTTTCTCTGTCTCTCTCTCTGTCCGATCTTCCTCTCGTGCGGTTTTCCATCTCTGATTGATAAGAAACTCGATCGTATCCCATCGCCGTCCCGCGGGTGTCAGATTCGCCCCTGTAAACCAAAGGTCGTGTTAAAGGCCTGGATTTGGAGGTTCTCGTCTTGTAACTTAATCAGTAACGCTGATCGACAACTACGGTCATTTGTTGCTTATGTAAGCAACCTCGGTCTAGTATAAGAAAACGGAGAGAGTTATTGCGGCAACTTCATCGATAAAACTGAACAACTGCCGCCATTTGTTGCTTACATAAACAAATTCATTCATCAAATTGAACAACTATCGATATTTGTTTCTAATATAAGCAACTCCATCCATGAAATTAAGCAAGTATTATGTGTTGCTTATATCAGCAAGATCATCAATATTCTTGAGCAATTGCCTTCATGTGTTGCTCAAGCAACTTCATCAACAAACTTGAAAAACTTCGTCATTTCTTGCTCATATTAGCAATATAATCATTAAGGATGAGCTGCTACCGTCATATGTTGCTTATATTAGCAATATCATCAATAAGGCTGAGTTACTGCCGTCATTTCTTGCTCATATTAGCAATATAATCATTAAGGCTGAGCTACTACCGTCATTTGTTGCTTATATTAGCAATATCATCAGTAAGGCTGAGCTACTACCGTCATATGTTGCTTATATTAGCAATATCATCAATAAGGCTGAGCTACTACCGTCATTTCTTGCTCATATTAGCAATATAATCAATAAGGCTGAGTTACTATCGTCATTTGTTGCTTACATTGGCAAAAATAATGATTAAAGTTGAACTGTTATCGTCATTTGTTATTTCTATAACCAATTTCACCAACAAAGTTAAACTGCTACCGTCATTTATTGTTTATATTAGCAATGCCACCAATAAAGTTTAACTACTGCTGTCAATAGCTGCTTATACAGGCACTTACTCACTGACAGGAACAACTTCTGTTAATTATCGTGACTTACGTAAGCCAGTGTGTTCTTCAACTGGCAGGTGAAAACAGTAGTTATTTACTTATGCCAATAAATCCCGGAAAAAAATAATATCCAAACACTTTGTGTACAGTTTACGGTGTAAATGAAGGTCATATAATTAATAATTTTTCAAAATCTTTCGAAGGAGTGAGACTCGGAATTTATATAACAAATAAAATGTATATTAATTCAGGACGCTGATGAGCCATCTTCATCCCATTTTTTAATCTGCTCTACTTATTCTTTGCTCTGATATTCATTTTGCATTCTTATACCTCCTAAGGGCCAGGGAGCATAGACCAATTAGACGTTGTAGAGTCTATAAAGTCTAATAAAAAAGGGAAAATCCGTTTTCAGGGCTTCTCAAATCTAAATAAAAAATCTAAGGTCGAAAGTCAGGGGTACAGCCCTTTGCGCATGGTCCGGGAGGCATTGTGTGACAACGATTGTTTTCCTAAAACGTGGAATAAAAGCGGACACTTACGATCATTGTTATTATGGAGAAATATAAGCAAAAAATTGCCCACCGCCCACACCATCGAAAACCATCTGGCTTACTTGAGTGTGGTCGGGTTGACGGAGGTCAAAGTTGCTTTTTGGGGCAGGGGAAGGGTGAAGGGAGAGGGGATAAGAGGGGATGGAGGGGGGAAGAGGGGAGTGGAAAAGATGGGGAGGGAGGAGGAAGGGAGGGGAAAAGAAGGGAAGGGAAAAGGAGGGAGAGACGGGAGAAGAGGAGGGGAATGGATGGAGAATAGGGGAGGGAGGAGGAGAAGAGGGGAGAAGGGAGAAGATGGGAGGGTGACGGGAGGGAAAGAGGAGGGGGAGGGAGGGGAAACGGGGAGGGAAGGGAGGAGAAAAGGGAAGGGGAGGGAAGGGGAGAGGGGAGGGAGGGACAAGGAGAAGGGGGGAGGGAAGGGATGGGGAGGAGGGGAGGGGAGGAGTAGGAGAAGGGGAGGGAGAGGAGGAGAAGAGGGGGAGGGCAGAGGTGATCATAAAAGGGCTGGCCCCTTCTCTTAGCTCCATTACAAACACCCCCTCACCCCATATCAAGCACTAACCCCCTACCCTTCTCCATTCCCCTACCCTCCCCAGCTTCCTCCTTCCCAAGATGCTTTTTCTTCCACCGGATACAGCTGTTTCTGCAGCTTCAGAATAGGTATGACATTTATGTTCATTGCAATTTGTATCCCCATTATGGGGGATGAATTGGCCCATAATTCTTCTGGTAGTGATGCATTTATGGCCAGGTAACAAGCATTACCAGACAGTTTAAGAAATTTTATTGTTTTGCATATTGTGGGTCCCGTGTATCTCTCTCTCTCTCTCAAACGCACAAAGGGACCAATAAATCCAGAAACCCGAGGGCAAGAAGAATAATTTCCAAGATGGATCGGCATTCTGATGCGAAAGGAGAACAGCTCGGGTCTTTGTTTGGGAAACTGGGAAATCAATGGCGGGTGTCTCGCGGAAGAAGGGGTTTGTCGAATTACAACGTCCAGGTATTTAAAACGATTGTCGAGGGCGGGGGGGGGGTTGCGGGAGGTGGGGCAGGAATCTCAAGTCACGTGAATATTAAAACTGGAGCTTGAATGGCCGGATTCCTGGCTTTATTCTCAAATGTAATAACAAGCTTATGTTGGTGTAACTGTGACAAATCATTTCATTACTTGTGACTAGCGAAGTTACTGACCGGATTGCAGAAATAATAACATTATTAATCGTTTTAATAATGTGGTTGTAAGGCAATGACACTAGACAGTGAATTATGTACCTGGCAGCTGGTCGTCAGTGACAGGTCGCCTTCAGGCCTGAGAGAGGCATAAGGCTGGTAACCTCATTCGAAAATATTTAGAGGTGAATGGTAAAAAATATTATCAAATTTTATGATGGGATTTAGGAGGAAGTTTAAAAATGATTGCATGGATAATCTCAGCCCTCAAAACCTCAGTAAAATAATGACTTTCCTAACTATAAATCATTAATCAGCCAGTCAAGTTCAGATTCACTGAGCGGCTGAACACGAGGATAAACACCACTGCAAACTGTCTGCGTTGAACATTTCCGTACTTACACCTACTACACTCCCAGACTCATTTATATCTAGTATCCTTTAAAGCATAATCAATAATCACCAACTGAATGTGGCATGTGCAACTCTTTTCTATTAATTGAATATAGAACTTAGGCCAAAGGCCAAGCACTGGGACCAAAGAGGTCATTCAGCGCTGAAGCGGAAATTGGCAGTAAAAGGTTTGAAAGGTGTAACAGGAGGAAAACCTCGCAATTGCACTATGAATCAACTGTTCGTTGAGAGTGGAAAGTAAGATGGAAGAAAGAGAATATGAAAGGAGGTTCAATAAAAGGAACAAAAAGGGTTGCAGCTAAGGGACGAAGGCACGCTGCATAGAACCTCAAGTAATGCCTACAGTGTACCGCATGAGGTGCACTGACGGCACTAACCCCGTACGGAAAAACTTTTTTATTACAAGGTTTTTTCGAGCTGGGGCATTTCCATTTATTGTGAGCAATGCATTTATCATTTTGATTAATGTGTAACTGTTGATATGGAATGAACGGTCACCAAATAATAAACCAGAAAGGTAATCCCTGTTGTTGTTTCTATCTGAATGCATTCAGAACGTGCTCATATCAATGTTCAGAGTTACTTTCGTACAAAAGAAAAAGAAAAAAGAAAAAAACAAACAAACAACAAAAACAAGATGCAATTGCTCCGTAACGTATAATAACCTGAGCAGACGACACAGATATCACTTTACGTGCAATGATTCATCTGCAAGGAAAATTCTGCCGAACTAAATTAAGGCTGGGTCGCCCTTGTAACCAACCAATAAGTTCTTAGGTTACCTCAGCTGTGGCAATGTGGTTTTGCATGTAAATTATTTTTTTCTCATGGACTGATCATGTTCTTAAATTGCCCTCAATTCTTGATTTCTGGTGCTCAGTACCAAGGAAGGGATGGTATCTAAAGAGATTGTTTTAATTCTTTTAGTTGCAGGTTTATTTCTGATCCGCTGAGACCCGTCCAGGATCCAGAATCTGGATCCTGGATCCATCGAAGAATTTGTGTTCTGTTGAACCCCATGGCTGTCAGTCATAGTAAGCACTGTGGCTGAACTGTACAGCGCTCGGCTCACGTTGATAGGTACGTGGATTGTTCCGGCCCACCCATCAACCAGTCCACCAAGCTGTGAATGGGTACCAGCATCTGCTGGGGTCAAGAAAAAGGGGTATGGGGCTAACAACATCACCCCCAAAAGAACTGTCCTAACATTGCTACATAGACAGGTGCTTTTTACGATAGAGCATTTACTTTAAAAAATCTAAGAAAAAAATTATTTCCGTAGCCGGGGGTTAAATTAACTTTGATATAACGATGTCTCATTATCTTGAAATTAAAACTATTATATAATTTAGCCACAGTTCATGATTCATCTATCTGTCGTAACTAATCAAGTGAACAACACTCATATAAACTGTTTTCATACACAAATAACAACTGCTGCGACTATGCAGCTTCTCTTTACGTCAAACAAAACTGCAGGAGGTTTCACTTCGCTAATGAACGGAATATAATTAAATATTCAGTACAGCTCCGCAAGAGTGGTGTAAACAAGCTTGAGAAGTGTATTTGCTTTGAATAGTCTCTACAGTCTTAACGAGCATGGGCAAAAGTATGAGTATCACACGTACCTAGATTTAAAAACATTTTATGAAGAGTATGAGTAAATATTCAGTGTTTATTTTCTGTTACATCTAAATAACGCCATCAAATAACTTTTTTTCGGGGTAAATAGTTTCAAATTAAGTTATTACTTGGTGAAATTTCCCCAATTTGATTATGTAGCCTATTTGATTAAATACCAGAGGGGATTCCTTTTCCATAAGATGAAGTGTTGGGGGTTAGCACTCCCTATCTCAGCAAATTTTTTAAGGATAAGGTTGCTACCATGGCTGCGATCCACCACAGTCAACTATCCACCAGGCACGTCATTCTTAACCTTCACGTTGGATCGATCTCGGGTCTGATCGAAGTACCGGTACATTCTTTGTCATTACAGATTATCATTCGTTATGAGAGGAAGAGCTATCTTCATTGGTATATTTATTTCATTATAATAAAAACATTTTAAATCCCTAAATATATTGATAATATATAACCTTTGGCCCTGAAGAAAAAAAGATTGAACCTTACAAGAAATGTTAGATGACTTATTATGGTCAAAATATTGATTTCAAGAGTAAAATGACTGACTGCAACCAGTTAAATTATGCAATTAGAACCTCGCTATATCAGGTCACGTGGATGCATGTAAAACTAAGGTATATATATTTTTTCGTTCATACAGACTAAGATCTTGCATTTCACAAGACTCTCATAGAAAATCAGTTGGGTAAAAAAACGATAACTCATTAAAGATAACGGAGGTACACTCAGATTTCAGCTGCAAACACCATTTCAGTGTGATAAGGAATCAGTGAGGTTAACCGCCGAAGGTTTCGAATTTCCTGTATTTTGGTCGACGGACGGTAATTTTTGCATGGCGTTATTAAGTTTCGTTACATAATGATTCTTGTTGCTATGGAACTGGGAGGAGTTTTGTATATACAAAGGCAATGGCAGGGGATTATATACATACATACTTATCAATAGAGAGAGAGAGAGAGTATATATATATATATATACATATATATATATTATATATATATATATATATATATATATATATATATATAATATAAACTTTTACATACACAATTACAGAAACAGTATTAGAATTACTAAAAGGACCTCATTCAAACTGGATGGTATCTAACTTTTTCTGAATAAATACTCCATTAGATACCATCCAGTTTAAATGAGGTCCTTTTAATAATACGGTATATATATATATATATATATATATATATATATATATATATATATATATATATATATATATATATAAAGACTCAAATACTAAGAGAACAGCCATTTATAGGATTCTCTGGAGGAGTAGTACTACTAAATCGTTGACACTCACACATACACAAACACTTACACGTTGTACATACTGTATTATATATATAACCTTCACACACTTTGAAACCATCGACTGGAATACTGGCATAACATGGATATTTAATTTGGATCCAGTTGACTGTCTCTACCAGATCTAAAGCACGTTATGCATTGCCCATTACATAAAAATATAATATTGTTATGCCTATGAATTTCTGGGATGGAACGAATACTTATCGCTACTTCCATTTTTGCCGTGCATATACAAAAACAATGATTACATTGCCCATTTTAATATTTTCACCACCACCAATAACTTTACCTTCATATTCTCCAATAAAACTTTTCTAAAATGAATACTTCCTGAATTTTATGATAATCCTATTATTTGCCATTTGTTAAAACCAACTAAACCTTTATCGCTAGTTTCACATTTATCAAGAATCACCTCATAAACAAAGCGTGTCGGTTAACACTACAAGCGTAACTGAGTCCTTTCTAATGGTGGGGAATGTAAAGTTGAAAATCATTTTCACTTATCACAGAAAACGTCACGTTCGCATACTGTATAACAGCAGTGTCCTGAAAGTGGGTAAAACTGCAAGAAGTGTTGTGCACTATTTTGCTGGTCGACGCCACCTTAAAAATAGATCTGGCAAATTTCAACAAAAATATACCCTAACCTAACCTCCCCTTAGCCTAGGCCAACGTGTCCAGACCTGGTCGGGGGGCGGGGGCTTGGATTACCCAACGAGACATCGGGCACAGCAACACGACACAACCAAATGCATGTCACTGTAATTGTTCTTGGAAATCCTGCACATTTTATAATAGTCCTGGGAAGACACGATGCGCTAAAAATTGGTTAATACGACTAAAAAATTGAAGCCTCGACAAGTTTGTGTATTCTCTAATACTACCCTATGAGGCGTAGCCTAGGTAGACTGACAAATGTCTGTATAATGTGACTAAACATACAATAAAAAGCAAAGTAACATAACCAAATGCACAATAACTGTACCTATAAATCATGCACATCTTACAATAGTCCTAGAAATATATGAAGCACTAAAATTTGGTTAACACGACTGTAAAACTGAATTACATAAGGAGAAACCTCGACCATAGTTTGTTTACATCACTACTTCTTCTTCCTTCCATTTCGAGATGCAAGAAAACCCGCCCGATGACCAAATATGAAATTTTAACATTTTAAACAGATTCATACTAACTTTGGTACTTGCATAATGATTCCATTCTGATTCAATGAAACATTAAACAATTTAATACATATTCGAGTTACTTTGTACCAGCTTTCTGACCTCAACATCCATTTGCTATTCTTGTCTCCAGATGATACTAGCGAGACCACCGAGAGACAGGTGGTCTTGATACTAGCCACAGGTTCTTACATCTTCGGTAATCACCAATTAATTTAAAATTTACATCCGCTTCAGTCAAGAACTTCATCCATTATTCTATTTACCATTTTTCTTTTCTATTTTGAGTTGAATTGCAAGCCTGTTATTAATGTAGAATACGCATGCATGGTTAACTGTTTTCCCTACGAGAGTTCCTAGCATTGTCAAATTTGGTAAAACACACAAGTTTTGTTCTATTTGGCGTGATATAATAAAAGGTAAAAAATAAATGGAGATATCTGTCTACTAGTACTATGTAGTATTATGTGCTGCTGCCACCAGGGCGGCGCTGCACAGCCTTGCGGAATTATTGAAAATTCCGGGAACTGCAGAAATACATAGGCGCTGTCCTGCGATTTTTTATATAGAGCATTATCTTCATAATGGTACGTTCTGCAGCTTATAATTGCAGAAATGGGTACAGGAGTTCTTCAGGAGAAAACAGCATGACACTTCACAGGTAAGCAGAGCGAACTGATATTTATTTACCCATAATTTTGCGATAGTCACCGAAAAGTCTCGTTAGATACGCTTTCTCCGTTAACATGACTTATATTTTCAACATAATATTGTGGCACATATGTTTAGTAATGATTTCAGTTGTGAAATCATACCATCACTGGTCGTTATTAAAATGGAAATTAGTTGCATTCCTTAAACAAATATTGGTGGTAGCAAGAAAAGAATGCCTGCTAGCCTAGGCTAGACTTATGCCCTCAAAATATTCCTTTGGTAAGAGCCTGTGTCATTTAAACCTTAATATCACTACAACTTAATTTAGAATAATAAAGATAATTACTGTATGGTAAATGTTACTGAATCATCATGCCAAGGAAAAAATATATAGCCCATAAGGATGGTAACAACAAGGAAAAGAGCCTTGGCCAAGCAAACGCTAGGCCTATACCACGCTCGGCAGGGAGACCTTCACTCCACGTTAGTGACTCTTTACACTTGATATTTTAATCATGATTAATTTTGTTCTGATGGATTTGGCTCATACCAAACGATGATGAGAGTTCAATGATATTCGTCACCTCCCATCAGATCAGTATGTATATAATTCATAATAAACTTGGGGGAAACTGAGCCTCAAGCCTTGATTTATTTGTATGGTAGTTGGGAGACTTCAATAAATGTTATGGAAGTTTATTTTAATGCTACTTGTATAACAGCGTTCAGATACCATTCAATGCAAATATATGTGCAGAGAGAGAGAGGTGCACGTACATATAAAGCTTGGCCGGTTAATGCCAAAATCCTCGTGCTTAGGACAGATTCCTACCATGGCGGGTAAAAGCGTCTCTGTTCATTTCCCCTTCGGTCAGATTGCATTGATAAGTACAGTATGTCGAGAAGCTAAGAAGTAACCGTGGATTTTAAAAATACATACATATCCGGCAAAACTGACCAGCAGATGTATTGTACAGTACATAGATTCGACCTTCTGTGTAAGTGCTGCACCGCTTACCTTTAGCCGTCGTGTTGCACGTTTTGAGGCGTTTCATGCGTCTTAGTAGCCGTGTCGTTCCCGAAGCATCACACAACACCGAAGGAAATATTATGGTTAGGTGCCTACTTAACTTGCAGTTTTTACTGTTTTACGAGACATTGATTATACAAGCAGTGTTTACTATTCTACGAAACAGTTACCAAATATTTATGATGATAATGATCTTGCGAAACGTTTCGTAGAAAACGAAGTCGCTATATCAACAGAAACTACTGATTTGTCTGTTGGAAATATTTATCAGCCTTTGCTTACGTAATAAAAATTTTACTCTTAAGCCGTCTAATTGAATTACAATATGATTATGTTAATTGTTAATGGGCTAAAGTAGTTTTGATTCATGGTACTACACACGGGCTACCAAAGCATCTCAATCGTGAGCTTTTAAATTGCATGGCAGTTCTAGGAGACATGACATTTTAAAATCATGGTCAGTTCTAGGAAACATGGTATTTTAAAATCATGGTCTTTTTGTATGTGTGGTTATGACTTCTTAAATTCTCAGCTAGTTGTTGCCGAGGTTCATATTTAGAACATCCCTGTAAGTTAGATATACGTGAAATCGATTACTGTTTTTATTCTTGAGAAATTATAAAATATATATTTGCACTAAGCCTGCATAGACGAATGGGTGAGATTCGACATAGAAATTGCTTGACCTGTTTTTAATATGACTCACGTAAACTGTATCCCTCTCATGGAAATTATGTGCATTCTAATGCTTTACAAAGTCTCCCCCCTCTGCCCTATTAAAATACATACGTATTAAAAACTAGTCATAGGTTTGTAACGAAAAAGTACTGGAGATTTCATATTTTTCCCACGAATTTCTTCAGCAGTCTCATAAAGCGGAAAAAAATAAAGACAAAATTCGCATACAGTCAACAACTTTATTACAAAAATAAATAACATTATTTACGGACACGTTTAGACATTGCATGACTAGGTATATAAAAGCATAAATAAGGGAGAAGCAGTTCTGTCAACGATGAAACCGAACCACTGCGTAGGCGTTTGGCACTAGACCGTAGAAGTTTCTTACTTCACTGTAACCGACTGGCTATCAGTAAAAACCAATGACTGACAGAATATTCTTTCTTAGCAACATCGTGCCAATACCCTGGTTCTATACAAGCTCGCGTTGTCTATAAAAAAAAAATCACAACAGAAACAAAATATCTTCACATTTTAATATCCATTATTGTATATATTTTTCTTATTTACAAGATACAACTTTGGTACGTCAAACACCCACAGATACGGTGTCATATATACAGCTCCTTACTCAGTAAGGTATAGGGTCGAGTGGCATGAAATACCACACTCCATTTCTTCTAACGTACTTCACTCAATGCGTGTTGCTCCTCTGAGGATTAACAGCCACCTTCTGATTAGCCTGGAGAGAGGTGAAGGTCAGGAAGCCTTCACGATGGTCTATGGGCGTCACCTGCGTGTACACGTCGTAGGTGTGTTCAGAAGTGTCATCACAGGGTTTCTTGTACTGCTGTGATCCACTAACATTGTCATATTGTGATGCTGCCGTATACATGACTGATCCCAGCTTAGTGACCAGGTCAAGTTCACGTGGAGGTGGGCAAGCTGGTGGAGGGGGAATGAAGGCTGACCAATTGACCTGTACCCCAGAGTCATCGCTGTGGTGCCTCTTCCAAGGCACCGCATGGGTCAGGCGCGGCGAATCTGGCGCCAGCAAAGTCGTTGTTGCATAAGGTTCTGTGGCTTCGTTCGCCCTCTGTTCCCTAGGTTCTGCGTATTCATTCTTCGCGTCATTCTGTATGAGACGCGTGGACGAAAGGCTGGACTCCTTGTCGCTATCCTGAGGGTGCCACAACTTCTGCTCACTGTACATGTTGACTGAATGGTGAGCTGGGTAGATGGA
Source organism: Macrobrachium rosenbergii (assembly GCF_040412425.1). Classification (NCBI taxonomy): domain Eukaryota; kingdom Metazoa; phylum Arthropoda; class Malacostraca; order Decapoda; family Palaemonidae; genus Macrobrachium; species Macrobrachium rosenbergii. Next base: position 45,366,205 of record NC_089791.1, read on the forward strand.
TGGATCCTGATAGAGAGCGGGAGCATTTGGTGGGTTTGAAGGCGCGCTTGTGGCGCAGCCTCTGAACATAGAACAATGTTGCTACGAAGAAAATTATAATTAAAGGAACTAATAAATACACAAGCCAAGCTGGTTGGGGTGGGGCGTACAGTACGGAGTTGCCGTCAACATCCCCATCAGATGCGTCGTGGTGGCTCTGAGCATCGCCCATTCCGGCATCCATGAGGACAGGGGCACTAAAGGGTCCAACGCCAGCACTCGTCAGGGCCGCCACGCGCATTGTGTAGAGACGCCCGGGAATTAACCCGCGTGCCTCCAGCCATGGACTCTGGACAATTTCTGTTGTTTGTGTGCCATTGTGTGTTAAGGTGACTTGGTATCCAGTCACTTTTCCTCGGGCTTCAGTGGCACTCAAGGGAGACCATGTGATGAGAGTAGAGCCGTCCTCGTGAGCTGTCACTCGAACATCTTGAGGAGCTGCAACTGGCACTGCAAATTGAAAGAAAAGAAATTCTAGGTCATTGATCATTAAGCTTTGCCTTGTATTCATTTCAATATATTTTAAGAAATTAGTAAAATGTCTTTACACTATTTAGCATTCTTGGACAAAATTGAAACTAAATTGACTTGAGGAGCAAAATTTAATCGAAAAGTTTATTTTAATGACAGTTAAAATATATTCTTGAGATAATCTAGTTAAATGATTTCAATTCAATATTTGCTGTCCTGCTAGAGACAACAGAAAGCAGCTCGGATCAATAAGAGAGCTGCATGTTTAAGTACAATTAGGCGAGAAAAGGATAAAAAATAAATCCATGTACCTAAGATGCTCTCATGACAATCATGTGCTTCAAGAAATTGTTAACCCTAAATAAAAAATATCGGAGATCAATTCAGTGTTTTACAATATAAATTATCTTCAGTTGATGAAATCAATAAATTTACCATTGCATTATGACTGTTATTTCAATTTTATTTTATGTCTCATTCTTTTTACTCTGATTTATTAAGATTTCGGTGGTTGCTGCATTTAAATATAAATGTTGCTTAATTTTTTCTTTCTGCAATAAATCGTTCTATGTTTTAAAGAAAATCATCACGTTTTTATACCTATTTTTTTGTGATATTGATGCCTGGCATAAGGAGTATATGCAATTAGCCATAGAGCATTATAGATGAAAATACTGAAAACTTTTCTCACACGAAAGTACTTGGTATCTTTTCGCCAGTTTCCATATGGAACCTGTTTGTTAGACTTCGCATTAACCAATGGATGACAGTATGGTTAAATTTAGAAAGATGTTTCTCAGAGTCATAGGTCCAAATCAGTTTCATATGGTCAGAACTATGGAATAGTTCATGATGACGTCAATGATTTATTACAGCTAAGAAGTATCAAGACAATGTGTTGTAGAATGATGGAACATAATGTAATGATGAAATCCTTCTTTGAATTAATGACAGTACCCTTCATAATTGGTGGACTGAAAACGAATTGGTTTGCATCTTATCAATAAGTTGACTTAACCACTCAGAAATTGAGATTGTCTATGATCGAGTGTGAAATGCAAGTCGTAAGTTCAACCAAGTGTGGTTTCATAACGACTTCAATAGTGTTCTTGTGTATCTTGTAATGTACAACAGTAATTGTTGAGTTGTTGGTAATGTTACGTAAGTTGCAACATGATGACTTGAGGTGGAGTTGTAGTGCCACCAAATTGTAAGCTAAGATGTGTGATATTCTTCCATAATTTTTGAATATATATCAATTCTGACTTCACTTACACCTCTTATGCATGAGAAGCCAGGCCAACTGTAATGTAACAGCTAAGTTAGGCATGAGCACAGCATAGCCTGAGCTGGGACTGCATGCTGTTTGGCACAAGATGGCTGTCCTAAATGAACATTTTGTATTACAGGGAACCAGTCTAGGGCATTCCATGAAACAGTAAAGGGTATTTGTACAAGAATCCAGTATAAGTACCTATGTAAGAACCAGTTGTAACAATTACCTATACTGGTTGTGTAAGAATGCCCTAGACTGTTTCCCTGTATACAAAAGTTCCATTTAGGATGGCCATCTTATGCCAAACAGCATGCAGTCCTTAGTCAGGCTATGCTGTGCTCATGCCTAACTTAACTGTTACATTACACAGTTAGCCTTGGCTCTCATGCACAAGAGGTGTAATCAAGAATTGATAAATTCATAAAATTATGGAAGAATATCACACATCTTAGCTACGGGTTGGTGGCACTGCAACCACATGCAAGCTCACATGTTGCAACTTTACATAACATTACCATAACAACTCTCCCGTGATTTGTTGTTGCATTGAAAAAGATAATAAGAACATCATTAAGTGTTATGGCAATATCTTCATCATAAACTAAGATATGTGCATACCTTTTTTACGGGAGAAATATGGCATTTTCAAATGAAAATAAGGGAACTACATCCTTCCTCTGAAATCAAGCAACACGTCTTGAACAGTGCGAGCTGAGCTTACGCAACTATGCACTTGGTTGAACTTTCGACCACGCACGCACACTCGATCATAGACAATCCCACTTCAGTGGTTAAAAGTCAACTTATTGATAAGATGAAACCACCTCGTTTTCCAGTCCACCAATTATGAAGGGTATTGTCATTAATTCAAAAGAAGGATTTCCATCATTACACATAAAGTGAAGAATGTTAACGACATCAGAAATTATAAATTCATCAATAAAATACAGGAGTGTCGAAAAGCTATTTTATCTATTTCATTTCACTGAAAGATTATTTCTTTAATTTTCGAGAAAAAGAAAACCCGGCAGCAATTAACAAAGAAAATCAAGCACAGCTTGAATACTAACCATCCTCTGGTGTGATGAGAGAATAAGAGTTGGACGGGGTCCCCTCGACACTCTGCCAGAATGGAACAATGAAGAATGTATACTGAGTATTGGGCTGCAGGTCCCTGAGCAGGTGAGATGAGGATGAAGATCCTAAAACTGTGGTCATCTGTACTTTTCCATCTGAAGATACTGCATAAACTAAAACTCCTTCAACAAATTCTGTAGTTGCTAAAAACTTCCAAGAGAGTTTGACACTATCAGGACCAGTCACAGTTGCATCAGAAAGTGTGGCTATGGGACGGTATAGTTTTCTGCGTGCCTGGCGCAGTTGTTCAATTGTTAGGTTTGGATCAGAAGAGGCACGAGTCAGAACTGGATCGGACCAGGGGCTTGGAAATGATGCTCCTTTGCCATTGACTGCTCGAACTAAAAAAGTATAAACCTGACCTGGGGCCAGATCTGATATTTGACAAGATTCTTGTGACATAACTGTATCTGCTACCCGCCATTCATCCCAACCTTCTCTCCAATATTCGACTGTGTACCACTCTCCAGATTTGCTGCTCACCTGTGAGTTTGGCAACCAAGTTAAGTGAACTGCAGTTTCATTTACTGCTAGAATTCTAGGTTTTGAAGGTGGTGCTGGTAGTCGACTCTGCTGAATCTCTTTTGCCTCTTCTTTCACACGGAGAATTGCCTCTTGTTCCACTTTTCCAGTACTTGCACTGATCTTACAAGTGTATATGCCAGCATCATCAGCTCTAATATCTTTTATAATAAGAGCTCCATTATCAGGAAGAGTAAACCTTGGATCATCCATTGCTCCTTTATTCAGCTGAC
>NC_089791.1:45374882-45384882 GCF_040412425.1 Macrobrachium rosenbergii
GTAAAAAAAAAAATTTCACTGCAACTGGAAATGCAAGACGGTGCAACAATATTCATCCCCTCACTTAAATGACAAGCAAAGATGCAACGAGCAGATAAGCAAACTAAATCGCAGAAACACTCGCAAAAGCGAAAGAAAATAGTGAAGAAATAAAGCACAAGAATATTTCGACAATGCTGTTTAGAAAAGGATTATATCTTTTAGGGTATTATATTATGATAAACCCTGAGACATACATAGGTTTGAATGAACGTACGCATTAATATTCTAATTTTTTAACTATTTTATAGGTCTTCTTCTTCTTCTTTTAACGTGCTTTCCCATTTTTGTGGCGGTGCCCTTCTTTGTTTTATTTGAGTAGTCTCGATCGGCTGCCCTTCATATCGTATGTTAAGACCCAACCTTTCTTCCCGTATAAGGTATCCATTTGAATTTGGCCAAACTTGATTAGGTACAAATAGGATTGTGTATGCAGAGAGATCTGTCGCAACGTTTGTCGATTCATACGCCTTCTCAGAGGGCTCATCAGTACCTCGTCGAATCCCATCGCACGCACTCTCCTGGATTCCTCCTCGATATCAAGGCTTTCTTTTCATTTAATATATATATTATATATATATATATATATATATATATATATATATATATATATATATATATATATATATATATATATATATACATATACACTTATGTATATGTGTGTCTGTCTGTATGTATATATAATTTATATATATGATATATATAACATATATAACTATATACATATATATATATATATATATATAACATATATATATATATATATATATATATATATATATATATATATATATATAATCGTACAAACGTATTTAATATACAATTCACTCTACCTAAAAATATATTTTCATATATGTTATACAGTTGATAATAAGTCCACCGTCCCGTGGGGTCGAACCAGCGACGGACGAGGAATCAGGACTACAGTGATAATATTGTATATGAATCACGGTGATGTGATAAATAGTCATATATATATATATATATATATATATATATATATATATATATATATATATATATATATAATATATATATATATATATATATATTATATATATATATATATATATATATATATATATATATATATATGTATATATATATATATTGCGACATTCGATGCGCATGTGTAACATGAACAAGGGTCTCAATTAGTATCTGCCTGGCCAGCGCTCTCGAGTGGTGTGCCTTCCCATCTCCCTTTAGTAAACTCTTGCGAAACTTGACCCCGCCCCCACTCCCCTCTTCCACGGGACAAAGCATTTCTCGACGCACTCCATCAAATGGGAAGATGCTTAACATAACATTCATAATCAGCCGCCTTTCGTCTCATGAAAGGCACTTCAGTTCGACTCGTTCCTTTCTTTAATTCCTCTTTTATCTGTCTTATTCCCTTTTTCTTTACGATCGGCTTTAATGAACATGATTTATAAAGGGTAAAAAAAAAAAAAGCCTCAGTGCCACCGCTGGGTGGTGCTTTCTAAGAATACTTTTCTCTGTGGGGCTTTCGTGTATGTGTGTGTGTGTGTGTGTGTGTTTGTGTTTCTCAATGGTCGGTATGTGCTTGCTTTCATTCTGTTTACATTTCTTGGGAGCTTTTTTTTGAGTCAGGAGGTGCACAGTCCCACGTTAAAGAGAGAGAGAGAGAGAGAGAGAGAGAGAGAGAGAGAGAGAGAGAGAGAGAGAGAGAGAATTTATTTTAAGTAATTGATGAATGACTTCAACCTTTTTCCTGTCTTTGTCCCAAATAGAGAGAGAGAGAGAGAGAGAGAGAGAGAGAGAGAGAGAGAGAGAGAGGAGAGAGAGAGAGAGTTTTTCATGAATAAACTGATGAATGATTTTACATTCGTCGTCGCGGTGAGAAATACCTCGACGGGGTAATAAAATCTGCAAATATGGCATTATGATTATGAACAATGTGATCAAGTCGAGACCGTTTACTGTCTTGAAAAGCTAGTTCAAATACAAAGACTGCATCAGTAAGGAAAGAAGAAAAACAATCATGACCGTTTAAATCATCAATAAATAATATAATATAAACATACAACCAAATGGAAGGATGTGATAAGAAGAGAAAACCAATAAGTAGAGGATAATGAATGCATAAAGACGGACCAACCCAAAATACACATGTACATAAGTACGTACTAATACAATAGTGAGAGGCGCTCGAAATATTTTATGTCTCAATGGAAGCATTTTAAATTCATTTTCACCCATCCAAATTTGTCCAGGCGCACGAATTTCTTTTAGCTTACGTGTCACTTTCCCTGCAGTATCATCATCATCATCATCATCATCAAGAGATTGTGTCAACTAAGCCTTGTTCCCTGATCGCCTTTTCCAAACACCGATCCATCATGGAGTCGAATACCGCTGACCTGACTTCTGCCCACTCGACTCGATTTTCCCCCAGACATCTGTTTCTCGGTCGTTCTCCCCTGCCCCTACCCAGTCCCTCGAAAAAAATCAGACAACACTTCTCTCTCACTCTCTCTCTCTATTTCCTATTATGAGGATAAATTAGAGCATGGAATACATGTTTACTAAACAAACAGCGCCTCTTGCCTTCAAAAATACGTCGGGGGTTACTTATCGCCAGGGTCCGCTCTCTCAAAACACGAACCATACCGGATGCTTTGAAGAACTCGCCTCCCCCACCCATCCCCAGTTCCCCGCCCCAGAGAAAGAGAGCGACGGGGTAGGGTTGAGGGTTGGGAGATGATGGGGTGGCATTGTGGAATGGGGGGGGGCGAGGGGTGGGGTAGATCAAAGCAAGGGTGGCAAAGACGTCGGCATGTGTGGTACAGTAACATCGAAAGTATCGTGACGTCTATGGCAATGTTGTGGGAAGAGATGGGTGGTGCTGTAAAGCCAGGGAAGCTTTGGTTCGGTTGTATGGACAGACGATGTAGAGGAGTTAATGAGCCCATTGCATAAATAAACGGCGGACCCTACTACATTCACGAATGAGCGAGGCAGCTGCTGCTGGGCTCCATTATAAATTCTTCCTCGGTGTCGTTGCGCTTATCGCTCGAACCCGGTGCTATGATCTGAACGTCTCCCGCGCTGATTTACCTGTCTGTTCTTCTTCTCGGCTTGAATGCTTTACTGCTCAATAAGGTGAACGGCCGGTCTGTGAATGCTCGCTGCTATAAGAAGGGTTAAATGGTACACATTTTCTGTCTTATTATTATTATTATTATTATTATTATTATTATTATTATTATTATTTGAATGCTCGCTACTATAATAATGGCGCACATTTTCTATTATTATTATTATTATTATTATTATTATTATTATTATTATTATTATTATTATTACTTTAAAATGATTCCTTATGGATCCAAACTGTTCTACTGAGACCTCACGCCTGAAATAAGAATTCAAATAAAAATGTTTAATTTCGAAAACTGTGATCAAAATTGTCGAAATCTAACGTAATCCGCTTTAAAAATTCTGAAATTCTAAACTCTCCAAAAATCACCTCGTATTTCTGGCAAAGTAAAAATTGCGTCAAGGTATTTAGAAAATCACAGCAGGACACTTCTTACCTACATTTATCTGCAGCTCTTTCCCTTTTACTTCCTCCAAGTATTCGTACCCATTTCAGCAGGGCGCGTAATTAGCGTAAGCCGAAAGATCTAGTAGTGTCTTGGTCTTGGGCGAGTTCTTCCTAACGGGAATTTTTGGGAGAATTTGATCTGAAAGGGCAGCATCAATGACTTAAGTGATTCTTTAACTGAGCTCTGGCACCCATAGAGAGTCAGAATACATTTTTTCTGCTTGGGAGGTCTCAGTTAAAAATGCAGTCACATGTCTCCGTAATATATTATAACAGAATATATATATAAATATAAATATATATATATATATATATATATATATATATATATATATATATGTATATATATATACACATAATATATATATGTCTGTATGTGGATATATGTATAAATATAATATATATACACACACACACACACTGTATATATATATATATATATATATATATATATATATATATATATATATATATATGTATATGTGTGTGTGTGTGTGTGTGTGTGTGTGTGTGTGTGTGTATGTGAGTATATATGTTTATTATTAATCCAGTTTTTTATGACAAATACAATGTTTTCAAACCATCATCAGATGCTATGGCTATGATAAAGCAGTGTGCCAATCTTCGGCTTAATTTTGAGAAAACAGATAAAAAATATATGCGACATCTGCAACAGGACTTTCCTACTGAGTATAATAAATGACTGTTGATAAATTTAATATACTGTTCCCTTCTTGTCCATTGGTGATACCAGCATATATAAACCAGTCTACCATTTCCGTCAATGAAGGAGTCAATTGGAAAATAATGCATCTGGGATGTTGTTAGGGTAATGAAGGTTTCTCTCTCTCTCTCTCTCTCTCTCACCGCTGTTATTTCCCATCACCTTGTTACCATCACCTTGTTCCTCTCTTTGTGTAAGTTACTTGATAATCTTGTTAGCCACACGATGGAAACATTTATTTCAGCTCTCTCTCTCTCTCTCTCTCTCTCTCTCTCTCTCATAATCTACAAAAAAAAAAAAACCTGACACACTGAAAGACAAACCTCGTTGACATCTCTGACACATTTCGCATTGCAGCTCTGAATTCCGGGCGCGTTTCTTTCGGCACAATAAACAAGAGGGGCGGGCGAATTGGACGACATCTATCAATCAATTAGCCCCTTTGAGTCCGCTGGAGTTTATGCAACAAAAATTCGCTTCCCCTTAATTCGGCCCTTAGGGACCCCTTAAAGACGGCCATCTGGTCCTCTGGTGGTCTTGTATTAAGATGCCTCGGCTGTCAGTGACGCTGGGACTTCGAGGGTAATGTGACATCGTGTCTTCTGACATAGAACAGATGTCAGGGGAAGGAGTACTTTGTTGTTAATGGGCTCTCGGTGATTAGAGGAAAATTACGTTGTTATCAGTGATTTCAATAACTGGAGAGAAGTCTCGTTGTTATTGATGATTTAAATAGAAACAAATATTGTATTGAATGACATCATTATTCATCGAGAAGGGAAGTCTCTGTTTTTATTGCTGACATCAATAAAATAAGAAGAAAATATATTGTATTTAATGAATCAATATTCAGTTAGAAGCAAATTGTTGTTAATTCTTTCAACATTTATATAAAATAATTTTATAATCAGGACACTAGCTTTCATTTTATAAATGACTTGAAGCGACTTAAAAAAGTAATTTAACTATTCAAAGATCAATAATTAGTTACCATTCAGTGCGCTTAATAAAGGAAGCAGATAAATGTAAAGATTAATGCCAAAGATCAAAAAGCAACAAAAGGACAAAGAAAGGAAAAAAAGAGACAAAGAGAGAGAGAAGAAATTAATTAGAGAGAAGACACGAAATAATAAAGAAAGGAGAAAAAACAATTAAATGTAAAGAAACGAACAGTGAGGGGAAAATATTAATCGGAGGCAACACTCGAACTGACAAATTAACTGCGGATATATAAAGGGAATGGAAAGAAAGGCAAGAAAAGAAGACGCACAAAGGAAGAAAAATCAATTAGGGACAAAGAGAGAGAGAGAGACAGAGAGCATCAACGTCCATGTTTTCCTCTTCTTTCGGTTTTTTGTCGGAGGTCGGGTACTTACTGAAGTTGCATTGCCGGAATGCTCTGTAGTGATTTCCAAGCAAGGAATCTCTCCCGAATTCTGTTATTATTATTATTATTATTATTATTATTATTATTATTATTATATATTATATTATTCATAGCAGCGTGAGTCTTGAATGGGAGAAAGAAATCCACAGTCATGCATGGGTACATATTTTTAAAGTAAATTCACAGAGAGCTGGGAATTTTTAAATATATATATGTACTCCATACATAACTGTGGATTTGTTTCTTCATTATTATTATTATTATTATTATTATTATTATTATTATTATTATTATTATTATTATTATTGTCGTTGTTCTTGCTGTACAAAATATATTTACAAATTAAAACATTAAAACTATTATTATTATTATCATTATTATTATTAAATTTTGTGTTGCTGTGTGTTAACACCACATCTTTTAAAGGTTATATTTTAAAGATATTATTATTATTATTATTATTATTATTATTATTGTTGTTGTTGTTGCTTAACCAAATATACTTATATAAATCAATCCAAGAAAACTGTCATTGCTATCATCATCATCATCATCATTATTATTATTACCAAAGCAAACAAAATGGGCCACCCTGAAGCCCCACAGCTGTGTTGGCCATATGCATAAGAGCAAAAACCACGCAAGTAAAAAAAGAAAAAAAAAAGCAAACATCTGTAACAGCGCGAGTAACATACCACCATACGCGTAACGAGCATACGAAATTGCCTCATTATGTCCGTTTTAATTGCAAGTAACTACCGCTTACACCCCCGTTAATTGGTATCCTTCTCTCGCAATTTATGGATCAATTTCATGAAATATTCATGACCTGGTTGGTCCTTTCTCAGGATTTCTCACCCCACCGCCCCGTTTCCTCCCCGTCCTATTTCACGAAAGGATACAGGAACCACTTTCGACAAGGACTTGATTAGGCAGCGGTCACTTGGCTGTCGGGGAAAGAGCGACTTGGTGCAATAATAATAATAATAATAGTACACACAATACTAATAATAATTCATGAAAGGATACAGGAACCACTTTCGACAAGGACTTGACTAAGCAGCGGTCACTTGGCTGTCGGGGGGGAAAGCGTTTACTTGGTGCAATAATAATAATAATAATAATACACAATAATAAAATAATACACACACAACAATAATAATAATAATAATGGTAGGAGAAATCCCCGGTGATGTAGGCGTCAATATATATATATATATATATATATATATATATATATATATATATATATATATATATATATATATATATATATATATATAGCAAGAGTTATATATATAAACGAGAGAGTTGAACCTGCTCGAGTCTCGTTCTCAATAGAGAAGAATCGAGCAGGCTCTGAAAGCCTTGCCTGCATATATTTTAATATATATTTACACTCGCACTGTTGTGATTTTCACCATTTTAGTGACTCATGCTATTATGAAATTTTTACGAATAATACACACACACATAATACACACACACACACAATAATAATAATAATAATGGGGATTATTTTGAGGACTGGAGACACAAAACTTTATGAAAACAACAATAGCAATAATATTAACAATAATAACTTAAAACTAACAGTAAATCCCCTATTACATATAACATAGCTGTAAGACTAAGGCCAGTATTACTAATAATAACAATTATACGTCATATTATCAAATTATATGTATATATATAGTGTATATATGTATATATATGTACATATATGTATATGTATATATATGCATATATATATATATATATATATATATATATATATATATATATATATATATATATATATCCAGAAACCAGGTAAATACATACGAGGCCGACGCTCACCGAACGAGATCACTTTACAGGTAACAGGAGGACTAAAATGGGGCAGGTGTGCGTTCCGTTCCATGTCGGGAGACAGTCGACCTGTCAGAATGGGGTAGAGGGAGATTGGGCCTGGCCAAAATAGGAGAGTCGGCCGGTCTTTAAATCAGCTACGTGAGAATTCTCTGTTGTCAGAATGGTCCATAATGTCACTCTTCTTAGGAAGGACCACGCGACTTGAATAGCTCGGATGGGGAAGATCGGGCCTTCTTGATTCCTCCTGTAGGGAGGTAGTGCCGTCAGTGCATCTCATGCGGTGCACTGTAGGCATTACTTGAGGTTCTTTGCAGCGTGCCTAGCTGCAACCCGTTTCGTTCCTTTTACTGTACCTCCTTTCATACTCTCTTTCTTCCATCTTACTCTCCACCCTCTCATAACAATTGATTCATAATGCAACCGCGAGGTTTTCCTCCTGTTACACCTTTCAAACCTTTGACTGTCAAATTCCGTTTCAGCGCTGAATGACCAAATAGGTCCCAGTGCTTGGTCTTTGGCCTAAATTCTATATTCAATTCAATTCAATTCTTGATTCCCGAATGATTCTCTCTTTGCATAAAGGACGTCGCTTGTTTATAATGTCCTAGCTCGGGGTAGGCGAGTGATGGAGTCTGTTCATTTGAGTCTTTTCTTTTTATTTTTTTTTTTTATTTTTAATCAGAAAGGGACTGTAATTTTGCTTTGTTACGATTCATTAATTCACACCGATGCAGACCGCTAATGTTCGTGGCTATTTTTGAACTATTTTCTTTATCAATAACTAATTTGACGATGCATTGTGAACAAAATATTGGTCATGTACTCCATTGAAGATTCAAGCTAATATGTTATTTTTATTTTCCATCCATTTTTAGTGACATTCGATGGTTCAAGTGCTACTAATCTTGTTTGTCATTAAGGTTTAATTTTGCATTATTAGCAACTGATCGGTTATTTCCTTAATAAACGATGCCGCATTCCGTTAAGCATGTTTGATCAACATTTTTGTAAAAAATTCTCCGGACATAATTGAATACTCCAACTTGATGACACGCCTTTTATCTCTATTGTCTTATTCTCATTTATCAGTTAACCCCGACAAAGAGGTTATATTTTGGTTGGATTAGTTTATGCGCGCATTTTCACGAAAATTTTACCAAAGGTGGGTCTCCTGACAGGCGAGAAATTATGAGATTTTGGGAGCGATAGGAATGTAAATCTTGGTGAGAAGGGACCTTATAGGGATGGGTTCCAGACTTATGAAACCAAAACCTTAAGCAACACTACCTAGATATCGGCATCCACTTTTAATAATGACTTCTGCAAAAGAAGTCTGACTCACCGACTATGTCTCTCTTGGCCAGTGAGGAAGTGAATACCATATTTAGCCCAAAGGCCAAGTACTGGGGCCTACGAGGTCATTCAGCGCTGAAAGGGAAATTGTGAGTAAAAGGTTTTAAAGGTGTAACAGGATGGAATCCTTGCAGCTACACGGTGAAAAAACTGTTAGGAGATGGTGGAAAGTAAGATGGAAGAAAGAGAATATAAATGGAGTTACAGCAAAAGGAATGAAAGGGGTTGCAGCTAGGGGCCGAAGGGACGCTGCAAAGAACTGTAAGTAATGCCTACAGTGCACCAATTGAGGCGCACTGACGGCACTACCCCCAGACGGGGTCTCCTACAGTAGAACTGCGTTTGAATTTAAGTGCATGTCTCGATCCAGTTGCTAAAAAATAATTAATAAAATACTAATTAAAAAAAACTGATAGACTGCATACCTCCGCCAAAGTCAAATCCCTACGAGCACATTTTTATCGGCCAGAAATGGTCAGTTGTCGAAATTCTTGATCAGTAAGACTGCGTTTGAATTTCGCCAACTGGCCATCTCTGGCCAATGAAAAGATGTACTCATGCAGAGGTATGCATTTTCTCAGTTTTTTATATTATTTTTTAATAATTATTTTTCACGACTGGATCGAGATAGTCAATTTCTAGTGACGCGGAAATCAGGTGTAAGTGGCATTGAGTCACGATAAGGCCCGAGAGGCAGAAGAGTGACTGCAAAAAGTACAAATTCTTGAAGGTTTTTGTTGGTGGTGAATCTCTCCTCCTACCCATTTTTTTTTTTTCTTTCGACTAAAAACCGGCCACTTAGTTAGGCTAAGTACAAAAACAGTCTGCTTCATCTAACAAAGTGTCTCGTTGTGTGGCGCTTATTTCTTATTATCATATAATATAAAATTGAAAGAGAAAAAATATCTCTGGACTTCTGCCATGCCTCCATAGAGTATTAACTAACATGCCTCTTCACCTGTTCCGTTATTCTCTCTTACTCCTGAGACTCGGTTTATAGGCACTTTCTTCCCATTTTCCGACGATATTGGATAAAAGAATTAATAAACAAATGGCACTGAAACACATG
>NC_089791.1:45394882-45497382 GCF_040412425.1 Macrobrachium rosenbergii
TGTTACATTTCCTTGGCAAATCCGATGCCAACGTCAACACACCCTTACATCAAACATTAAAGATGGCTGAAAGAGATAACGTTGGGTCAGCCGTCACCTAACCTTGCCCCTATGGACTGACTTCTGAAGGAATCCTCGATTTTATTAACCTGTACTACATATGTATATATACTGTATATTTATATGCATATATATACATTTATATATACATATGTATAAATATGTGTGTGTGGTTTTGTATCTAGCTATCTATCTATCTATCTATCCATCTATTTATATATAAAAGATATTTTTCAAAATGTGCTGATATTCTCATGGAACAGCATAAAAGGGCACCAACTTGTAAGGTAAGATACAAAATAAAATTGTGTAAAAAATGGAAAATGAAGGTGAAGAGTTCAGTTCAAACACACACATACTCTCGCTTGTATATAATATTAAGGGTTTTTAACTTGAAAAGTTATCTTTTTTATTTTTATTCTGTTACGTCGTTAACCCACATACAGTGTAATTCTTAAATTTAAAAATATCTCATTTCAAGGATGGATTAACTAATTAAAAGGATTAACACCTCAAGTTCATTATAACGCCCTCTAAGACTATATTGGTTTTGACATCGTTTGGCAAGGGGGAAATGAAAAAGAAACAAAATATTCACTACTCTATAGCAATAATTTATAGGCAACATCAATAGTTTTAGCAAATGTCGAACGAGAATACAGAGACCTAAAATTCTAGTTTCCAGCCATAGTCCTATAATTTATAGTTTACACCCACAGTCCTATAATTTTTTTATTTTTTTTAATAGTTCGGTTATATCTTTTTTCCATATTTCCAAAAAGTTCATTTCACTGTTTTCACAGCGACATTTTCTCCATAGCCTATCCTTTAGTCTCTCAAAAGTGGTCCTATTACCCTTGGTATCTTGCTGCAAATATTATCCATACTTTCCTCAAATCCTTTCGAAGCCGTAGTTTACTTACGATATATTAAAACTGAATTAATTTTTCATTCATACAGAAATAACTGCGACAAATACTCACCATCGATGGCGGAAACTAATCCGACGAAAATAGCCACAAACACAAACTCCATTAACAAACTGAGAGAATCAAACGTTCTCATCCTGTCTTCATTTAAATCCCGTTGCAATTTCACATATTAAATCCACAGTATCCAAGTAATGCAAAAAATCATCCCAAGTGCAAAAAAAGAACTTTACGTAAAAAACTTCACGCATCAGAGTGCCTGGGTTCGCTCCACTGTGGAGAGACGTACATCCTTCCTAGACGCCGTCCGAACGATAACTGAAGTGAACAGTGAAGTCTGAACACTGACAGTTGAGAGTAGTGGTACTAGACTTTACCGTCGGCCAATCGCTACTCAAATGCCGCTGAGATGGTGTATACCTTCTCTTGTATTTTTCTCTTTTTTTCAGCACTTTCATTACTCCCTGCAATACCGTGTCTGTGAGGCCAAACCGACAGCAAGACATTTAAAATAGCTAATTAGAAATCATCTTGAGCAACGGGTATATATTACCTCGGCATTAAACATATTGGGTATCAGAGAGAAGTCATCCCGAATAGTAATAATATACTGTTTCAGCCTACGGCCAAATACATATACAGAATATAAATACTACAGAAGCATAACAAGACGCAATAGTAAGTTCTCAAAATATTAAAATATTAAAACGACCTTACCAATAATAATAATAATAATAATAATACACAATAATAATAATAATAATAATAATAATAATAATAATAATAATACGTATGGTATAAATTTCAACGTATAATAAGTTAAGGCTACCACAATTGTATAACGTTAAAGACATCTGCCTGCCTATTGAAATGAAAGCAGATTATTGCAACGAAGTTATCCGGATATCACTGATGTTTTATTCAACAGTGAGTCTGGGTAACATTGCATGCATTTTTTCAACGAGGCGTCTGTCAGTCATTGCCATAACAATTAATAACACAGCAAAGGAGCTTCTTGCAAAATCAATTAGCAGCAAACTTCATCGGTTAAAGTAAAAATTGTGGAAAGTTATAGGAGTGTCTAATTCCACTTTTATATCAGTCTAAAGGTCTAATCATCATTTTATGGTTAATTGACTTGGCAATCTCTATAAGCGTCTTAAGTATCTGTTAATTGCCGTATCTTTTATCACATAATTATCAACGCCTGTAGATATCTTCAGAGATATTTGCATTGCAGTGAGAGAACCAAATGAAACCATTCTTATCTCTTTTTTTTGTAGGTATATCGCAACCAGAGTAAGAGTAGACGAGTTTACCATGCCTGACACGGAAGTATGTGTTAGGCGATTATAATTATTGCAGAATTATTTTATTATACTTGTTAGAATATTTAAGATACAGCACTGATTACACGATTTCAGTTACTGGAAAGTATGTTAAGTGTCAGAAGGTGAAATTTCAATTATTGTAAGATTTTTTTTTATTATTGAAAGCCAAAGCTCCTGACTATAGCAAACAAGTTAACCTGTCTACTGGTGATAAGGGTCTCTTCATTCAATGCTATATATTTATGGTTACGGGATGTTTCAGGAGCAAGAGCCCGTGCTAGCATGTGGCAAATTCAGTCAACAACAGGATTGATTGATTGGCTGATTATATCTATTAAAACTGGCGTCACAACATCTAGGTTATTGACGCCGTAACAAATTTAAATAGAAAACTAAAAATAAATAAGTTTAAAAAGAATTTCATGTAAAATATCTAAAAAATAATAATATTTTCAACACTTACATATGATTTATATGTATAATATACAATATGTCTTGGAAACCGTTTCATGATTTAATATGTTATGTTCGAGGGTTTGGCTTTTTGTGATGGTTTGACGTTTGACATTTATAAAATTATATTTTGCATTCACTTATTAGTATCTTTATTATCTTTGATGTTAGACTTTCATGTATACATTTATATTTATTAGTGTGTCTTCATTTTATATTTATTGATCATTCTTTTGGCTCTATTTCTCACTTTTGCATTTGGGAATTGAACTAGATGAAATCTCGCTGTGAAAGTAATACCATTGTTTATTTGCTTCGCATTTTGAATAATAATAATAATAATAATAATAATAATAATAATAATAATAATAATAATAATAATAATAACTTACAATCGAATGAGTCACTTAAATGGAGGAAGAAAATCCACAATGACGTCAGTATATATATATATATATATATATATATATATATATATATATATATATATATATATATATAAAACAAGAGATTTCTAGAACCTGCTCGATTCTTTGTCAGTCGAGCAAAATTCGAAAGCTCCTGTTTTATATATATATATATATATATATATATATATATATATATATATATATATATATATATATATATATATATATATATACAGTATATATATATATATATATATATATATATATATATTTACATTATCATGGTGGATTTCTTCATCAATAATAATAATAATAATAATAATAATAATAATAATAATAATAATTGCAAGTTTACTCAAATGCACCTCAGAACGTTAAACATGGTTGTAAGAATAATAAGTATGACACAGACTTTCAAATACGCTCAATTTCTGTGTTCATCGATAATCTGTCCAACTATTTATTTGTTATCCGTAGATTTCCGTTTCTCATAGTGGCGACGCAGGCATTCAGAGATCCCTCTCGCCACAATGGGTGAGAAAAGGAAATTCTTGCCTTTCATGAATGTCGGAGTCAGGGGGTAGCCGCATGCAGGCGAGGGCACACTACATATACAGTGTATACAAACAACACAAGGGAGTCATTGTGCTTGTGATTTTCCATGAATGCAGAACACACAAGCACACACACACATACACACACACACACACACACACACACACATATTATATATATATATATATATATATATATATATATATATATATATATATATATATATATTTATATATATATATATATATATATATATATATATATATATATATTTATATTTGAGTGTCCGTAAATATATTCAGGGGTGTGGTAGTGATGAAATTGTGCATAGCGTGAATATTTACGGATCTGATATTTGAATTATAACAGAGTGAGTACACGGCCTAAAAGGTGCTTCATATTCCATCATGATTTTAGGCCAGAGTTCATCGCGCGTATTTCCGGGGAGACAATGGCGCAGTGGGTGAGGGGCGCGAAGTGAAAGACGGAGCCGTTAGTGCGTCCATTTAAATTCTCGTACTAAACCTTTATATGCTTTCTTCTGCGACATTTAACCACCGGGAGGGCATTAACTCCTTAGCGGTTAGCCATTCACTTCGAGCAAGAGAAAGAGAGAGAGAGAGAGAGAGAGAGAGAGAGAAAATCCTTTCTCTCTCCTCAGCTGCTTCAGGTGGACATAGACAGGCACCGGGACCCAGATTCCTTGCATAGTTTGGTCTATTGTGTGACAAACACCCCGTGGGAAGACCTATGTCCCTTTTGGTCAGCTTCTTCATCTTTCTTGTGTTGTTCCTTTCGCTCTGGTCAAGAGCCATGAATGACTCCAGGCTCGAGAGCCATAAAACTTTTCGATTCTCTTTGAAGTCGATGGCCCAGGTACCACAAGTGGAGTTATAGGCTGCTTTTGTTTTCGTTGTGTCCAGGTGAGTGAACTTGCACTGATTATTTTCGTATTTGTCGTAAGGCGCACACCTGTTTAGTGCATTTTAAAGCCGGTGAAATAAAAAGGCACTAGGCCGATATGGCTTCAGTTTTGGAAAACATATATTTGCCATCTCTCTCTCTCTCTCTCTCTCTCTCTCTCTCTCTCTCTCTCTCTATATAGTATATATATATATATATATATATATATATATATATATATATATGTATATATATAATTTATATATATATATATATATATAATCTGTATATATAATATACATATATATATGCATAGCTATCTATCTATCTATCTATCTATATCTATCTATCTATCTATCTATCTATCTATCTACCTATCTATATATATATATATATATATATATATATATATATATATATATATATACAGTATATTAACATTGTTTGTATTAGCTTCTTCTTCAAAGGATCTTTTAAGTTTTATATGAAATTAACATAGAATGTCTGAAAACTTAATCGGAAAAATTATTTTATTTTCTTAAGGCAGTAATATTAGTGACTCATTTATGATTGTAGGACAGGTTAGGAAGAGATAATGACCATCTAGAATAATGGAGTGAAAGAAAAGGCACAAATAAATTGTACTGAGCTTATTATTATTATTATTATTATTATTATTATTATTATTATTATTATTATTATTAGTCTTTCTGAGACTTAATTACTTGTACATATGGTTAATTTTCATCCTTTCTATTTATCAAAACAAGACTTACCTTAGCAGCAGGAAAAGGAAAAAAGTGTATTTTCGTTAGTTGGAATGACACATTAATACTACATAAGAAAGATAACTACTTGTTCTTGATATATAATGAACTTTTGAAGCTGGATATATCAGTTATTCCAGGTCATAACTTTCAATAAAGTTTTTCTATCTAACCTTAAGAACCCTATAGTTATACCGAGACATTACCATTGATGAAGACATTTTTCCTTGCTGTTTCCCCTCCGAAGCTTCTTCCTGTCATCTATCACGACCCCACACAGAACAGCCGCCATCAGCATTCCTTAACGGAATCGCAACGCAGAGAGATAAGGAGGAAGAACAACGGAAGAACACATAAAAAAGAGAAGGAACAGTAGAGGAAAAACTCGATGGCAAACTCCACTGCGTCCGCCCGCCATCTCGAGTTTGCACCGTGAAGTAGACTCCGCTGCTGCCCTCTACTCAGGTCCCAGCGTTGTCTCCCAGAACCCTCGGGAGGAGAGCGTCTTTTTCGTCATCATCAGAGCCATCATCTCTTGACGCCGCATTGATTAAACGCTGCGTTCGTCTTCGTCGGCGTAGGGCTGACGCAGAGGGTGAAGGGACCCAAGGGCCTAGAGTCAGGACTCCCAGTTTAAATAAAGTCTTCCGGTGCTTCAGATTCAACGTTGACCGAGGAGGAACTGTATATATTTTCACATCTATTTATAGATTTGATATCTGTCCAAAGGTGGTTTCCCATATGCAACAGTCACACAGACAGACACACCCATACATATATACATACATACATATGTATATACATAGTATATATACATATATATATATATATAATGTTTGTTTGTGTACATATCTAATAGCATATATAAATATAAATATATATATATATATATATATATATATATATATATATATATATAGCATGTGTATATATAAATATATATATACACTATATTTTCGGCTTTTAAGCACTAAAGGAGTTGGAAGACCAAGATTTCCTTGGATGAAGTAGAGATTAATGGAAGTGAAAGCACAGGAAAGTCGAATGGCGGAATTCACAGAGGCTCATTGCGTCGCACGTATTTGGAAGACATGATGATAATGATAATATACATGCGTTCGTAGTAGTACATGTACGCCTGTTATCTCAGCATCTGAATGTAAACGATAGGACTTGGTCATCAGTTTACTTCAATAGTTAGCCAAATTTAGACGGATTTACTCCTGCAGATGAACTGATGAGATACCGAGAGCTGCGCATTTGCAGAAGGCACTTGACATGCCTCTAAGATTAACGAAGCCTCGAAAGGACCTTGATGATAAGACTCATTGTTGCAGTTTGCAACTTGTTTACATGAGCTGTGCTGGCAGAGCAGATATCCCCCCGACCACAAAGCCTGTGCATATATTCCCATCTTCCAAACGTCTGAAATCTCATCTCCTCTTGTTTATCAGCGGTTGGGAACGACAAAAGAGGCCAGCCCCATTAGACACTGTCACCTGCTTATGATGGCTTCAAGATTATCTTCGGAGAGCAAGAAAAAAAACACAACGTGTTTCCCTTATCGGCATTTGGGAACATTATCTTTAATCGTTTCCCCTTTGGAGTTGCTACGCGTTATCTTTGAAACGGCTGCTCTTTAAAAATGCTGCGAACATACAAAAAAAGTAGAAGAAGAAGAAGAAGAAGCAAAGGGTCCCCGAGTCCCACCCCGCCCCCCGCCCAAACAGTGGCTTTTCGCTTGACTGGCCGTTGAGACACAGGTTCGTTGAGATCACGTGTATACATCCATCAAGATCCCAGGAAAAGACGGAAGGAGGGAAGAGACAAGAAGAAAGGGGGTAAGGAAGGAAAAGAAGAGACAAAAAAAAGCTAGTAGTAAAAATACATTGACAGAGAAGTGTGACAAAGAGCCGAAGCATTCCAACGGTTCTGCCTTATAGACACTTCCTCGGTTAGACGAACGTAAGTCTTGCCATTCAGCTCTGCCACTGGTTAGCCGTCTTAGGCCAGCTAATTAGGCTAAGAAATATTTTTTGTTACTTAGACTCCGATGGTTGCTTTCTGTCGGGAAGATTTCCGTTGTTGTATCGGGAGAGACAGTGAATAACGAGAACGCTTTAATGCTTAAGAACTTCCCGCTGTTACCAACTCATTATCGTGATAAAGGATTAATGCTCGAGATGCCTCTGCCGCATTCACTTTAATTGTTCTCCTGCAATGGGAGGACAGCATCTGTAAACATCGTACTTGATGGTGTTACGGACGAGAGGGTGAGTTGTTGAGCATTCCCCGATTAAAAGGAAGCATTCAAAAGTTAACAGAGCCAGAGTTTTTTTCAGTCACTAGGCCTAACTTTTGTTTATGATACACCATCTAGATAAACATGTCCTCTATGACATGCGGAATGGTGGAGAATGAATACGTAACGAAATAAAAATAAAGGAATAACGGAAGCGCATAGAATTTGTACTTATTTATCTAGTAAAAGATAACGTTTTAGTACATAAGGCAATTGACTACGTTCTTTCCTTGACGCAGGTAATTAAATTTAAAAAAAATAAAAGAGCGAGAAAAATTCAGATGTTGAAAAATATTGCGTTTTACCAATGCAGAGGTCAGTGACAATACATTCTGCTTTGAAAATGATTACAGTATTACCGATACCACTTGAAAGAGAATGTTAATGGCCACAACCACTCAACGGAGACTAAAATCTGGAAATAGAACGAATATAATGTATGTACAAACTTAAAATTTTGTTTTAACGCAACGTAGAGTGTGTGAATATTTAAAATCCCATTCTTATATACTCGGTAACAGAAATGGCAATCGCAATTACAGTGAAAAGGTTATATTTCATTCATTTGGCTAAAATAGGCACATAATTGACCAGAAGACTTGCGTGGCCACGGACCTTAAATAGCCTGATTCAAGTAAGAGTGCCAATAGTGGTTGAAAGTCCAGTACTTTTGTTAAAAAAAAAGTAGGATGAACAGGTAAATGTTCTATACCGACATGCCACAAAACAATTTGTTTGCTTGTAATTAGCATGGTGACTTTCTCCAAGCTTAATGGTTTGTGATTATACATGAGAGTATAAATAAGAAATACTTTTAAAATTGACAAGGATGTGAAAACAAGCTGGCCAAAGAACTTTTTACAACATTCACTTTCGCAAACAACTTTCGTAATGAAAAACTTCAGGCCACAATAAAATTTCGTCTATTAAGTTCTGTCCCTGTAATTTCATGAAATACGTTAGACCTTCCAGCGAATGACAAACATTTCCAAAAATATTTTAGGTTTTCTTTGATGAGTGTCTGCGTATCCTTCCCTGGTCACACGAATTTGGGAAAGCTAGCTTCTCAGTTCCCTTGACCTAACATGTGACCTCGACGCGTTTCCCAATCCCAGTCTGTTATTCATGTAAACATGTGGTCGTCTTGCTTGACTTCAATTATCTCTGCAGTTACTTTCACACATTCGGCATAGGCCTAGGCACTATGCGGATTAATACCGTTTGCTTTTACGATATCTGCGTTCATTGTCTATTTAACATAGTCTCTCTCTCTCTCTCTCTCTCTCTCTCTCTCTCTCTCTCTCTCTCAAGTTAATAGTTTTATAGATCTCTTCAATGCGAATAACAATAATCTTGGCGGTAGCAATGGCAATAAAAATGCTGATAATATCAGTATCCCAATTAGTCATTTGTTAAGTCACTTTACCAATTTAGTAGACTGAAGAGAGACTTATGAAACTCTCGTGGACCCCTCCCGTAAATAGCCCTGCCGCCGTGGGCCTCCCACCTAGGGGGTCTTGTAAGATTGGGGTGTCTCTGACACCGAAGGCTCATAAGCAGCCTGGGGTCGTTACTGATTGGCAGCTAGGAGTCACGCCTTGGTTGTTCTCACCTGTCACTCCCGGTTGGACCCCCAAAACCCCTCGGTAACGTACCTTTTGGAACTTGGGGTGATGTTTGTTTCTTACTTATTTACTCTTTGGTCTCTCGCTGGCTTCCGGGCCTCATTGTAACCCGCTGGCGTTCGCACCACGCTGCTCAGATGTGGTGCCGTTGATTAGGCCTAGGTATCAGTTGCAGGTTTCAGTAAGCGACTGATGCAGTTGATTAGGCCTAGGTACCCGTAATAATTTCTTTAATATTCTAACTGAGCTTTAGTAAAGAATCTTATTATTATTGTTATGATTAATTCATTCGTTTTTCGTAACGTAAAATCTAACGGAGAGATGAAACGCATGCGCAGATGAATAGCTTCGTACCCCTGTATGGTAATGAGAAGGCTCGATGCCCAATACCGAGAGGGGTACTCCGAACCAAAGGTAAATAAATAGCTTCCCTTTCGAACAGCGAAATAGCCAAAGAGTCTCTCGCCCGGGTCATGAAATGGAAAACATATGGTCGGAAATACCTTTCCCCAGTTTATACGTTTATAATATTTTCAAGTATTCGGGTACCGCTGGAAAGTCTCGAGACTGAGGTTGTCTGTCGTACTGTGTTGTCTTTCTCTGACCATATATTCTGAAGAATTAATGCGGTAGTATTTCTGCACTTCTGTAAATCATTCAGTCTTGAATGTAAATCGTTACATCTTAAATGCACTGAACCCTGACTGTTTTTCCTTATTAAGGAACTCCAGTGTTTCAAAACACAAAGCATTAACTTATCTATCTAGTTTTTTTAGTTACTAGATTGTATTTTTGCATATAATCACACCAGATTCTGATTTTCATTCGAAATCCGGACGACTAAATATAAAATTACATTTTTCCTAATTCGAAGCAATGAGTATGAGGCATAGTTAGACACTGAATATGCTTTATAATAAAGCAAAGAAATATTGTAAGGTATTGATAAAAAAAAACTAAAATTAGTCATCATACTTTCATAGAAAAATTCTCAGTTGTCTAGTGTGAACTTTTTCATTCGTTTATAAATGCCACTTCTGCTCAAAGGGAGATTTTACAAGTCTGTAAGGGCGGGTTAACATGAAACTTTATCCACTACTTTACTGATTATCATCTAACGCAACGCAAACAGCGAAAAGGGAGTGAGTGAAGAAGGTAAATGCGCCATTTTTCCGCGGATAATAATAATAATAATAATAATAATACAATAATAATAATATTAATAATAATAATAATAATAATACACACATATTATTATTATTATTATTATTATTATTATTAGAGATAAAACAAGACCCTTTTCTCGTGTGTTAAGTCTTGTACTGTTAAAAATACACTTAAAATCCTCACGGCTAAAGAGAACTTGTGTCCTCATCGTCAGTCTCTGACAACGAGGACAGAAGCCCTCGTAAGACTTAAGGATTTTATGGAAGTGTATTTCTAACAATACAAGACTTAACACAAGAAAAGGGTCTTGTTTTATATCCTCATCATTAAGGAACGTGATTGTTCTTCACAGTCTTCACTCCTGCAATATTTTCGTTTATTGTCATTAGACTCATAAGTCTAAGTTACTCCTCTAGTTATTCACAAAGGCTCGCATAGTTAATGTGGAAATTATTTGTTCCTCTGACAACCATTCTTGGCCTCGGTTTCCGATAAAAGGAAATTTACGGCGAACTCACCCCCATGTAAAATACACCGGTGGTTAAGAGCTTCGCTGGAGTGCATTTGCAAGAGGCCCTCTAGACTGAATTAAGATGAGGACGATAGAGAGGGCAAATGATACGTTGCGTTGGGGAAAGACGACAAATATTTCATCTTTTATGGGTCATCTCCGGACGCCGCAAGCCCTCTTTATACCCTACCTACTCTTTGGCAATCTTCGGATCTGGTCATTATAAAAATGACTTTCGAAACGGAGAATATGGCTATCAAGTTCCCCTTATTTCTTTCAGAAGAAAGAAAGAAGAAGAGGCGGGGATGAAATGGCTCGGGATGGTTCCTTTGTTAGTCGTGTCATATATGGGACGGTTGGCGCAATATCTCTCGTATCGGTTCCCAGGCGATCTCAAAGCATCATCGGAGGGTTCTTCCTCCTCGTTCCTTTCTTTTTTTGCACCATTTTTTTTACAAGTTCCTTTGTCTTCCTCTTCTTTTTCCATAGTCATCTGCACTGTTTCATTGTTATAAACTTATGGCAACGCTGCATTCTTGATTTTCAACGAAGGGGAGGAGCATTAGACTAAGGGACGTTTCGCCTGATTATGTATTGCAACACGTAGACCAAGTGTGTGTGTGTGTGTTTGTGTGTGAGAGAGAGTGTGTATTGCAAATGTATTTTATACACATCTAATTGCTAATAAATTTTCCTATACAATTTTCTACTATTATTTTCATCCTTTATTAGTCTGTATTATTTGTATTACTTCCTCTATCGTGCTATCTAATCTTACCTCATGCTAATAGAATGATTACTAGAACCAGAACGTCTCCATTGCTCCAGAGGATTCAGCCGAGTTAACTGATACAAATTCAATAAGATATGAAATAAATGGCTAAATGAGGGCGACTGGTTCAACTTATGCTTTGTGATGGTATTCAAAACTTGTATTTTAGCTTTTGTTAGGTGAAGGAAAACGAGACGTGTCATGACCAGGAATTCGTAGTTTTCTTTACTTCCGATTAATCATATTCGTCATCTGGATAGGACTGATTTAAGCTTCATCTTCGTCATCGTCATCACCTCCAGCGCAGTGTTATGCAAAGTGTCTCTGTGAAATTCCGCCACTCATGTCTTTCCTGTCATGCAATTGGAACTTCAGAAGTTCAAGCGAAGATGCAGTGCATTACTACCCTAATACAGTTCTATTTTTATTGTGATGATTTCATCACGTTTTTTCTTTTATTTATTAATTTTTCAATTTATTTTTTCTTTCTTAATAGGTGATCTCTGTCTGTATCTCCCATTACCGCCTGTTACTACTTTCAAATGAACACTATATCCTTTGGAAGCTTGAATTTCAAGTCAATGGCCCCTGTGGGTTTGTTCCATAAGAATAGGGTTCATCTTCTGAATAATAATAATAATAATAATAATAATAATAATAATAATAATCCACAAATGTCCACTCATCTGCAGCCTCATGTTTTATAGTTCTTATCCACTTAGGCCTAGAATTACAAGCTATGGCAGAAATCTTCGTTTTCACACACACACACAGAGAGAGAGAGAGAGAGAGAGAGAGAGAGAGAGTTTCACGATCGATAACGCCAATTATATATCAGCGTGAGGGGCCCCAGCGGAGCTAATTGCATCTGAAAGGTGCCTACAGCTGTAGGAGTTGTCCTAAAAGGCCAAATTAAATGAAAGTTCGCTAATGAGAATGACCTCTGCCACCTGAGCACGTTGAGTAGTCAGGTACCAGCATTATTTCCAAATATCAGTTTTAATTGGAGAACAGATAGATGCTTACCTAATACTCTTTTTAATGAGCTGGAAAAACAGGACCCGCCACCAAGTGTTCCTTTCTTGCCCAGACCTGAAGAAAGAAAGGCTGGGATGGAAAAGCGTATACTTATTTCATATTTTCTTAATGCAAGAGACAAAACGGAAAGTAACCAAATACCATTTTATTTAAAGGAAATTGCAGACTCTATATGAGAATAGAATGTCAAGAGAGCCAGGGAAAACAGAAAAAGGAAGAGAATTCCAAAGCTTGTCGTAGAATGAAAGACGTAGTCACTGAGCCGACCGGTGGATACTTAATTGTTCAAGTACACTATGCGCGTACATGGACTTTATTTACTCTTAGAGTGTGTGGTTGAAGATTCACAAATGATATTGGATTGTATGAATGTATATGCATTATATAAATCCGTTCGACTTCTTTCTGAGTCATATTTTATCTATTCGTTATCTTTCTTGGTTTCTTTGGACCTGGGCTAGAAAATGGTACTGCGTTAGGGGCTCAAAGAAGTCTTAACTTCCTGGTTTCCCTCCAATGTGTCCGTTCTTCAGTTTACGGTCCTTGAATCATGATGAAAACATAAGACGTAAAGCATTTTTGCTTTGGAATTAGCCAGACCAGTACCGGTACTAAGCCGAAATGAATAAATGTGAAGGGCATCCGTCCGTAAAACATTTGCCAGAACCAATTATGAAATGAGCCTTACAAGAGAGAAATAGCCTGAGAAGCTCATTAAAAACAGCGACCCCGCCTTGGGATTAAGATAAGAAGAAGAAAGGAAGTGAATTTGGAGTATGTAGCATAAATTCTAAAGAATATGGCACAAGGTCCCTACCCATCAAAGTACGTGACAATTCGCTTGTCTACTAAGCTCTACGGCCAGTTCTTCTGCTTAAAAAAAAAAAAAGATAATAATAAAAAAAGGCCATAAATTCTTGCAATCTTTCATGGTAATTCCTCCGTATCTCCTCCGTGTATCTAGGGATGTAACTTGGCGTAAAATAGTGTTTAAATGTTGCGGCGTGAAATGTTTTAAATATTTATTCTAGGTTTATTTCAGATGTTTATTCCTGGTTTATTTATGACGCTTACGACATAGAGTATAGCAAGCAATCCTTTCCTCCTCCTCCTCCCCCCTTTTTTTTGGAGGGGGGCGGGCGTCTTTCGCAGTCGACCTCGCCTCGGTAATTTCTCGGAATTCTAAGTTCATTATGGAGTGGATCTCGACTAAAAAAAAAAAAAATGAATGATGGCTGAAAGATAAAAGGTGAAATGGCATTCACTCCATTTCTTACGTACCTGACGGGTTTCGAGCCATTTAAATTCTGTGTAAACGGAGAGGAAATTGTATCACTCCTTGAGGGAAGGTGACACCTGCTATCTTCTGTCACCTTCTCCTCCTCCTCCTCCTCCTTCTCCTCCTGTCTATTATTTTTATTATTATGATACTCCCTGAGCTCTTAATTATCATTATTATTCCAAATGTAATGGAAATTTAACGCCTGCTGTTTATCATTCTTTTCTCACTGTAATTAGTATGTTATTAAAATTATCGTAATTATCACCCTCCTCCTGACTGATCATATTTATTAATATCTAAATATACAAATACATAATTAATAAAATAACTTTCAGCTGCTTAAAACGACAACAATTTTTTTTCCTTATACATGTTTCCATTTTATTTCCTTACTATACGGATGGGTAGAATAAAACCAGTCACACGTTAGGATAAGAAGAGGAACTCCCGTAATAGCAAGGGATGGGAGGGAGGGGGAGAAAATATAGTTTAGAAAAAGAGGGGGGAGTGTTATCACAGTCATCCTATTGGACTGGGTGGTTTTTATAGTCTGGGGTTCCGGGTTGCATCCTGCCTCCTTAGGATCCATTACTTTTCTTACTTTGTGCACTGTTTCTAACAGCACACCCTTCTGCATGAGTCCTGGAGCTACTTCGGCTTCTAGTTTTTCCAAGTTCCTTTTCAGGGATCTTGGGATCGTGCCTAGTGTTCCTATGATTATGGGTACAATTTCCACTGACATATCCCATATCCTTCTTATTTCTATTTTCAGGTCTTGATACTTATCAATTTTTTCTCGTTCTTTCTCATCTACTCTGGTGTCCCATGGTACTGCGACGTCAATGAGTGATACTTTCTTCTTGATTTTGTCAATCAGCGTCAAGTCGGGTCTATTGGCACGTATCACCCTATCTGTTCTGATACCATAGTCCCAGAGGATCTTTGCCTGATCGTTTTCTATCACTTCCTCAGGTTGACGTTCGTACCACTTATTACTGCAAGCTAGCTGGTGTTTCTTGCGCAGGCTCCTGTACTGGTTCTGTGCAAGCGCCGGACATTCGCTTGCTATGTGGTTTATGGTCTCGTCCTTCATGTTGCACTTCCTGCATATGGGCGACATGTTATTTCCATCTATTGTTCTTTGGACACATCTGGTTCTTAGGGCCTGATCTTGTGCCGCTGTCAGCATTCCTTCTGTTTCCTTCTTGAGTTCTCCCCTCTGTAGCCATTGCTATTATTATTATTATTATTATTATTATTATTATTATTATTATTATTATTATTATTATTATAAAGTGGGAAAATGTACTTTTAACTTATTACCGGGATTGTGTTTTTCTCTTATGGTTAAACTCAAAATCTGATTACTGCCAAGTAGATTGGCGGGAACATTAAAAATACTATTAAATACTATTGAAAATACAATTTAAAAATTACATTAAAGAGAAGATAGTGAACTGAAAAATATTTGGGCGTCTGCTGTTGTTTTGGTCCGTCCAAGGTCGTGTTGCACATCTTATTAATGCTGTAGATTAGAATTTCTGTTTGATTAAAAACTTTATATATACATTTTTTTTTTTACACAAGGCACTATAATTATACGTCTAGCCATGACGTTATAAGGCATATTCAGAAAGCCGCTCAGCGTAAGAAATCTGTTTATTTTATTCATTTATTTATTCATTATTTTTGTGGGGGTGGGGGTGGGGTTAGGGGCTCTTTTCCCTTCCATTACGGACTTACCTTGAAAGCCAAAGTAAAATGGACTTTGTTTCGATTAAGCTCTGGAATAATGAAAATGAAGAATAGGGGACCCGTTAGGATTTTTCCAAAAATTTAATGACTGTTTTCCAGTCCACCATTGGAACATTTTAATATTTATAAGAATTTCGATTCGTTTGGAAGTAATGATATTGTCGATAATCAATATACATTAACCTATATTCCGCGTCATTACTTCTTAATTCAAGCTCATTTTGTGAAGTACGCATTTGAATAAATGCTTCATGATAACACAATATTTCAGGCCTCGATGACTATAGCTGTTGCAACGCTAGTATATAAAAAAAGTCAGTTCATTGACCTTTCAAGACCATACCGTCAATATAAATGTCCTGAAGAGACGAGTAAACGTAAAAAATTACATAAACAAACAAAGCTCGCGTGAAGACTAAAATGGCTTGGGAGATATCGCAGAAGACGTGCATAAACCTTCCATCATGCATATTAACTTAATTTTCCACCCGCTGTGCTGACTGGACGGCGTAACTCAACATGGATATGTTTACCCTCGGCGAGGCATTGTAACTGACGGCTAATCAAGGCGCTTTTGCGCAACCCAAATTAACTGACAGAACGAAACCTGAAATTGTTCTCGCTCGTTTAATTTGAATGAAGGCCAGAAGAAATTGGGGTTGACTGTTGGCTGATGGGGGTTTGAGGGAGGTTGAGGTGAAGGTTTTTAACTGGTGGTGGGGGCACGGGGGCGAAGCCCCTTAGTGGTTATTGGTACTTATACAGTATTAGACTGCGCAATTGGAACCTCAAAAGTTCAAGCGAAGATGCAATGCGTTACACCGCTAAAATAATTCTACTTGTATTCTGATAATTTACTGACATTTTTAAAAATATCTATTTTTTTATCAAATTGTTAAATTATTTTTCCTTTTCTAATAACTGATCTCTTCTTTCTGTATCCCATATTACCTTCTGTTACCTCTTTCAAATAGTCTTTGGAAGCTTGAATTTCGAGTCATTGGCCCCTGTGGGCTTGTTCCATATGAACAGGGTTCATATTCTGAATAATAATAATAATAATAATAATAATAATAATAATAATAATGATGATGATGAAACCAATCCGCAGTTATTTTTAAATATATGTACCCATACATAACTGCGGATTTGCTTCTCCATTTCAAGGCTCATGTTACTATGAGTATTTTTCAGTAATAATAATAATAATAATAATAATAATAATAATAATAATAATAATAATAAAAGTATGAGGTTAGGTTAGGACGTACTACGAAAAGGCAACATAGGCCTAAAATGCAGCGAAATCGAAACCCGAGCTAATCGAGCGTACACGATTAAATCATCGAACGGGAACTGAAATCGATGAATCTGTCGCTTAGGCATGAGCAGTGTTCGTCATCTGAATAATAATAATAATAATAATAATAATAATAATAATAATAATAACAATAATATGAGGTTAGGTTAGGTCGTAGCACGCAAAGTCAACATCGGCCTAAAATGCAGCGTCTCCGAAACATGACCCAATCGAGCGTAAACGATTAAATCATCGAGCGGGAACTGAACTAGATGAGGCTGTCGCTTAAGCATCGCATTTTCGCTCACCAGACAGCAGCCTTTGATTGATGATAATTCGAAGCAGATTTCCAAACTCTCACATCCTGCTGAGCTCAGCATGGGAGCCGAGTCAGTTCTCATGCCCGACTCAAACGTGCTTTCGGGGCGCTTATTAGTCATCCAGATCATGTCTGATGCCAGATGTTATCTCTCTCTCTCCCCTCTCACTCTTTCACTCTCTCCTTCAGTAGCACCGTTTGTATTTAGCATGATTTTTGTTATGCACACGCGTACATGATGTGTGTGTGTGTATATATATATATATATATATATACTATATATATATATATATATATATATATATATATATATATATACTGTATATATATATATATATATATATATATATAGTGTGTCAGCTTATTGTATCCACTCACTAACATATATAGACTAATATAGTGCTGTGAACTGATACCTTCATTTCCCCAAGACGTTAATACAGTGCTTAAACAAAAAAATGACAGCCGCAACTTCACAAGAAATAATGGTATTTTTGATCACTGATCTGATCTTCGTTTAATTTATATTCGTTTTCAGCAAATATCTGTAGTTCAAAATTAATCTTTCTTTTCATGCTCTCCGTAGGTGTTCTCTCTCTCTCTCTCTCTCTCTCTCTCTCTCTCTCTCTCTCTCTCTCTCACTCTTTTATTATCATATAGAATATCCACTCGAATCGAAACACTTTTGGTAGTGAGGTGTATAAAAATCATCAGTCTATTTAATGAACTTCGTTGCTGATGATATTTTGCTCTACGCTGCGAAGATTTGTTGAATCAAGTCTCACTGTAAGGTTACATGGTCTAAGTTACCTTGCCAAATTCTTTTTTATTTATTTATCTTCGCACTGAATTCTGTCATCCTCTACCTTACATCAAGCTCAAGATTCCTTTGAATTCAGAACAAGCTGTTTGTCACACATCATTGTTGTTTATTCCCTAAGATTAACGAAGCTAAGGACACAGCATGAAGTACACACAGATACGCACACACAAACACACACACACATACAGATATATATATATTTATATATAATTTGTCACCCGCATATTCCGCAAAAATCCTGTTAAATTTATTTATGTTATCAGTTCAGTCAGTTGTAATAATATTCAGGAATTCTTTAAGAAGAAGAAAGTAAAAAAAAATAAGAAAAACTAAACAATCCGAGAAAAAAAAATTTTGAATCAAGGTGCACCTTGTACACCGACCCTCGACGACAGGTTTACAACTGGCAGTAAAACACCACCAATACGATCCCCGAATCATTGAGGTGAGACTCCGCTCTCTCGGAGCTGGTCCTCGAGGTGTGTTGAGAGCGTGTTTTATGGCCCATTCCAACCAGACCATTACCAAAAGCTTCTACTAGATCATTTGGCGTGGTTTAATTCCCACCTTCGTAAGGCACAACAGGAATCACAGGCCCCTTGGTACACGGTCGTGAGATCTCCTGGACAGGAGGGTCGCTTCTGGCGTTGAAAGAGAGGGATTCTCGCCCTTGAAGGTGCTCGTGAAACCGAGGGTATCATCCCTCGCCCGGTGACTTCAGTTGATGTAATCGGGATCGTCAGAGGTGTGTTGGTTGTCCGCTATGATTTTTTTTTCTGTCGTTATGTTCCCGCGAATCCTACCCAAACATGGAAGAGTATTTGAATGAGAGAGAGAGAGAGAGAGAGAGAGAGAGAGAGAGAGAGAGAGAGAGAGAGAGAGATTGGCCTATTGATAATGATATTATGGAGACATTCGACGCCGGCGATACAACGGGAGATTGTCAGTGGGTGTGGACACGTTGTGTTTAACAGAACGAGAGGAGTTTGTCCGCCTTCAAACCATGTTTATTGTAAGGCAAGGTGTGCTAGGTCTACCTGTAAGTTTTTTCCGTAAATGATAAATCTGCGAAAGATTCCTGAGACTGTTTCATTAATATATATATATATATTTTTGTCTCGCTTCAGTACACGATAAAGTGAAATATTTTGATGGATCTTTTATTAATGTATTTTCTAAATAACCTGTCACAAGAAGCATTACAAGTTACAAGTTTCTGAAAAAAAATCTACCATATTATCATTGACTAAAACAAAACATTCAAAATTATACGAGATCCACAAAAAAATGTCATTTATGAAGGATTAAAAAACACAAGGTCCACATTTTCATAGACCTGGTGATTTTTTACGTCTTCATAAACAACATTTTTGAATACTTTATTTTAGTAAAGTATAATTTAATAGCTTTTTTTTTTAAGAAACTTGTAATTTTTTAATGGTCCTTGTGACTTAGAATATATTGTTCTAGTAAGTATTAATGTAGGATATTCATTACGTCAAGTGTATGCAGTCTTTAAAAGTGATCTATACATTTTTTCTTTTTTACTGAGGGACGGATTTCAAATCTATTTAACTAATTTTTCTCTTGTGGTTAAGGAACAGCAAGTGCCAACTAGCAGAGATTTGGTTAAGAAAATAAAGAACACATCTTAATAACTATAAAAAATATAAATGACGGAATCAGTAACGATACGATGTTCATTTGTTTGTATCTGAGGCTGTTAGGCGAGTAAATAATGGGCAAGACACTGATAGCTTTAATTAACATTTATTATTATTATTATTATTATTATTATTATTATTATTATTATAAGTAGTAGTAGTAGTAGTAGTAGTAGTAGTAGTAGTAGTAGTACCAGGACGAAGGTTGAGCCTAATGATAACAGCCAATGTTGAATTTAATGTTTTTTTTATTATTTATAGGAGAATGGAATGAATGAAGACTATGAAGAACAGTCACATTCTTTAAAGGTGAGGATAAAATAAGACCCTTTTAAAGAGTGTAAATCCTTAACAATATATCAAGATTTACACAACATTAATAGTCTTATTTTATCTTCAATGGAATGAACACTAACAACATTCTCCCTTTCTAAACATAATGGACCGACCCATGGAGTTTTAGCGTGAATAATCACAATCCCACATATTCCCTTATTAGGGTCATAATGGCATCTCTCCTTCCATATCCGGCAAAGGGTGTATCGAAGAACAACATTGAATTCATTGCCATAGGTAGGTCGTCTTCACTTGTACATAAGCCGGAAGTAAGGTCATATTTGCGAATCATCCATAATCTAGAACGTGAAATTGCTCTGGAACGAATTCTTTAAGGAAAAATAACTACATCGACTGATTTTATATTTTATGAATGCTTAACAGTGATCATTCTCGAACGTTACGATGGTTATATAATAGGAGAAATATAGCAATGCATAACGTCTCCACGTCTTCATAAGCCGTATATAAAAATCTATAGTTTTTCTGAATTTCTAAAAAACAGAATTTGAATCTTGCTGTGGTCAATATATACATTGAAAATAACTACGTGATCAGACTATTTCGTGGCGTTTGACAGGGAAAGAAGTTGGTTCTTTGTTTCCTTCGGCAGACTAAAAAATCTCCGAGTATTTACAGTGAGCCATTTTCGATCGCCTTGTGCAGCGCTGAATGACCTCATAGATCCCAGAGCTTGGCCATTGACCTAAATTCTATATTCCATTCTGTTCTTTCGCCATCTTATCAATTGACACCTCAAGGTATTTCTCTTGGATAATCATGAATGTTTTAGGTAAATCTACAGAAAAGCTCCGCTGTGTTTAGTACCATCCCCTTGGGGATGTCCATCAGAACCATGAGCTAAAGACGGTAACTTTCACAAATTATCACTGCAAATTTCTCAATTGATCTTCCCCATAATGCATTGTACACACCATTTTCTGAAATTGTTCAGTTCAAAAATTTTGATTAATAATGGATATCTCCGTGCGGAGCTCTTCTGTAGAATTACCCTCCCCTATAACACTGCGCATGCGCGATAGCATTCCAGGGTGGCCAGCATACAACATATGAGGTTAAATACAGTCGACCGACAAAAAGTAATGTTTAATTCTTGATATGCAACCAAAATACTATAGGATAAATTAATTTCCAAAGTAATACCTGATGCGCAGCTAGGCTATTGCTTAGTTCTTCCTAGGGGAGCTTTTGGTAAAACATGGAGTCCTACACCCGGGCGGCGGAAGTTACACGGCCTGCTAGGTTAGGTTAGGTTAGGTAAGGTGAGGGTACGTTAGGTTAGTATAGTTCCTTTTATAATAGGTTTCCTTAGCCAATCCCTTCTTAAACATATGGCTCCCAAATGACTTGCGCATGCACGGAACCATTCCACAGCAACAACATGGCAGTGTGGTCTATCTCCCAGTGTTTTCCCCAACTCAAAACCCCACCTTCCTATAAGGGTCCCCAAACGTATTGGGTAGATATGAGGGTAATAGTAATTGACCGACAATAAACAACACTACCTCCTTCATCAGCAACACTAATAGTATAGGAAAAATCAATTTCCAAGGCAATAGGTTGTGTGGAGCTGTTGCTTAGAAATACCTATTCCCTTAGGCCTGATGACTTTTGTGAATTACGTTACCACGTCTGGTGTAGGCTAGGCAAAGGCTTGGCCTATAGGGTGTGGGCTATAGTGTGTTAAGCCAAATCAATGGAGAGCTGGCCATAGTCTTATAGCCATGGGTAGTTTTAGGTGTATTACTGGGTAAAATACATATTGAGTGTTCCACGAAAAAGGTCTTTTAGGCTACGGCATCGTATTCATTTGGACTGTGTGAAACACCATTACCTTTAGGCTAGGTGCCCTTGTTGGTGGCATAGTATAACGTGATAGGTCTAGAACAAAAATTCATTTGTTGTGGCATCCTCTTTACCTTGCCTAGCCTAGTC
Organism: Macrobrachium rosenbergii; assembly: GCF_040412425.1. NCBI lineage: Eukaryota > Metazoa > Arthropoda > Malacostraca > Decapoda > Palaemonidae > Macrobrachium > Macrobrachium rosenbergii. The sequence continues at coordinate 45,417,141 of NC_089791.1, forward strand.
AAAATAGGAGGGCTGGGGTTACGGGTGTAGCACCAAATGAGTGTAGTCTGCACTAATACAATGAGTCATACCATTAAAGAACAAGTGTGCGGTCCATCACGGTCTGTTACAGTGTGACCACCCTTTGCTAGGGCCTTCTAAAGTGGGAAGTGCAGAATTAATAGTGTACTGGCTATGTAGGTCTAAAAAGGGCCCATTTTTATATATTTCCACACGAAACAAATTATAAAGTAAGACAAATGCAGGGTTCAAGCCTAGGCCTAACTCATTTATTTGGCTGTTAAAAAATGTCAAAGGAATCTTGAAGTTTAATGGTGCAAAATAGAATCCTTTTAAAGGCAAAGTGGTAATTTTAGCTTTGAAATCAACCGGTTTATAAAATTTTATACAAAGCGCTAAAAATCTGGGATGTACTGAAAATGTGGCAATTGCAATTAGGCTACAAGGATAGCCTACATTCTAACCTAACTTAGTGTGCCACATCATCTACAAGTACATCGCAACTTATCTTAGCCAGGGGTGTAGCATTCTTCCTGACCAGTGTCAGCAATCAGTAGTGAAAGTATATTATTATTATTATTATTATTATTATTATTATTATTATTATTATTATTTATTATTATTATTATTATATTATTCAGACAATAAGGCCTATTCATATGGAACAGACCTACAGGGTTCATTGACTAGAAAATCAAGTTTTCAAAGAATATGGTGTTCGTTTGAAAAAAAAAAAATTAACGGAAGATATTAGGAAATATAGAAAGATGTCAGTTAATTAGAGAACAAAGAAAAATAAACAAATTAATAATTAAATTGATAGAAATGGTAATAAATCATTAAAAGTACTAAGAGAATTGTTTAAAGCAGTAATGTATTGTATCTTCGCTTGAATTTCTGAGTTCTAATTGCACAACATCAAAAGGGGAGACTGCCCCACAGTCTGACAGTGTGAGGAATAAAAGACCTCTGAAACTGAAAAATTAGGTTAATACAAATATATATATATATATATATATATATATATATATATATATATATATATATATATATATATATATATAAATTCATATATATATATATATATATATATATATATATATAAATATATATACATATATACGGTGTATATATATATATATATATATATATATATATATATATATATATATATATATATATAAATATTTTATATATAAATATATATACATATATACGGTGTATATATATATATATAGTAATGTGTAATTTCTTTGTTTTTTAAATAAATTCAGTGTGTTTTAAAATGATTTCTAGGTGCACTTTCTTTAAAATGAAATGCAGTATCATAAATATAAAATATATATATATATATATATATATATAATGTGATAGAAACATACACACACAATATATGTATATACATATATATATATACAATCGTATATACATACTCTGCCTCGAAGTAATATATTTTCATATATGTTGCCATTTTTATATATATCCACCGTATATATATATATATATCTCCCATCAACCCACCCGTTATATATATATATATATATATATATATATACATCACCATATATATATATAATAATATATATATATATATATATATATATATATATATATATATATACATACATATATACATACATACATACATATATGTATATGTGTGTGTTTGTTGTGTGTTTCGCTTACGTCCCCCGAACGCATTTGAGTTTAAAGAAATTACATCGTTAATTATACGCAGCATATATTATACGACAAAGAAAACGCACATTGGTATGCTGACAATAATATCCGGTGAGGTTCCCGCATCATACGTCACTATGTTGGGATTCAGGATGCAGGTCTCGAAACGCTTGCTTCCGACCATAAGTTCGCGTCAATTTTGGTTGTTTGATGTGCTAGTCGTAACAGATTAGTTCCTGGGTAGATGTCTTCCTCGGCGCTATGTATGCATTAGCTTCATATACGATTTGGCTAAGTGCTGGCTTGACCTGAATAAGATAATTTTGAATTTATTTCTTGTTACGTGTCAGAACAGTTGTTTTAAATGCCATCCTGAATAGGTAGTTTTAGTGTCCGATTTTGCGGATTGCTGACTTCATTTTGACTAGATAGCTTATGTAACATCTCCGGTTTACAGCTCTTTGTCGAATTTGGTTGGTAATGTGTGTTTCTTACTTTATTTCTTCCGTACATTTCAGAATATATTGTTCAATTGGCTTTATAAAATTTGCTTAAATTAGGGTAAGTTTGAAATATCTGACCAATCAGTCTGTTGCTCATAGCCATAGACTATTTGTACAACTGAGACCAAATTATATTACTTCTACATATCTCCCCATATTTCATTTGATCAATTCTTTTTACGCTACATTTACTATGCAGTCATTGCATCTCAGCAGCTGCAACTTTTTTTTCTGTCATTTGTTTTCATTGTCTCCATTTCACTTCCAAATGAGTTGGAAGACCTATACCCGCTTGGATTAGAATCGTGAGACGGGAGGTGGAGGCTGCAGGTTTGAGAAAGATAATCACCCTAAATGTGTGAGCGTCGAAATTTTCTCAGAGGCACGTTAGTCGTAAGGCGATGGAGATTATCTGTCTGTCCATCTTTATATATGTATAAATGAATGTGTTGTGTGTATATATATGTATATATAGATAGATATATGTATCCAAAAAAAAGTTATGTTTCTAGGACTATGCCCCCATCGTCTTGTAACCGTAGGGTGGCTACCAGACGATGAGGGCAGATAGTCCTGGAAAGCTTGTAACTTTTTTTAATACATATCTCCGCTAGATACCATCCTTTTTAAATGAGATCCTGCTATTAAATGCGGTGATGCCCAGAACAATTGTGCAAGTGATCAAGTTAATATATATATATATATATATATATATATATATATATATATATATATATATATTATATATATATATACAGTATACGAGTATATATATACAGTATGTGTGTATGTATACATATGTATATGCATGTATATATGCATGTATGTTTGTATATTTCTGTATCATCCATGCACATGACCATATCGGTTTCTTCTAGTCCGAATCAGAACGATTCCACCCTCCACGGAATGCCAGCGAAATCATTTCAGCCCGGCGAGTGTGTTTCGTACCAGGAAACGATTTTCGCCAAGTACCGAGACATTGTGGGACGACGCTAATTCACCCTGGGCTAACATACCAAAACTACATTCGGGTGTGAGAATTCCAAACAGTCGCCTCTAATCTGTGCATACACATCCGCTCCAAGAGACCGGCGCTGTCACAACACACACAGTCACGCCTGCACACAATTCGATATTCAAGAACAAATAAGGGGGCAGCTACCGGTTCCATTTACCAAGAGGGCGCTTCTCCTCTAACCGCCAGGTACCCACTCAGTAGGGGAGGCCAGTTCGTGCCCCAACCCCCAGCGCAATCATCGGGGCTAAATCACACACACGCACACACACACGCATACACATACACATACACACAGGTAGCAATCAAACACTTCAAACACAACGGCCTCCCCGCGCCACTGGATTCTTTTACCGATTTCCAAAGGTAAAGTTATCTGAGGTAATTCTTGAATTGTGTTTGGACTGTCTGCGTTTGGAGAACTTGCTTCATCCATTATTCCGTTCTCGTTTTCTTATCCCGCTGGCGTGTTCTTCGATTTCTCTCGAGGCACGTTTGTGAGGTGGGTTATTTGACATTGGTTTTATGTTAAATCTTTAATACCTTTAGTACTGTCAAATAGATTATTTTACCTCGGAAGAATGGACACAAACACTTTAGTGCATAATCTCTGTGAATGACGAAGCTGTACTTTGTCAGGTGGATTATTTGACATTGGTTTTATGTTAAATCTTTAATGCCTTTAGTATTGTCAAATAGATTATTTTACCTCGGAAGAAGGACACAAACACTTTAGCGCATAATCTCTGTAAATGACGAAGCACTGCTTTGGCAGGCAAAAATAAATATTTAAAAAATAAGAAATTTAGTAAATGTATGAAATCTTAGTATTACATATTGCATGCGTTTAGCTTTATTGTCAATAACAAAATACCTCAGTACGTGCTACGCAAGATGCACATAATCCATGGTAAATACCAAGAAATATCAGATATGAATTTTACTTGGAAAAGGTTGTCCCAGTAGGAAATTAAAATTAGAGATCCAGATATTAAGAATATGCCATTTTAAAACACTGATGGAGTTTTTTCATAATTCAAAATTCAGCCAGTGGATGTTGGTCTTCTGAACTTCAAGACTTCATAATTGAGCAAAATTCTTTTCACTTACCTTTTGCCCCTGTAGGGAGTAGTGCCGTCAGTGCATCTCACGTGGTGCACTGTAGGCATTACTTAATGTTCTTTGCAGCGTCCCCTCGGCTCCTAGCTGCAACCGTTTTCACTCCCTTTACTGTACCTCCGTTTATATTCTCTTTCTTCCATCTAACTTTCCACCTTCTCTAACAATTGTTTCACAGTGCAACTGCGAGTTTTTCCTTCAGTTACACCTTTCAGACCTTCTTATGCGTGTTATCACGTATTCAAGTACTGTATGCATGTACATAAGTCTACTTACACACACACACACACACACATACATATATAATATATATATATATATATATATATATATATATATATATATATATATATATATATATATGTGTGTGTGTGTGTGTGTGTGTGTGTAATATAGACATGTACATGCATACAGTACTCTAATACGTGATAACACGTATTATACATGTTCAGATACTATATATAAATAAAAGTGTAAATATACGTATCTGGAAAACCCTGTGTATGTATACGCAGTACTGTGGCGTCGTTTATAGGCAGAGAAATCATAATAGTGTATGTATTTGATATATCTGCGCCATTTGCGCATTTTACTGATATAACCTTTCGCATAAAGTTCATGCCCAGCCGGAGTTCTATTGTGAAGGCAAGCGTAGTGAGATTTTTATCTCTTTCCCTTGCTAGGCACTTTTTTTTTTTTTTTTCTTCCTGCCCCAAAAGCCAGTGATCCAGAACAGAGCTTTCGCATGGCAGACGTTTGCACCGATCCGGCATGCAGTGGATTAATTCGCTTTGCGAATGTTAGCTTCCTGCTCCGATGCGTTTTATGGAGTTTGTGTTGAAGAATTGCTTTTGTTTCTCCTCTTGACGTTTTCTGTGTTCTTTTTTTTCGTGGTATTCTCGTAAATTAGCCATACGAAGTCTCTAACGTCACGGTTCAGCGAATAGAGGTACAAGATGCGAAGAGAGTTTATGGAATATTTTTAGGTATCTGTCCCCTCCAGCCTGACTCTCCTTTCCTTTTATTTTTTCCCCGCTGAAAATAGGCAAGCCACCCATATGAAGCTTGAATTTAACTTAGGAAATTCCATAGCCAAACATTTGCTTGATTTCGTATTAAAAATCAAAGTCTAAATGACCATGTTTTCTAGCCTCCGTGAATAAACCATTTGGAAACAAAATTAATGACAAACTTCTTCCACGAAATACTGTCGTTGGTCTTAAAATTTTAATTTTGAAGAAAATGCAGGGACGCACGATACTTTATAGGTCGTTTTGGTCATTATAAATATCAAGAGTACCTATATATAGCCTCAAAAATAACGGCAGTGTAAGAGGGTCGGGACAATAACCTAAGTGTAATAAACTCCTCTGCTTGATTTATACTAGGGGCCAGAGTACTGAGAGGGTGGTCCGCGGGGTGTGTTACCTATCCTTGATCTACCCCAGGGTATGCTCAGTTCACCTACTTTATTGGGGCATGTTAAGAAAGCAGATTATGCGGGTACATATTGAGTTTTATTATTATTGTTATGACCTAAGGCTTGAAGATTAAATAATTGACATGGATGTTTAGTTGCCGTTTTTAGTTGTCTGTAAAAGGAAACTATTGAGATAGCTATTTGCCTGTCCGTCCGCACTTTTTCTGTCGGCCCTCAGATCTTACAGTTAAGTATACCTTAGTTTAACTAGACCACTGAGCTGATTAACAGCTCTCCTAGGGTTGGCCCGAGGGATTAGACTTATTGTACGTGGCTAAGAACCAATTGGTTACCTAGCAACGGGACCTACAGCTTATTGTGGAATCCGAACCACATTATACCGAGAAATGAATTTCTATCACCAGAAATAAAGTCCTCTAATTCTTCATTGGCTGGCCGGAGACTCGAACTCAGGCCTAGCAGAGTGCTAGCCGACAACTCTACCGACTCATCCAACGAGGAACTGTCAGATCTTAAAAACTACTGAGGCTAGATTGCTGCAAATTGGTATGTTGATCGTCCACCTTCCAATCATCAAACATACCAAATTGGAGCCCTCTAGCCTCAGTAGTTTTGATTTTATTTAAGGTTAAGTTAGCCATGATCGTGCCAACAACACAGGCCACCACCGGGCCGTGGCTGAGTCATATACAGCATTATACGCTTTGCAGAAAACTCGATTGCGCCGAAGAAACTTCGGCGCATCTTTTACTTGTTTTAATGGTTGTAAATATATAACAGGTACGGGGTTTTTAGCTGAGATGTTTTTCCATCCAAGTGCTCAAGGGAAACTCTTAGATCTTGATTCCAGCGTTTTCAGAAGGCAAGCCGAGTATCGTTAACCACCGTATCGCGTTAAACGAACTTCGTTTCTGGTTATTATTATTTTTTTTTTTTCTGTACTTAATCGAAATTTCAAGTTTCACACCAATATCGGGTACTTTGTGCAATATTTCGCTGTATGACTAAAACTTTCAGTAAATTTTACTTGCGTGACACCATATTAGGATAAGTGATAAACATTCCAGTTACTCCAGCAAAGGTAGGACTGTCACTAATACAGAAAAAGAAGATAACATCATCCTGATACATCTACAGATTGGAATAAGCTCTTCGTTGGGGGAGTCGGTAGAGCTGTGGACTAGCACTCGCTAGACCCAAGTTCGAGTCTCCGGCCGGCTGATGAAGAGTTAAAGGAACTCATTTCTGGTGATAGAAATTAATTTTTCTGTATAATGTGGTTCGGATTCCACAATAAGCTGTAGGTCCGTTGCTAAGTAACCAATTGGTTCTTCGCCACGTAAAATAAGTCTAATCCTTCGGGCCAGCCCTCTCTAGGGGAGCTGTTAATCAGCTCAGTGGTCTGGTAAAACTAAGGTATACTTTTTTTTTACAGATTGGAATATTCATGAGCTTTGCAGTAAAGATGGTAATGATGACTTTATGATAGCAATAATTGTACTATATATATTTATAAACTTAGCAAGGGCAACCATTGCAAATCGTAATGAAAGCCATAAGTAGAGATAAGTGTTTACATAGGAAATGATGTCACTGGTAACAATGAACCAACAGACACTTTATGAGCTTCGGTGCTAACTACAAATTGTATCAAAATTATTATTATTATTATTATTATTATTATTATTATTATTATTATTATTATTATTATTATCAAAAATCTAATATTGACGCCGTTTGCTGCCCATTTTAACCTTTTTAATGATTCTAATGTGATAGTCTGTGGTCCAGAAATGTCCAATACAAAAGTTTGTCAGTCGACTATCAGGGAACCTAATGACTACCTGACTGTTGTAATTTTAGTGGGAGAAGAAGGTTCCAACATCGTTGAGTATTTTACTGTAATTGTAAAGATTTTAAAAATGAAATTCTGATTAATTCACAGCTTTGCAGTTAAAGTCAAATTTAAAGGAAAAGGAAAATGAATTAAAATGGTCTCCATGCTTACAAAACAAAACAACGGAAATGTGGTATACATTTTCTGAGAAAAACTCGGCCATAATCCTTTTAACGTTCACTACACTTAATTGGAATGGGGGGAAAAATACACGTACTGTACTTTATTTCCCATTTTCGGTCATGCAAGCTTTTTCTTTAATGAAAACTGCTAACGTAAGAGGCGTAAACAAAGAGAGAGAGACAGTGACAGAGAATTGTTGCTTTTAGATCTCCCTTCCCCCTCCTTTCAACCTTCCCCCCCCCACCTTTCTCCCCTCACACACACACATCCCTTTTATCCTTTTAGGAGTCTTCTGGGAGTCCTAGAATCGCACGTGAGGATCCCAAACGCGTGTCCTTCCTCCACCTCCTCCTCCTTCATCTGACTTCCTGGCGTGTATGTCGCCGACCCAAAATATACAATGGGGGTATTGTTTCCTTTTTTCTCCCACCCACCTCTCTCTCTCTCTCTCAGAGGGGAAACCTCCCCTCGTCTCATCCCTAACCGGAACTAAATCCCCATTTCGGCATCCTTTCTCGGAAGAGGGAAAGATGGGGCCACTTTAAGTCACATCAGATAACATTCAGATAGTATTCGTCCCCGTTGTCAGATCGGCGGAATCAACTGGGATCAGGAGGATGCTGAAGATTCCTGTCATCGTAATTATGTCGGTTGAGATAGTTTGTTTCACAGGGAAAATCATTAGAATCACTTGGAATCATTTCTATTTTCTCTCTAAGCCTCTGGTGCTTTGTTTGAACTGCGCTTTAAAAATCGGTTTCTGAGATTATTGTAATGGAGGTATAATTGGGGAGAGAGAGAGAGAGAGGGAAGGATAAAAGTCATCACGTGAGGAAGAATGATATAACATGGAGAAAGATGTATATATCCACTATATGTATATATATATTATATATATATTATTATACATACATTATATATATATATATATATATATATATATATATATATATATATATATATATATATATATATATACACACACATATATATATAGAGAGATGTAATGTCATTACATGCAGAAAAATACATATATCATTACAAAGGAGGGGGAGAATGAAATATTATCACGAGAGAGAGAGAGAGAGAAGAGAGAGAGAGAGAGAGAGAGAGAGAGAGAGAGAATATCATCACGTGAGATGAAAATCATCACATGGAGAAAAATACATATATCATCAGAAGAGAGAAAATGAAATGTCATCACATGCAGAAAAAATACATGTATCATCACAAGGGGGGGAGAGAGAGAGAGAGAGGGAAAATGTCATCACATGAGATGCAAATCATCACGTGGGGAAAAATACATATATCATCAGAGGAGAGAGAGAGAGAATATCATCACATGAGATGAAAATCACCACATGGAGAAAAATACATATATGAGAGAGAGAGAGAGAGAGAGAGAGAGAGAGAGCTGGAGGAGTGGAGGGAGCGGGTAACAACGGAAAGATCCTGTTAATGTGTTTATAGTGCTGTAAAATGTGAGTCAGACATAGGTAATTAAGATGGAAAGGTTCTCGTCTGACGCATTTCTGTTTCCCCCTCTTTCCTTATTGGCTTTTTTTTTCTCTTCTCGCTTTTTAATTGTTTGTTCCTATCCAAGTGTAAAATTCCTATGCTAAAAAAATCTACTTCAAATCTTTTAGTCGTATTTTCCCTTTGTCTTTTCGTTCATTATAGAAAAAGTTTTTCACTCGAGATCTGATAGGAAATTTAGATATTATTATTATTATTATTATTATTATTATTATTATTATTATTATTATTATTATTATTGAGGGAAATTGTCTTGACTGGTGATAATAATTATCTCCTTGGTTTGTTTTCCACTAATTAAGATCTGTTGAGAAATTCAGTAATTATTATTATTATTATTATTATTATTATTATTATTATTATTATTATTGTTATTATTATTATTATGGGATATTGTCTTGATTAATATGATAATTACCTCCTTGGTGTGTTAGCTTGCGGTCGCAAAAATGTATATCATCCCGATTTATGGAGTAGCACTAGCTAGTGATAATAAGAATATCTATTGTAGGTTTTTATTATATACGTATTAAAAAAAGGTTGTATTTTTACTTTACGTTATCAGAGCTTGAATTATGTATGATTATCGTAAATTAGTGTAATTTACATGTCCTTTTTATTCATGAGTATCATAAACATCAAGAAATCAGTGGTTTAAGTTTAAGCTCAAGAAAAATAAACTCCCCTCAAGGGATAAATGAACAGTCGAGAACATAAAAGGGACCTGAATTAATAATCTAGGAAATCTTGAGAAAATCATCGTTAATTGAGATACCTCTTTGAGGTACGAAGTCTCGATTCATTTCGGCCCCAAAATATTTTGAACGAAATGCCCTCAAGTATTCCCGAATGAAAACGGAAGGAGGAGGAGGAGGAGGTTTTTAATGGTTCATAAATCTCGCCCGAATTCCTTTAAGCATTAAAAAGTTTTCGGGGGCCGGAGGGTCGTGGAAGGCCTGGCACGGAGGGGTTGGGGAGGGGTAGGGTGGGGCCTAGGGGGTTCAGGAGACGTGTTGTCTCGAGACAGGGAAATGAGTAGATAAAAGATCAGAGTTGTTTTCTTTCAGTGAGTTAATGTTTCTCTCTCTCTCTCTCTCTCTCTCTCTCTCTCTCTCTCTCTCTCTCTCTCTCTCATTCTTATTTGATGAAATGACGTTTCACGTTGAGAGGAGAGCAGAAGCATTAAATAGCTTATTTATGTAGCTCGTGTTATTATTGTTATTTTAAATATAGTTTTTTATTTTCATTATTAGCTTGTATGATAGTTAATTTGAAAAAAGGCGTTCTTATTGTTTTAGGAAATTTCTTTCAGTACTGCAAAAGGTAGATGAAGAAAGCAGCTGAAATCACTTTGAGCACTAAAGGTTTAAAGCTATGATTCTGTTAAAACAGAGATTCGTTTTATATGAAGATAATAGCTTATCGGTGTTCAGATGATACTATTATTATTAAAAAATGATTTTGAAGTAGTTTATTCACTTATTCTGTTATCGTAGACCTGGTATTCTTTATTAGTAGATAGATATGGATCAAATGCTACGTTATTGTTATTATTATTATTATTATTATTATTATTATTATTATAAACACCTTTTTGATTTTAGGCGCCTTGTAAGATTTGATATAATGGATATTATTATTGTTATAAACAGCATTATTATTATTATTATTTATTATTATTATTATTATTATTATTATTATTATTATTATTATTATTATTTTATTCATAAGATAGACCCTATTCACACGGAACAGTGATTCTAGGTGCCTGGTAAGATACGGATGGGTCTATTACTATTATTATCCTTATAAACACCACATCGATTCGAGCCGCCATGTTTACCACCAACGACAATTTCAGCAGCCGTTTACTAGGCTGCGAAAGGCAATGTGACCTAGCATCCAGGATCTCTTTGTAGCAGCGAACAGTACCACCAGCCCTCGACTGTTTATGCCAAAGGTAAACAACTTGGACTTCGGTAAACAAGAACTTCTAGATGGCAGGTTTTTTTTTTTTTTTTTGGTGGTGTTGGTACCCAGAGTCCACGTGTTTGACCCTTGGCTCCTTGCTCCGTAGGTCTTGGCCTCCTCGAAGTTGGGGGGGGCGGGGCGAGTGGGAGTTGCTACTGGGGATCGTAACTTGCAACAGCCATGAGATGGATAAACTGTGATTTTTCTGTGAGTTGTAAACAACTGGCAGTTTGGGTAGTCTTTGTTGCCAGACTTTGGAGCAGATTAGGGCGATGTTTACACACGCACTCAAACATATACGGTATGTTTGTGTTGTATATATACATGTATAATATATATGTATATGTATATATTATATATATTATATATACTGTATATATATATATATATATATATATATATATATATATATATATATATATATATATATATACAGTATATATATACAAATATATGTATGTATGCATATTCACAAATATTAAGTCACAATTTTCGTTTAATATCCAGTTCACAATAACTCGGGAATAGCTAAAACCGAATGGGAATTGTAATGGGACGAAGCACTTACCAAATACAATTACCCTTGGGCTTTAAGTTATTCCCGAGGTATAATAATTGGATATTAAACGTTGATGTAATGATTTAAAATTTATGAATATAAAAAATGTGACGATGTATGTGACAAAAATACACACACACGTATATATATATATATATATGTATATATATATATATATATATATATATATATATATATATATATATATATATATATATATATATATACAGTATATGTATATTGTATATTTGTATATGTATATAAAGGTCCCAGACGTATAGCATTTCCGTCAAGAGCTTCCGCTCTTGAAAGGGGTCCCACGTCGACGGAAGGTTTTCCATTACTTTCGCTCGATGTTTACAGGTCAAGCAAAAGGGCCTGTTTCCTGTCACGTGCCTCTTTGACCTCTTAACATCCATCCAAACGGCACATAGGGTCAGGTCATATTGTTCTTTTGTGTTGGCTCCCCTGCCGCCGGCACCAGATGGATGGGTCCTGGTCAAGAGAACCTTTCTCAGAAAATACAAAATAACAAATACGGTTATGGTACTTCACTTGCCTTCTGTATTTGTTTGGCTGAAGTCGATATGGAGCTGTTATGAACTAGCAAATGACGTTTCTTTTTAATTCAACTCGCTTTTCTGTCAGACTGCATATGCTGCAGTGTTTTGCGCCGAAAATTACGAGTTTGAAATTTGCAAAATTGCAGTGTATTAATTTATTATTTTTGGAAATCTTATTATTAGCGATAAGCAAAATATTAAAGTAAAGACTATGTCAAAGGGACTTTTGACGAAGACCCAGTATTTTGGGCGGCGAATTAGTGAGAAATACAAGGAATTTTGAATTTCTGGTTAGTGTATTCTTGGCACTTCTTCCCTGTCGAAACTCTAAAACAGACATTACCACAAGAATGATATATATATATATATATATATATATATATATATATATATATATATATATATATATATATATATGTATGTATATAATATATAATATATAATATATATATATATATATATATATATATATATATATATATATATATATGGTGTGTATGTATGTGTGTAGGTGCGTGTGTAAATAATTCAAGATAAATTGTGTGTCAAACAAACCTACATCTTCTCTGAAAACTCATCAAACAGCAAAAGTACCCTTGCTCTCTATGTTCATCGACTGATTTTTGCTGTAAACGATGTATCACAACCATTTCATAAACGATATCCTTATAATTCCAAGAGAGACTACGTCAGAAATCACGATCATTTAAGGAAGGCAATTTTTTATGCAGCAAATACTTTGTTGCTGTTTATTCTCTAGTATAAGTAACTTTTCTGGTGTTTCCGATATACCAGTTCCTGAATACTGCGAAATAAATTAGAGAAGTGTTGCAAACACATTGCATCAGAATTTTTATATCAAATAAATGTAATAGAAACAAAATTCATTCATATTTTTGGGTTTTGTATGGTTAATTTTTCTGAATAATGGTTACGAGCCGAAAATGAAATTTTGCAGCAGAATGGTTTATATTGGGTAGATAATGTTGATATTTTTCATAAGCGGGCGCACATACTCAGAATGACAACTGGGATTCTTCGTGATGCTTTTGTTTGAACCATATCCATTCTCCATGTAAACAAACGTAGTGTTTTCATTTTGTATTTTGTTGATAGTAAAGTGTTTGAGTGAAAGTATACATTTCTTGTTTGGTAAGATATAGAATTACTGTCCATTCATGGTGATTTTTTTCCTTCTTTCTTTAGGTGCATGAAACTTTCAACTGTTGACCTTATTTATATATTAATACTTATCTTTCAGAATAACAACTTCATTCTGAAGAGAGCTTGTTGAGGCCAAAGAAAATAGGTTTAAGGAACCTTTGAATATTTGTTCGTCTTAGCAATTATGTCTCATATCCACCTTGTATTTCACAAATTTAGGAGATGCTGTATTTTATAGAAGCTAAGGATGACTTACCAGTAGCCATTCATAGCTTACTGGGTTTTGTGTCTTTGGAGTTCTTCATTGGAGGGTGGGTAGAGCTCTCGGCTAGCACGCTGTTGGCCCAGCGTTCGACTCTCCGACCGGCCAATGAAGTATTAGATGAATTTATTTCTGGTGATAGAAATTAATTTCTCGTCATAATGTGGTTCGGATTCCACAATAAGCTGTAGGTCCCGTTGCTAGGTAACCAGTTGGTTCTTAGCCACGTAAAATAAATCTATCCTTCGGGCCATCCCTAGGAGAGCTGTTAATCAGCTCAGTGGTCTGGTTAAACTAAGATATACTTACTTTTGTATCTTTGGGAGGCAATAAGAAAGACTGTATGGCTTTTGGGAATATCATGTCTCCCAGTCATTAGTTAGAATATTTTGGATGACTGACTAGCAGTTATTTTAAATTGGAAACTGGAGATGGTGTCCATGGATTCATGTCCTTTTGAGATAAATATTAACAAATCACAGATTACATATACAGTATATATTGTAATATATATATAATATATAATATATATATATAATATATATATATATATATATACAAGTTATATATTTAAGTATATATATTTATATATACATACATCTATCTATCTATCTATCTATCTATCTATATATATATATATACATATATATATAATATATATATATACATATATATATAATATATATATATATATATATATATACATATATATAATATATATGTATACATATATATTATATATAAACACTTCGGTCAAAAACTGCAAGGAAGCTGATTGGCTTCCTTCATGTTCAAGCTCCACCTTCTTCTTGTTCTCATGTTCCTTAGTTTCTTCGGGCCTGGTCAAGTCAAGGGCGTGAGGCTTTCTCCTTTGCTGACGGTTGCTCTTGGAAAAAGAAAGACGAAAAATTGTTGGACGCGGTCGCTTACACTCGTGTATATTTATTAACTCTGAAGCGTTTTCACGACATGCTCCATTTAGCATCCCATACCGCCCTCTTTCTGGGTAAGATTTCATAAACATTTATCTCGGGAAGATACTTTTGTTTATCTGCCAGATTACACTATCTCTCACAGGCGAGGGAACATTTACAGAGGCCCTGGAGATGCAGAATGTCCCTTGAGGCTATGAAACGGCTCAAACGTTTTCTTTGTATTTTTATTGTCTTGTTTTTTGCATTTTATTTACTCAGGCGCTCTTGGTGTTATGTTGCAGAGTATTTTGTACGGGATGACTGTAAAGAAATTGTCAGAAGATAGGAATATTAATCTGTTAAAGAATCTTCTACAATTAATATTATACAATTTACACATTTATCCGTGTAAATTTGGTAAATTTAACGAAATAAAAGGAAAAACATAATCTCATGGCCAGTGCTTTGCCTTTATTTTCAGAACTGAAGAAATCTTCTTGGGTGTCGGTTTCCCGCATCTCGGGTCTTTGTGACCTATCATTGCTTGTACTAATACCTTAATGCAATGGAAAAAATGGAGCTGAATTCTCTCTCTCTCTCTCTCTCTCTCTCTCTCTCTCTCTCTCTCTCTCTCTCTCTCTCTCTCTTATATTTTTCAGCATGTTCCTTAAAGCGGTATCTCTTGGATTAATTTATTTAGTAGATGAAGTAGGCACGTACAAAAATGATTTATTGTAAAAGAAATAACTTCAGAAACTCATATTGCCAGTCGCATCTTTTGGTATAGGATGGGAAGGAACCTGCAGAAGTAAAAGAGGAATTACTGAAAAATGTGTTTCTCTCTCTCTCTCTCTCTCTCTCTCTCTCTCTCTCTCTCTCTCTCCCGTTCGGATTTAAGCGGCCCGAGCAACTTTTATCTGATGGAATTTCGGTCCACTATCGAGAAGCGAGGAAGGATTTATCCCCACGCATTAGCTTGAAAGGTCCAGTTCGGAATTTGCTTTCCAACACGAGATCTAGTCACACGAGTCCTAATTCTGCCTTATTTTAGAGTCTTTACGCTCAACCTTCCACCAAAAAAACCCTTTCATTTTATTTATTTTATTTTATTGTTGTTGTTAAATTGAAGCCGTGCATGCTTGTGCTTGAGTGACAACTCATTAACGAACACGCGACGTTTAATTTTGCCACTAGTAATGGCGGGGGGTGGGGGGGCCAGTGCCATCAGTGCGCCTCACGCAGTGCACTGTAGGTGCATTACTTGCTGTTCTTTGCAGCGTCCTTCAATTTCTAGCTTCAACCCCTTTCATTCCTTTCACTGTACATCCGTTCATATTATCTTACTTCCACCTTACTTTCCACCCTCTCCTAACAATTGTTTCTTAGTGCGACTGCGAGGTTTTCCTTCTGTTACTCCTTTAAAAGCCTCCTTTACTCTCAATTTCGTTTTCAGCGCTGAATAACCTCATAGGTTCCAGCGCTTGGCCTTTGGCCTAAGTTTTATATTTCAGTTCAGTTTCAATTTCAACTTGGTGCCAGAATCACCTGCACGACGCTAAAAGGTTCGGGAAAACTTGTCCGTGTGACACTAGAAATCCTCGCTTGGAGATTACTCTTCCGCGTCTATAAACCCTGGGTTGGATTACCCTTGAATAATCGCCGAGGAGAATCCCCGAGCCGAATAAAAGCTAATATTGTGTGACACCGAACTCGCTTTGCTTTTGAGCATTACACGCTCCACGTTCCCCAGGGTGTGACCGATCATTATGGAGCATAACTTGGGGCCGAGTGCATTTAAATGCAATATAAACCCGACTGCATATGCTAATTTCCCCCGTGATCCAGCTGTGTGCGTTATTAAGAGGGAAGACCGAGGCTCTTCGGAGCTGGGTCCTGTAATCGGTAATCAGTCGCCATTAGCCTTATCAATTAAGCCTAATTTCGGTGATTTAGAGCGCTCGGATTATAATCCTCTGCTCGGGCAAGATGTGCTTTTGCCGTCCTTATCAGATTGCGGAGTAATTGTTTAAAAGGCTCTGCGCAGACAACGCTCTATTACATGCTCGAGTGAACAACCTAGTTGGAGAAAGCTTAAATGAATTTTCTTCCACTCTCTCTCTCTTTCTCTTTAATTCTTATATTTCGCGCACACTTAAGTATTTTGACAGGTCCTCAAATGTCTCCCTCTCTCTTTTAATTCTTATATTTCGCGTACACCTAAGTATTTTGACAGGTCCTCAAATTTTTATCTCTCTCTCTCTCTCTCTCTCTAATCATTGACCTTTTTATCTGCATTTTATATAAGAAACGTATAATGGCCTCGTTACTCTTTAATTCAGTCAGTAATTTGTGCAGAAACATTATTTTTAACAGTGCAAATCAGTCTCTGTCGCCGTCTACCTTTCGACAGCTGTAAGATATCACTTATGTTTTATGAATTAAGCCAAATTTAAGAGATGCTGATTTTAAAGTGTTAATATTCACAAGCTAAAATTGTTAAATGCTTATTGGACCAGTCTCTTCGTTGTACAGATGATCAAATTGCAACTAATCTCTTTGGCCAGATTTACCCTTTATTTGTTTATTTAGTCAATCGTTGGCAGAATGACCAAAAGTTACAACAGGTAATAGATTTTGTTTATGATCAAATTGCTTCTGGCCAGATTTTAAGCCCTTTTAATTTGTTTATTTATGTTTGTCCATTCGTTGGCAGAATGACCCAAAAGTTACAACAGGTAATTAGATTTTATTTAGCTTGCATTTTTGTCTGTTTGTTTGTCTAGGTCAAATCTTGTAACTCAATTTTCGACCTGTTCCCTTCGTCCGATGGACTTGAAATTTTGCATGGTTACTCTAATCCCGGTGGTAATACAACCTTACATGATCAGTAGGTCAGCAGTGACTTCTAGTGACCCCACAGTGACCTCTCCCAGTATCAGGATTTGTATGAAACTCTTGGATTTTTCATACCTTCTTTGACTCGGTAAAATAAGTTAATCACTCTACGGATTTTTCAAACCTACTTTAGCTCGACAGGATATCAATTTCCTTAGCTACAATCATAAATCGATTACAATTTCTGTCAAAGCTAAAAAGTATAGAATAAAAAGATATAAACTAAAAAAAAACACGTTTATTAAAATGCACTAACAAGTAGAAAGTAATTTTTTGAGACACACCAGTATTTTCTTACAATTAATCATGTCTACAAGAATAAAAGTGTGGGCGCCAGACATGGAAGGACATGCTACAAGAATAAAAACGTTTTTTTATAGCTTTTCCTTCTGGTGCTGTTCCTTTTGAGCGAAGTTAATCTCCAGCGAAGTAATGTTGAACGAAGCCATTTTGAAAGAAACATTAAGAGCGAATGATAATTTCACCGAAGGTTGGTTTAAAGCGATTACCATGAATGGTTATTAGTTTTATTGGCCGTTATGTTTTTCAGATCACTTATTCAAAGATATTAGAAGCATTCTACTGTAGTTAACAGCTTGAATGGCCGTTGATGTTTTTCAATTCACTTTATATTGTCATCTTACTTAGAAAATTTCAAACCACTTATTCAGATCTTGGTAGCATTCGAAGCTAACTCATCATGGATATTATATTTCCAATCGTGGTAAAAACAAAATAGCTTCTACTGGTTTCATTTATAGAAAGGATAAAGATACTCAAACGACAATTACATGGCGTTGTGAAGTGAAAGGTTGCAAAGGACGGTTAATAACCACGTTGGAATACGAAATTGATAGAAATTGCCCTGAGAAAGAAGAACACTCGCATGCTCCCGATCCTGTTATAGTCGGCGAAGAAAGGGTTAAATAAAGTCTGCAAAGCTGCTGAAACAACACATGATCCACCAAGACGCATACTCCAAGATGCCATTGCTGGTCTACCGGACGAACTTCAGCAAAGGTTGGATCAGGGGCAAAATTGAAACGTACCCCACTTAGGAGGCGAAGAGCTTTTGGGCACTAATACTCCACCTCATTCAGCTGCATCAATCGTTATCCCGGAGGTATTTTTGCTGAAGCCTGTACTAGTATAAACAGGCTCCGCTCCCTCGGCCGTCATCATTGGCCAGGCTCCGCCCCCTAGCATATTACCAACAACGATTGCATAAATAACCTTTGAAAACGCACCTGTAGCGCACTTGTAGCTGTTTGAACGAAGCGTATTTTAAAAACAATTTTAATGCAAATATACGAGGTATGGACTTCTGCCATTAAGTTTCCTCCCATTTTAAGGTACACTGTATAAAAGGCACATGGTGCAATAAATAGGTGAATGGTAACACTACACATTGCCAATGTTGTCCATAATTCCATCTCACAACGTTTTACGTCATATTTAGCTAAGACATATATATTTGTATGATAATGACTTTTTTTAATATTTGCATAAGACAAAGTAACCTTTGGCATTACGTCATATTACAACACCCGTTTTATTACCTAAATTCCTCAGAAAATGCGTCTGCTGTGTTTAAGTATACCTTGTTTTATGACTTTTAGCTGGATTAACAGCTTTGTGAAGGATTAGACTTAACAAAGAACCAACTTGTAACGGGACTACAGCTTGCGGAATCCGAACGTTTAGCGAGAAATGAATTTCTATCACCAGAAATAAATTCTCTAACTCTTCTTCAGCCGGCGGCGGAATTGAACTCCGCCCATCGAATGACAGTCTGAAGCCAACCGACTGGCCAACAAAGGGCTGTCCGCTGTCTGACCTAATGTTCATGATATGACCTGCCATGCTCACGTTTTATTACTAACCTTCATTAAATTGTCTTCAGAATTGTAGTTTCCCAACTACTCTCGACAGAAAATCCTGTCTCCTTCAAGACAACAGACACTCATAATGCTCCGCGTCTCTGAGGAGGTATAATACATCGCCCAGACGACTGTACTTCATAATTGTGTGAAGTGGTCACCAGTCACCACATTACTATTACTTTTTGAATGGTTATTCTTTCCAGAACTTATGGTCTTTATTTCTAGAATATTTTTTTTATTTAAAACGTTGTTTATTTTTCTTTTTACAGCAATAAAGCTATATTTCTGGTAAATTTTGATTTTTATCTACTCTTTCTAGTATAGTTTTATTTATATCAACTTCGCTTAAAATGTAAAAAAAAAAAGTTAGAGGTTCGCTAAAACTAACACCGCTCGGTAGGAATCGCTTAAAATGCCGTAATGTATTATAAGGTCAAAAGGACTTCGCTCAATTTGACTTCGTTTAACTTGACCTCGCTCAAACGACTGGACATGTTTCCTTCCATGTTTGGCGCCCACGCTTTTATTTTTGTAAACATGATTAACTGTAAGAAAATCCTGGTGTGTCTCAAAAAACTGTTTTTTACCTTTTAGTGCATTTTAATAAAAGCGTGTTTAAAAAAATTTTATATTAATTTTAGAATAGGTTTATTTTGCAGCCGTAGCGGAGGTCTTGTGGCCTCCGAATTCTCTTGTTCTCAGGTGTGTAATAAGCCCAGTATTTCCCAGTTAGCTTCCTGCCATTGTGAAGAAGGTTTGCACAGGGTATTGCATTATTTGCATGTGTTGGTAACCTCATACAGGTTAATTGTTTAAACATAAACAAAGGTTTATTAGGGAAAAATACAGCAGTCAAGTCTTGTGTTGCAGTCAGAGACCAGAGAGGAGAGAATGGTTAAGCGCACTGTCAACGCCACGTTGTGATTGATTGACATTTTGAATAATTTTACATAACGTCACAACAGTCTTGTGTCAGAGATGTATTTGTAAAAATGTGACGTGAAAACCAACAAAGAATGTTTTTTTTTTTGTCTGCTTTAATTAAAAAATAATTAACGCAAATGAAACATCCCGTTTAGGCATTTTATTGCATTGAAATGTTTACATTTATTTGTACTTTAGATTCCTTCAATGATGAGTGGCTCTTATTCGTAGAATCTTGACCATTATGGAAGTTAACTGAGCTTCCTTCAGTTACATTCGTGAGTGTTGCAGGAACATATGAGCAGAAACAGTAGGTTTTTACATTGTTTTGATTTCCTTTCACATTGATTTCAACTTCATCAGTTTTTCGTAGGTTTCTCGAAATTGACTTTTGAATAAGGTTTCACTCTCCCAATTGTGGAAGGCTGGACTGTTATGAGTATTTAAATCCCTTAATGCATTTTATCATTATCTTTGTTTTTTGCTGTTTTTAACAGATATTTTTCTTATTTGGGTCATGGTTATGTACATCGGTGTTATTGCTAATTGTTTTCCCGTACTTTTCATTAATGGGGATGCATTTTATCCCGTGCTTTTCGTTATTCCTGGTCTTGTTACCGCCGTCACATTTGTGAAATCACTAGTGGTCTCTCTCTCTCTCTCTCTCTCTCTCTCTCTCTCTCTCTCTCTCCTTGCTAATCTCTCTCTAGTTTGTTATACAGTTTGTGTATATTTACAAAGTGTACAGTTTGTTACTCAGTTTGTTCTTCTTCAAGGCAAATGTTACTTTCTCTCTCACATCTCTCACACCTTGCTGAAAATTGGTGTACATTTTATTGAACAATTTTTGTATATTTGTAACAGGAAATTGTACCTTTTCTCTCTCTCTCTCTCTCTCTCTCTCTCTCTCTCTCTCTCTCTCTCTCTCTCTCTCTCTCTCTCAGTATACTTTTGGGAAGTTGGTCCACTTTGGCTCACACCTCGTGGCCTTTGCTTCAGCTGGAACCACTAATTACATTGCTGACATTTCCAGGTGGATGGTTTTAAAGGCCTTTCTCCTGACAAGTAGTTCCCCGTCTTATCAGATATTTACATAACAGAACAAAGGCTGAGTGGGTCCTTGATATTTTAAGGAGAGAGAGAGAGTGGAGAGAGAGAGAGAGAGAGAGAGAGAGAGTAAAATTTTTTTTACAAATACACAACTGAGTAAATAAATCGGTTTTTCTGTGCTAAGAGAGAGAGAGAGAGACAGAGAGAGAGACAGAGACAGAGACAAATACACAAAACTATAAACAAACTGTACACAAATTTCAGCAAAGGTCCTGAGAGAGAGAGAGAGAGAGAGAGAGAGAGAGAGAGAGAGAGAGAGAGAGAGAGAATAAAATTTCTATTTGCAAATATACACAAAATTGGAGGACAAATCTGTTCACAGTTTTCAGCGAAGGTCCGAGAGAGAGAGAGAGAGAGAGAGAGAGAGAGAGAGAGAGAGAGAGAGAGAGAGAGAGAGGGATTAATAACATGCGTATTTAACTTTATTTATATATATATATATATATATATATATATATATATATATATATATAAATAGATAGATATATAGATACATGTATAGATAGATAGATGTATATATATGTATAAATATATATATATATATATATATGCATATAGTATATATATATATATATTATATATATATTATATATATATATATATATATATACTGTATATATATAGACTATATCAGGTACTCATTCAAGCAATGTTCCAGACTTTTGAGAATATTTCTTTCCATAAAGAAGGCATATATGCCAAACAATAATGATTGTTTTTGTTAGCTCTTCGAAATGTAAAAATTCTTTAGTGTTTTGTAAAAGTTTATCAAAGATGTGAAAGTAGACACATTTCGTTTAGGGTTACTAAATTTGAAAATTTGTATTTTTCTTAATTTCGTTTTTCTCTCTCTGTCTGTTATTCTTTTTGTATAATCCTATCTTCGCCACGTTTAAGCCTTAACTATTGCAAAATCTACCGAAAGAGTTTTTTTTTTTTTTTTACTTGGGAATGGGATGCAGCGTTATTCAGCGTTTCACGTTGAAAATCTTCAGCCAATAAAAGTTTTATTAACATTTCAACTTCTCACTTGCCAAGGGAAAAGTAAACAGCTGCAGACATTGTGGTAGAGTGATAAAAAGCAGCTGTTTTTGGTAAATGATTTTTAAATGAAATTTGAGTGTTCATTTTGGATCTTATTTTATGTCGGTACTAGTGATATCTTTAAGATTAGCTTAATATGTTTTTACCTACTAATCTGATTGCCACAGGAAGTCAGTCATGTTAAGTAAAAAAAAAAATAAAATAAAATAAAAACATAACTCTGAGGGAAAGACCAAATTTTTCCCCGTAGGAGGTAGTGCCGTCAGTGCACCTCACGCTGTGCACTGTAGGCATTACTTAAGTTTCTTTGCAGCGTCCCTTCGGCCCCTAGCTGCAACCTCTTTCATTCCTTTTACTGTGCCTCCGTTCATATCCTCTCTCTTCCATCTTGCTGTCCACCTTCACCTAACACTTGCTTCATAGTGCAACTGCGAGGTTTTCCTCCTGTTACACCTTTCAACCCTTTCTATTCTCAATTTCCCTTTCAACGCTGAATGACCTCATAGGTTCCAGTGCTTGGCCTTTGGCCTAAATTCTATAATCCAATCCAAGACCAAATTTTCACTGTTGAGACAACATTTCTCCATTTCAGTGTTTACTGTAGATGTGATGTCCCTACACTGTCTGTGGAATATATTCTATTCCTCGAACTCGTGTTGATTTTTCCTTTTAATGTCAAAATCAAGTCCAAATTTGCTGGAGATATTTCAGCATTTTGAGGGATAAAAAGGCGATGCCAATCAAACATTTCTTTTTCTTTTGCGTCACTACCCAAACTTGACACAACGTTGCCAATATTTGAGGCATCATTAACGTCGTGCATGGCCGGGCTTGAGTGATATACCCTTCAAGGACATGCATGATATTATTTTTACACCGGTGCGGCTTTGGTATTGGTTACTTGGTGTAAAGGTTGGCGGTGAGAGACCGAAAGATGCCAGGAAAAGTGCTCTCGTGTGACACTAAGTCTTCTGAATCGGGAGATTGTGAGAGATGCGATTTCAAGGTGTATCGTTTTGATCGGGCTGAATATAGACTATTTCTCTCCCTTGGTTTAGATTTAGAAACTTAAAAGAAAAAAAGACATTTATGTGCAAAATCGCTATTGCTTCGTATCAAATTAGAAATTTTATAGTAAATGATATTCTTAATTGCTTATTACTTCTTTTACAATTCTAATTTTTATTTAATGTTACCATTATTGCAGTTATTATCATTAATAACCTGAGTTTCCGTCTATCTGTAGTCGGGTTAAGGATCTTACTTTGATTTTAACTTGATATTAGAAGTTTGTATCAAGCATACGGGACTATTTGTATCCCTTGGTTTAGAAGCTTAAAGAGACAAAAAGATATATTTATATACAAAATCGCTATTACTTCGTATCAAATTATAAATTTTTTAGTAAATAAATGACATTCGTAATTTGTTATTACATCTTTTACGCAGTTATTATCATTAATAACCTGGGTTTCCGTCCATCTGTAGTCGTATTAAGGATCTTACTTTGATTTTAGCTTCATATTGGAAGTTTCGATCTAGCATACGGAATCCTAGTTTTAACTTTAATTCTTTTTCTTTCTGTGATAAGATGGAATTCCATTGCTGCTCAGTATGTTTCTTGGAGGTAATAATAATAATAATAATAATAATAATAATAATAATAATAATAATAATAATAATAATTATTATTATTATTATTATTATTATTATTATTATTATTATTATTATACCCTGTCATTACCATAAGCATTAGCATTATCGTTACCGTTAATCTTGTCATATGGATGGATTTTGATTATTGCAATTATAATCGTTATCATGACTCAGCTGCTGTGTTGGGACTGACTCTGATGCTGTGTTGTGGGAGGTGTCATTTACTGTATATTTTATAGAGGTTATTGATATGTTTGGGTTATAACTGTGGCTGTGTTTTTGCTGTTGTTGTTATTGCCATTTTGGGCTGTGAATTCTTTTCTTTTTGGTTTTAGCTGCCGTGCCATTGTGGCTGCAACAGCTGTGTTATTGCTGGTTTGTGGTAGCAGCTGTTTTTGTTTTGTGTCGTTACTGCTGTGTTGCTGCTGGTTCTCTTTCTGTGCATTGGCTGCCGCTATTGCTGTGTTACTGTCTGTGCCATTACCACGTTCTGGCTGTTGCTACAGCTGTGGTATGGCTTATTCCATTACCATGTTCTGACAGTTGCTATTGCTGTGTTATGGCCTTGTTCTGGGTGTTGCTACTGCTCTGTTACAGCTTATGTTATTACCATGTGGCTGTTGCTGTGTTATGGCCTATGTCATTACTATGTAGCTGTAGCTGTTGCTGTGTTATGGCTTATGCCATTACCATGTTCTGGCTGTTGTTTGAACTGTGTTATGTCTTATGCAATTACATGTGGCTGTTGCTGTGTTACGGCTTATACCATTGCCATGTGGCTGTTTGTATTGCTGTGTTATGGTTTATGCCATTACTAAGTCGCTGTTGCCGTGTTATGGCTCATGCCATTACCATCCTGTGGCTGTTGTTACCTCTGCATCGTGGATATGGCTATTCTAGCTATCAAGAAGCCTTTTCATATACATCTGAAACGCGGGCAGGAAAATCAGACGATTTTTTTCCTTCATTCATCACTACTAATCAGAAAATTGTAGTCCTGACGGCGTAAATCCATCACGTTCCTGCGTATCCCTACATTAAAATCCGTTTCATATGGTAATCTTTGCAAGGGAAGAAACTCGTAAATCTTGGGACTCTCCGAAAGCCACCAGCTGACAAGCGGTATGGACGCATGCACGCGCGTACACTCGCGCATATGAACATCTGTTACGTGTATATGAATCCTTCAGTATTGCCGTTTTCCAAGTGATGTGTGTGTGTGTGTATATATATATATATATATATATATATATATATATATATATATATATTTAATAATTTTTTTTTTTTTTTTAATAAGTAACCTCTTCTTTCTGTATTTCCCATTAACTTCTGTTACTTTTTGTAATGAACTCCAGAAGCTTGAATTTCAAGTCAGTGGCCCCTGTGGGCTTGTTCCATATGAATATGGTTCATCTTCTGAATAATAATAATAATAATAATAATAATAATAGTAATAATAATAATACTAATAATAATAATATATTGTAGGTAGTATGGTTTCATATATGCGTATATATAATATATATACATATGTATATAGTGTATATACAGTATATTATATATATATATATATATATATATATATATATGTATATAAACATATATATATACATTATATATACATTTTATATATGTGTGTGTGTTTGTGGGTATATATATGTATGGGTTTTAGCGGGGTCAGCACACACATGGGAATGGGCGGGGAGGGGGGAGAGATAGCTGTAGAACGAGCTATACATTAAGCTAAGAGAGGACTCCAGTTTTACGACGTGGTTGTGTAATAAAAATGGTTCGCTTTAAACTCCATTACAGCACCGAGACTATCCCTCCTCCTCCCCCTCCTCCTCCTCCCTCCTCCTCCTCCTCCTCCGTCGCATGCCGTGGGCCAAGGCTATGGGCTAGCCAAATGGCTCCTACGCTAAATTACGGATTAAGGTTATGAGAAAATCGATGGATAAAAAGTAACGTCTTTTAAGAATTATAAGGTATTAGAAGTAAAAACATGAAATGTTTGAAATTTTCTTATTTTGTTTTGCTTTAATTCATTTATTTAATATAATGACTAAATATATATATATATATATATATATATATATATATATATATATATATATATTTATATATATATATATTTAACTTACATATGTAGCCTACTTATTTCCCAGTTGAATAATAATAATAATAATAATAATAATAATAATAATAATAATAATAATAATAATAATAATACTTGGATCTCATTTGAATATTGATACAATGATAATAATAATAATAATAATAATAATAATAATAATAATAATTTTAATTATATTTGTAAGTAACGTTTTAGTTTGACAGTATAGAAAGGATATAATCAATTTCATATTAACCCATCAGAGACCGGTTCCATTATAGCTTAGCTATTCCTGGCGTATCAGTGATACCTTCACGAAATAATCCTTACCAGATATATATATATATACATTTATATATATATATATTTATATATGTATTTATATATATAAACCTGATCAATTAACAACTCGTGAATAGACAAGTTGACAGGCAGTTGGTAGCCAAAATCATTATAAAATAATAAGTAATAGGAAAGAAGTTACTACTAGCTAGGCTGGGATAAGGTAGGAACATTATGAATGGGAGAGGATTTGAGAAGGATGAGGAAAAGGTTATATATACAGTATGTAGTCTTTTGGAAAGGGAAGTGCATGGGAAGGTAGACTTTCATTCCTTCTTGTTGTGATATATTGCTTTTCTTTGATAATTTCAGTCCCTCTTTCTTTTGTGGTATTTTTATAAGCTTGTTGTTCTTGATAATTGATCATATTTTTTGTCTTGGCTTATTGAATTGATGATATTTACAATTAAAAACTTTGAAAGGTTGGTTAATAAGTGGCGATTGGTGGTTATCGCCAACCCCCCCAAAAAAAAACTTATATTCAGGTCTTTTCGTGAGAAAGGCTCTCATAGTTTTAAGTAAATACAATAACGGCAGAGGAAAGAATGATGGAGACAAGAATGGCGAACAGTGAATGTAAAAGATAGATGAGCAAACAGAAAATTTCAGTTACAGTAATAATGGTAAATAAAGTAAATGTTTTATGCGCATATAGGTTTTGTAGACAAAATTTTTTCCCATCAGACTAGGTATGAGTGACTGAATGAAGGCACATCTTGCAAAGATCTTGCCATATTAAAAAAAACCCCGTAGGGGGGTAGTGCCGTCAGTGCGCCTCACGCTGTGCCCTGTAGGCATTACTTAAGGATTTTTGGAGCGTCCTTTCGGCCCCTAGCTGCAACATCTTTCATTCCTTTCACTGTACCTCCGTTCATATTCTCTTTCTTCCATCTTGCTATCCACTCTTTCCTAACATTGTTTTATAGTGGAACAGCGAGGTTTTCCTCCTGTTACACCTTTCAAATCTTTCTGTTCTCAGTTTCCATCAATTTTCGTTACAGCGCTGAATGACCCCATTGGTCCCAGTGTTTGGCCTTGGGCCTAAATCCTATATTCCATTCCATATTAAAAAAGGCCCACTCCCCTACGTAACCAATTTTTTTTTTTTCATCTGGCATGGCAGCTAAAGGATTTGGTATGCCGTCCAATCATTATCAGCAGTAAGGAGAGACTACAGCAAATGTACGCCGGTTTGGTTGAAAACAACTTCACCTGATTTGAAATCCAGGCAGTCCATGGGATCTCTCCGTCCCTAAATATCTCGCCCCCGTAGGGCGGTAGTGCCGTCAGTGCACCTCATGCGGTGCACTGTAGGCATTACGTAAGGTTCTTTGCAACGTGCCCTCGGCCCCTAGCTGCAACACCTATCGCTCATTTTGCTGTCCCTCCTTTCACATTCTCTTTCTTCCATCTTATTTTCCAACCTCTCCTAACCACTGATTCATAGTGCAACTGCGGGGTTTTCTTCCTGTCACACCTTTCAAACCTTTTACTGTCAATTTCCGTTTCAACGCTGAATGACCTCATAGGTACCAGTGCTTTGGCCTTTAGCCAAAACCCTACATTCAATTCAACGCCAGTTGCAATTTCTCATCACCTCTGATTTTCCGTTATTTACTTGATACTTTCATCATCAAGATTAGCATCGTAACCATACCGCTCCATAACCTATTTCTTAATAACGAAACTCTTTATCAGTAATTTTATCGAAGTTATCGTTAATATCTTCATGTTAACAAATATTCGTATTTCTGCATTTCTGTTGGTAGATTTTTCATCAGGATTGTAATATTATTAATACTATTGCCGTTGTTGTTGTTATTGCTGATTTGTTGTTGCTGCCACTTACATCGGTATTTTATGAAAATTCAAAACAGTACAATGTTTTGAACTTGTCTAAATAAAAAACTTTTTTCAACACAACATTTTCAACACCACTTTGTAATGGATTGAGGTAGAACTTTATTTTCATTACGGAAGAAGATCTTTAGCGTTACATGCTTTATTATTATTATTATTATTATTATTATTATTATTATTATTATTATTATTATTATTATTATTATTATTATTATTATTATTATCCCAAGACTTCGAGTAAACTGCGTATTTTGAGCAAAAACGGTAAGCCTCTTGAGAGATAAGGAGGACATATAAGTGTTAATTTCTTTTGATGAACCCAGGGTGATTCGTATATTCCTAGATTTATTTAAGAGAAAACGCGTAATGTTAGTCTTAAGGGGATTAAATGGCAACTGAAGATTAATAATTGCATGCATAAAGGAAGGAAAGAGTTTCTTTCACAGAGAGAGAGAGAGAGAGAGAGAGAGAGAGAGAGAGAGAGAGAGAGAGAGAGAGAGAGAGAGAGAGAAAGAGAGAGAGAGAGAGAGAGAGACGAGGTATGTGAGTGGCACATCCACAAACAAAAGCTCTCTCTCTCTCTCTCTCTCTCTCTCTCTTCTCTCTCTCTCTCTCTCTCTATATATATATATATATATATATATATATACACACGAAATATAAAGAGAGAGAGAGAGAGAGAGAGAGAGAGAGAGAGAGAGAGAGAGAGAGGCAGGCATCATTACAAATCCAGGTGAGTTACCAACCCTCAAATAAAAGCTACACAAAAAGAGTCTCGGCCATTAGCTAATCCACTTAATAAATATCTCAGATAAGAGGAGATATCGAGCAGGGGCGGAGTCAGGAAATGTGCTGGGAAAGAGAGAGAGAAAGAGAGAAAATTAAGGGGTAGAGGGTGGGAATAAGGGACGGGTAGGTAGAGAGGAATGGATGTGAGTTGTTGGAGAGGAATATGGGAAGAGGGAAGGAAGAATGGGGATTTAAAAGAGTGAGTCATAGATATAGCATTTGAAGATTTAACGATCGATTTAAAACAGCTACGAAATGGCGTTTCAGTAATGATGGTCATCGAGATGAAAACAGGTTATATAACTAATAGTTCAATCCACATGAAACGAAGAAGGTATGTTGACTGCAGGAATAATGAAACAGAAATGAATGAACAAGTGAGAGAAAGTCATCGGGATTTGTGTGGGAGGAAATATGGAGACTGGGTTGGAGAATAGGGTTGGCTACCCCCACTCTCTCTCTCTCTCTCTCTCTCTCTCTCTCTCTCTCTCTCTCTCTCTCCCTGTTACCTACAAGAAACCTGACGCGCCGCATTCCAGCGGACCAACATTATCTACATAATGATATAGAAATTCGTAAGGTTAGGGGTCAAGTCAACAACACTCCAGCGCCATCTAGCAGGTAGCTGCGAGTGACTGTTTATTTGGGTTACAAATTGTTGTGGTTCCTTTTGCTGTTTGTTTCTTCTTTGTTTGTTGATGGATATAATAATAACTACAAAATTAAAAACAATGACGGGGTTCATTTAGTAAAGAATCAGTGTAGGCATATATATATATATATATATATATATATATATATATATATATATATATATATATATATATATATATATATATATATATATTATATACATTGTATGTATGTATATGTACAGTATATGTATATAACGGCTAGTAATGATAATGATTTCTATCACAGAGAACGTCGGTTTTTTTCCAGATGTTTTTCCTTAATATCTGTTGAAGAAGAAAGTTCATTCCATTTCATCGGTTTCGACGAAAAACGAATTGTTGCTTTTTATGAATTTTTTTTAATAGAAAAAGATTATAATAAAATGTGTACTTGCGAAATACCGTATGCTTTTGCGAAAGTTTCCATAAGACATTGTTGAACTGTCTCCATACACATCCAAATTTTGGATTTGTACGTGTTCATGACCTGATAATTAATGACGTTTATTCTTATTAATATTATGTGAGGAGCATTTGCTGAAAATGTGACATCTGTTGTCTAAGGAATAATCGTCACACAGAAGTTTCTTCTTCAGTCACAAGTCATTTTGGTTCTTAAGAAAATGTTAGTAGGGGGTGATGCTGACACTCCTTTCTTGGCTGTTTCGTTATAATAGTAATAATAATAATAATAATAATAATAATAATAATAATAATAATAATAATAATAATAATAATAATAATAATAATAAAATAATATAGATTGGAAGGGGCCTTCTATTTAACAATGTTTAAATATATTGCTGCAACAGTTGAGTTTAATTGATAATAATAATAATAATAATTATTATTTTTTATATTATTATTATTTTTATTATTTATATTATTATTATTATTTTATTATAATAATAACCGTTATTTCTAGGTCATAAGCTGGAAGATAATCAAGTAAAATTGAGGAAAAGGATGGAAAAACAATATGAAAGGTGTAGTGGCTCTCCACGATTCTAGGTCTATAATAATAATAATAATAATAATAATAATAATAATAACACCATTAACTTTTACCTTTGCCCACATGCGAATGTAGATGCAATGCAGGCAGAAAAAAATACATTTCAAATATGAAAGGGGTGGAACCTTCATGTAATAATGATAGTAGACCAGGTATAATCACCTGCTTATATTCAGTGATAGCAGCAATCACGAGGCAGATTGGCGTCGTCCTTTAAACAAAGGAAATGCCTCTAACAAAGATGTTTGTGTCGCACCCCATTTAGAAATTTTTTTTCTAGTTAATTTTACTGCTTATTTTTTCCGTAGGTGGGTTAGTGCCGTCAGTACACCTCACGCGATGCACTGTAGGCATTACTTAAGGTTCTTTGCAGTGTCCAATCGGCCCTAGCTGCAACCCCTTTCATTCCTTTTACTGTACCTCCATTCACATTCCCCTTCTTCCATCTTGCTTTCCACCCTCTGCTAATAGTTGTATCATAGTGCAACTGCAAGGTTTTTCTCCTGTTGCGCCTTTAAACCTTTACTCTCAATTTCCCTTCCAGCGCTGAATGACCTCATTGGTCCCAGCGCTTGGCCTTTGGCCTAAAGTTTATAATACATTCCAGTGCTTATTTTTTATTTGCTAGACCACAACTATGGTGTTAATATGCTTGATAACAAGCAAGCAGGAAATGGCCGTAGTTAAAGGAATCCCCCCCCCCCCCACCCTGCCCCGCCCGCGCGGGGGATCTCTCTCTCTCTCTATCTTCCCCACCTTAACGATAGACCGGGGTCATTAATCTACCTGCGGCCCGACGGACGGACGGACGAGCCCCGACCTCCCGCCGGGACATCACGCCTTTCGTCTGGCTCAGGTGGGGATAATACACTCTCCTCCGGCGGGGGGTCGGACAGCCAAATATCCGTCTTTCGGACACGCTCGGATGAAAAGTAACCCACGGAGTTTTCCATGAAGGATGATCTCTTGCCACCGAATTACCTCTCCGTTAAAAGGAATTACTACCTTGTAGAGCAAATTACCTCTATTGAAGTGAATGACTGTTCGACGAATTTAGTCTGTGTTGAAGCGAATTCTTTGTCGAGCGAATTACAGCTGTGCTGTAGGATATTGCCTCCCCGAAGCGAATGGCTTTTGTTAAGCGAGGTATCTTTCTGCTGTTGAGCAGATTACCTCCCTGTTGAGAGAATTACCTCTCTGTTGAGCGAATTTCAGCTTTGTTACAGGATATTACTCTCCTCCAGCGAATCCTTCTGTCGAGGGAATTAGCTTCCTTTTGAACAAAATGATCACCCCTCTGTTGAGAGAATTGCCTCTTTGTTAAGCGAGGTATCTTTCTGTTGTTGAACAGATGACCTCCCTGTTAAGAGAATTACCTCTCTGTTGAGCAAATTTCAGCTTTGTTACAGGATTATTACCCTCCTCAAGAGAATGCCTTCTGTCGAGAGAGTTAGCTTTCTGTTGAACAAATTACCTCTCTGTTGAGATAATTACCTCTTTGTTAAGTGAATTTCAGCTCTGTTAAAGGTTACTACCTCCTCAAGCGAATGCCCAGAATGAATTTTTTTTTTTTTGTAGAACTAATCACCTTTGTTGAGAGAATTAAGCCCTTCGTTGGCTGAGTCGGTTGAGCTTCAGACTGTCACTCGATGGGCCGAAGTTCAATTCCCCCGACCGGCTGATGAAGAGTTAGAGGAATTTATTTCTGGTGATAGAAATTCATTTCTCGCTATAATGTGGTTCGGATTCCACAATAAACCATAGGTCCGTTGCTAGTGACCAATTGGTTTAGCCACGCAAAATAAGTCTAATCCTTCGGGCCAGCCCTAGAGAGCTGTTAATCAGCTCAGTGGTCTGGTAAAAACTAAGGTATACTTAACTTTTGTTGAGAGAAATTATTTCTGCGTTAAGCGAATTTCTTCTTGTTTTGAACTATCAATTTCCTTCGAGGGTTGAAAAGACATAATTTTAAGTATTATCAGGTTTATCCTTTGCTACTTTTGTTACTGATTCTATGGTAAATAGAATTCTCTTTCTAATGATTCTGTGGAAAATTAATAGAATTATTGTTCTGTTATTTATATTGTATTATTTTTGTCAGTTTCAGGATGTTAATATAATATCAGACTAAAGTGAAAATACAGAACATATACAGCAACAAGAAAAAAATATGTATTTATATATCACTGTCAAGTTCATAGTTAAGCTGAACCTTCTGTGCAAAAAACGCTCACGGCACTAGCCGCTTCATACATACACTTTAACAGGTTCACCAGCAGCACGCTGAATCCTCTAATGCACCTTTCTTTCACAATATTATTACTATTATTATTATTATTATTATTATTATTATTATTATTATTATTATTATTATTGTTAATTTTTGTCTCTTGCTGTTCTAACTTTCTTTTTAGCTAACTGTCTTCTCTTACTGACTGAAGTAAAGTATATTAATATTATTATATTATGATACTTACTCCGCATGGCTCACCCACATACAGAAAAACTTTCCATCTCTCTCTCTCTCTCTCTCTCTCTCTCTCTCTCTCTCTCTCTCTCTCTCTCTCTCTCTCTCTCTCTCTCTCGACATTCCGCACACCCACTACCTATTCGTCCATGTCCCCTTGAGACAATGGCACCCACACTTACTTAGCTTGTATGCCAAAACACTCTCATTCCTTCTGCTTATTTTTTCCACAAATTCCTTCGTGAGTGTCGCTGATTCGGTGATCATTGTAAAAGGAGGTTTTATTTGTTTTTTTTTCTGTTTTTGTTTGTAGATAAAACTTTAGGATTTCACTGGCTTCCCCTCCTCTCTCTCTCTCTCTCTCTCTCTCTCTCTCTCTCTCTCTCTCTCTCTCTCTCTCTCTCTGTTTTTTCATTTGATATATATATGTAATATATATATATATATATATAAATGAATATATATATTATATATATATACATATATATAATATATATATATATATATATATATATATATATATATGTGTATATATAAATATATACATATATATTATATATGAATATTTATCACATCACAGTGACATTTCATGTACACAAATGTTAAGCTAAAATTTCGTTTAATATCCAGTTCGCTCTACTTCGGGAATATCACCGGAGGGACATTATAACTGAAAATTATAGTTAGATATTTATGAGTGTATATATATACATACAGTATATATATATATATATATATATATATATATATATATATATATATATATATATATATATATATATATATATATATATATTGTATCTCTTGATGGAATTCTCTAGTCTAGAAATAACAGCATAGGGAACAATTAATTTTTGCTGAAGAATTTCGATGTAACAGTATGCTTTTTTTTTTCTTTGCAGTGAAGGAAGACTGCAAAACAGTATCTGTGAAGTCCTGAGTTGATGTTGCCCGGAAAACAGATTCAGAGACTGCCACCATATACTCTTTTTCTTCGCATTTCACCGATTTCGATGACCAAGATGATGATGATGCTGAATCTTACCCACCTCTCTGATAAGGTAAATAGAGATTTAAGATCGTTCTGTAAACCTGGAAAACTATCAAACATCGGCTGAAACAACAGTGTCTTTCAGCCACTAGCGGATCGGGGGGCGGGGGAGGGGGAACCAGGGCACGTGCCCTCCCATGAAAAATAATGATAAAATAGTAATATTGAAGATTTATATAATAATAACATAAATAAGAAATGTCAATATGGGAAAAAATAAAAAATCGATTAAAGATATTATGTATATATATATAGATATACATATATACACATATATTTACATATATATATGTATGTATAGTATGAAAATTGGTGCCCTCCCCCTTAAATTTTTCTGGATCTGCCAGTGCTCAGCTGATTTAATTTCTCGGAAAATGTTTCCATGAATAAGCCTCCTTTGAAATTTAATGGATGATTCTTTACGGTAACAGCGCAGCGGCTGCCACAACAATTTCTTTTACTTTTTTCGTTTTGGGAGTGTTTTCACGATTAAGCCTCCTCTGAAATCAAACGGAAGATTCTTTTATATTAACGGTGCAGATTTTACGTTACTGAAAGGTCGTGATTTACGCAGATAGAGTGGTTGCTGAGGGCATTTTGTTTAATGCTAGATCTTGGTTTAATGTACATACCATTCTTCTCTTGCCAAGTATGATGTTTACCTAATAATACATAACTGCACACGGGTTTACCAAAGCGTTCATTTTCACGTTGTAACCTTGTCATTAGTGTCTAGGTAGGTTAAACCGATTTTTGCATGCATCTGAAATCTTGCAGTTTAGCATGATTTTTAGATTCCATATTTCTTATAGCTTCATTTTTTATCACCCGTTGGAATTTGTTATGTTTCATTCCTTTAGGCAAACCATCTTCATCGTTAATTCCTCTTTTGGCATATCGTACAGATATTATTATTATTATTATTATTATTATTATTATTATTATTATTATTATTATTATTATTATTATTATTATTAAACGCCCCTCATTAACTTCGAATAACGTAGAATATCAACAGTTTAGGGTCAAACATAATGTTCAAGACGACACACAGAATCCCTTTCATAATAGTGTACTTTTCATTTCTTGAAATATCTCTTCGGTTTACTCTCATAAGTTCTCCATGTCCGTCCTTTGTAGTGGGTGCCAGTTCACGCGCGCCTGCGCGTAAAATATCTGTTGATCACGGGCGCAGTCCAGCGACACGTTGCTTTGTTATGGCGTGAAATGCCGTTCCATTCTGTGAGATAGGAAGTGGGAGTATACATCGCTTACGCCTTTTGCACTTGTCTGGCTCTCTTGTGTTATGTGTGGACGGGTGCAGGGAAAAGAAATTGTGATAAACATATTCTTCTTGGTCCAGTCAGGACCACCCCCCACCCCCGTAGCGGGTAGAGCCGTCAGTGCACCTCATGCGGTGCACTATAGGCAGTACTTAGGGTTCTTTGCAGCGTGCCTTCGGCCCCTTGCTGCAACCCCTTTCGTTCCTTTTACTGTACCTCCTATCGTATTCTCTTTCTTCCATCTTACTTTCCACCCTCTCCTAACAATTGATTCACAGTGTAACTACGAGGTTTTCCTCCTGTTACACCTTTCAAACCTTTTACTGTCAATTTCCGTTTCAGCTGAATGGCCAAAATTCTGTATTCATTTCAGTTCAATTCAGTTTGGACTAGCGGTGTATTTCCGCTTGTTCATCTATGTTAAGCGGTCGGATTCTTTGTTAGTTTCAAGATCACTCTTTTTTATAAAAAGATTTATTCACCATGAAAGTGAGATAATCATTTGACTAGACTAGACTGTAAATTCGAAACAGTCTTATCCGTTTCAGAACTATTCTTAGAAAAGTGTAATTATATATATATATATATATATATATATATATATATATATATATATATATATATATATATATATATATATATATATATATATATATATATATATATGACAGTATATACACACACACATGTATATATATATATATATATATATATATATATATATATATATATATATACACACATACACATGTAAATTGAACTGTGTTTACAAAAGAAGTGGCTTTAAATTACTTGTGTACCTTTATGATGCTTCATATTCGAAAGCTTATCAATGATTTCATAGTCGTCTTTAAATTCCACAGATTTATATTGGGCATCCATTTACTCTTTCCCCTTTATCCCAAATCTACTTCTTCAAGAGGACATTATCTGAGCCTTTAATGCGCACCTAGCATCTGTCTTCCCTATTTTTAATTATCTGATAATTGTCCCGTTTTGAACCGCCATTAGGGCTCGATCAAGGTAGAATCTCCCGTAAATTACCTATCCAGCAAAAACTCGAAGGGCGGCGAGAGATAAAAAGCTCTCTTAAATCATAATTACTGTCATTTGGGGAAATAACCGTTGCTGGGGATAATTTCTTTATTAAAGTCTTTGCATTGATAAAGATGAATCCCCCCCCCTTCCTGCCCCCCCTCCCTACTCCCAGAAGTTATTTTATCATAGTCCCCTTCCTCGCCCCTACCTTCCCTCCTAGGGCACGTGCAGCATCATTTTATAGAAAAGTGCGACGCGGGACAATGGCATCTTTCACGTCTGCAGTAGACGGAGATGAACAGATATTTCCAAGAGACGGTGGAGGTTCCTCTGTCTGTCTGTCTGTGTGTCTGTCTCTGTGTATCACTTATACATGAAGGCTCTTACTTAGTTTATCTTTCCCTAGTTATCTCGCTTTCTTACTCGTGGCTTAAGTCTCTCTCTCTCTCTCTCTCTCTCTCTCTCTCTCTCTCTCTCTCTCTCTCTCTCTCTCTGCCTGTGTATCACCTATACATAAGGGCCCTTATTTAGTTTATCTGTTTGCTAGTTTTCTCTCTTTCTTACACATGGCTTAGGACTCTCTCTCTCTCTCTCTCTCTCTCTCTCTCTCTCTCTCTCTCTCTCTCTCTCTCTCTCTCTCTCTCATCATCTTAAACGGAGGTCCTCCTATGGCCACTCGCCTCTTCTGATGTGACATTCCTCTTGTATCCCCGTAGGGTGTAGAACAGTTTCA
Source organism: Macrobrachium rosenbergii (assembly GCF_040412425.1). Classification (NCBI taxonomy): domain Eukaryota; kingdom Metazoa; phylum Arthropoda; class Malacostraca; order Decapoda; family Palaemonidae; genus Macrobrachium; species Macrobrachium rosenbergii. The sequence goes on from NC_089791.1 coordinate 45,454,771, forward strand.
GATCTACTCCAGGAAGACGAGATTAGGAAAATTCATCTTGAGGCTTTTGGGTAGGCTAACCTTTTTTTTTTTTTATCAAGGTCTCCCCAAGATATTTCTTAGTCATTCTCCGAAACTTATTATCATTAGGACTCGCACTTACAGGCAAGACCCTAGCCTTAAGCTTGCCCTTGAAGACATTGTCGAATTCATTTACCACAAGCAAAAATAATGAACCGTGTTCGTAGACGCCTGCTTCATCTGAGTAGCTGAAAGTGCCTCAGGGCTTGTGTTGGATTTACAGACTAAATTTCATGATTCACTCATTCATTATTTAATTTGGGAGTGCCCTTTCGGACTGTGAGAACTCACTCCTGGGTATTTTTTTTTGGGGGGGGAGTCCAGCTCACTTGTAATGATAGGTGTTCGAGGAAACCAGTTTCATTTGGCATTGAAACTAAGATTATGTGGTGTTCTATAACTTGGGTTTGTCATTGAAAACTTCGAGAACTCATATTAACCATGCTATATTTGATAAATAAAGGGTTTTGCCGAGTGAGAATTAAAAGGAGAAGTCAGGTTTCTCAAGACAGAACTGGAGTGTTATCCAGTAGCTGTACCGTCAGTGACAATTCAGTAAGGTAGAAAAGTAAAAGCCATAAGTTCGTATTATAATAACGCGTGGTTATTATATATATACAGTATGTATATATACTCTATATATATATATATATATATATATATATACATATACATATATATATATATATATATATATATATATATATATATATATATATATATATATATATATATATATATATATATATATATATGTGTGTGTGTTTGTGTGTGTGTGTGTGTGTGTGTGTACATACAGTATATATGACCCCGACTGGGCCAGGTGGGATTCTAATCTTACTGTGGGTCATGCATAAATCAAACACTCTGGTTCAAATTAACACAGCATATATATTCTAGAGAGACTTACAGTGGGCCCATTTCTATTGAGTTACTACTAATTAAGAGAACGCGACGGTAAAGGCCCTAGTGAAAGGGGAAATCGTGCGATTGCACCTGCAAGACACACCCGCCGATGCGAAAGGGAAGAAGCGAACTGGCCCCCAAGGGCACGTCTTGTGGCACTCCCTCGTTTTCTCCTACCTCCGCCGATCTACTCCCCGCAAGAGGTCATTGGACGATTCCTTCTACTGCACCTGAGGAACCAATCAGCGTCCAGATGCACCGAGGCCAAACGTCCGGCGACTTTGGGGGTGTAATGGCGGTTGTTACTATAGGCACCATTCATGCCGCTGTATGGCACAGTGCCTCTTTGTTCCCGTGATCTGTTCACGTGATCTAGGGACTTCAAGGTGGGGGCTGCTAACCCACTCCGGAGTGGATTATATATATATATATATATATATATATATATATATATATATATATATATATATATATATATATATATATATATATATATATATATATATATATATATATATATATTATATAAATATATATATATATATATATATATATTTATATATATATATATATATATATAAATATATATATATATATATATATATATATAGTTTATATATATATATATATATATATATATATATATATATTTATATATATATATATTTATATACACATATATATACATATACAAATATATATACATATATATATATGTACGTATATATGTATATATAAACATATACACACACATATATACATATATATGCACACTGGCATAGGGATGTGGCGATCTCCGGCTCACCTTTGGCAGGTGTAATCAACTTAGCGGGTCCATGGCTGAGTGACACATCACTCCGCTCACATTTGTCAGGGCCGTGGATCGCTCCCGACTTGCCCTCCACCAGCTCCCCCAGTTTTAAATGATTACCAGCGTTTACTGACCTCAAGAAAAGGCGCTTGGGGGTACCAGCAACCTCACCCATAGAGACTTACTAAGAAACTGGATGACTGTACCCTTCTAGTTCCAACCTTTCAGATAGGAAAAGACTTCACATGAAAATGCATAAATATATATGCAAGCGGATTTACATGAGTAATTGTGCTCCTTCCAAATTCATGATTTTAGCGAGATTGTCTGACAAGGCAGATAAGTATCTTGGCCGAAATGAACGCCGCTGCTATCAGACGCATAATATCTAAATGCTTCCTTAGCATACGTCGGATGATTATGTCAGAGTTGCGAAAAATACAAATGGCGTTTGTTTGAGTCTTGTGTGAGTCTTGCTTGAGTCCGCATACTTTGAGTACGAAGGATAAGAACCTAGATTACACAGCGAGTGGTATTTTTGCTTCCAGGAACTAGTGAGAAAAGAAATAAAGAAGAGTAGGAAGCGAATACCAGGATTGAATAAATAATCGGAGAGGTGGAGAGAACACGAAAAGTGCGAAGAAGGGTTATGGAGAAAAAATCCGATAAGTACAGATAAAAGAAAGGGAGCGAGTGGTATTTTTGCTTCCAGGATCTACTGTAGTGAGAAAAGAAATAAAGAAGAGTAGGAAGCGAATACCAGGAATAGACAAATAATCGGATAGGTAGAGAGAACACGCATATTGCGAAGGAGTATGGAGAAAAAGCCCGATAAGTACAAATAAAAGAAAGGAGCGAGTGGTATTTTTGCTTCCAGGATCTACTGTAGTGAGAAAAAAAAAAAAAAGAAGAGCAGGAAGCGAATACCAGGAATAGACAAATAATCGGAGAGGTGGAGAGAACACGCATATTGCGAAGGAGGAGTATGGAGAAAAAGCCCGCTTAGTACAAATAAAAGAAAGGGGGAGGCGAAGGGTCTGCTGCTGTCCTTTTTATTTCCGATTTTTGTGGTATCGATTATTCTCTTTCATTTAATCATTCGGCTGAGCACATTCCCTTGAGGAGAGAAACTAAAAAATAATAACGTGTAATCACATTCCCCTTTCCTCCCGATTGTTGACAAGTCGTTATGATGACGAACTGAACATAACGCCATTCATCTGCCGCCCTCAATCACATTAATATGGGCGTAGCAGGGGTGGGGTGTGGGTGGGAGATGATGGTGGAGGGGTGGTGGCGTTGGGTGTTGGTTTAAGACATCTGGAATCTCCACCATGGAACCAGTTCTTAGATTTTTTGTGTTGTCCTTTTTTTCTATCATTATCGGCTTTATCTTAATGTTATCTTTGCCTGGAACGACAGATATCCCATATAAAGAGATGGACGATGCCATCTTTGAACTTATCCTGAAGTAGACCTTTTAAAATTTTTTGTTTGGAATTTTTATTTTTCTGAGGATTAGGAAAAGAGACCATAATGTGGTTTGCTGAAACAGTGAATGTTGTGTTGCAGTAAATTAAAAAAGAAAATCTGTTTGTGTGGATGTGGTAGTTTTTTTTATATTTTGTTTTGAATGTTTATGTTTCTCAGGACCTAGGAAAAGAGACTGTAATGTGGTTTACTAGAACAGTGTATGACGTGTTGCACTAAACTAAAAAACAATAAATCTGTTTGCTTGGATGTGGTTTCATATCTGTTATAATACTGTATTGAAATGCATATAATCTATTTCTTTATTTTTATGTGACTTGCGTTATTGGTAGACTGATTTTGCGCCGGAATAAATACAAAGGAACAAGTGATTTAGGAAATATTTATTTTGATGTAGTTTAAAATTCGCATTTTTATCCGAATTGAAATTTTCGCATTCAGTGTTTTTATATTATTTGTCATTAACAGATGAATGATGTAAAAAAATTACGCTAGACTCTAGTAGACACTAGAAAAGAGAGATTTGAATAAGATGAATTTTGATCGATTAAGAAATAAGTAATTTGTTTGCATTTGTCTCAGATACAGTGTTTTCGTATAAACCTGTATATGCTCCGTATTTTAATTTTGGAAAGTCTTATATTCTTGAACAATGATTAGTAATAAGCAGTATAGAATTCCGAAGAGATAAAAAGACTGCGAAATAAAGTATAACAATAAAATTATAGTTCATCCACCCTTTTTGCAAAGAGAGAGAGAGAGAGAGAGAGAGAGAGAGAGAGAGAGAGAGAGAGAGAGAGAGAGAGAGAGAGATAATTAGTAATAAGCAATATAGAATTTCGAAGAGATAAACAGTCTACTGAATTTTGCAATAATCAGAAGGGATAAAGTATAAGAATAAAAAAATTATAGTTCATCTACCCCCTACTCAAAAGAGAGAGAGAGAGAGAGAGAGAGAGAGAGAGAGAGAGAGAGAGAGAGAGAGAGAGAGAGCGAGAGATCAGCAGCAGATATCCGTAATGGCTGTAAGAGGCACACATTAAAATTCACTCCTGTAGACGATTTCATGAATAGCGACTCGAGAAGTAGGGGTGGTGCAACTCTCTTTGTTGGCCTGTTATCAGAGTAAGGGATCCAGCAATCCTGAAACCCTTTCGTCTTCTTCCTCTTCTTCTTCTTCTTCTTCTTCTTCTTTCAAACTAGCCCCGTTGAATGGTGCCTCCAGGCCAGGGAGTCAGCGGCTGGATGGCGACTGGTAACAAATGATTCAGAGGGCCGAGAAATGAACTGCGTTTTTGATTCAAGAAAATGTCTCGAGTAATCAAATATAAAAGATGTCGTTGTTACAGTTTTGTCAGCAATATCGTTTTCAGCGTGAAGTGTCATTGGTTGGTTTAGTCCATATCGAATGAGTGATATATATATATATATATATATATATATATATATATATATATATATATATATATATATATATATATTGTATATATATATATATATATGTAAATATATATTATATATATGTAAATATATATATATATATATATATATATGTATGTATGTATGTATGTCTGTATGTATATATATATACAGTACGTACATACATACACACATACATATATATCAATATCCTGAATTTTGCTTATATATAAATACATATGTATGTATGGATGTATGTATATATGCATATACAGTACATAGATACGTATATATCAACATCCTGAATTTTGCATTTTGCATTGCAAAGAATTCCAACAAGATTGAAAAATAACCTGAAGGAATAAATTCATGTAGCCTCAAGTTGTGTATTCCACAATTCACTTTGAAGTAAGCAGCTGCTTTTTTTTATAGGACTCATATTTTAGACGGAATTAATTATACCAATCTTATTAAGCATTTGGAGCCGATGATTTCAAATAATAGACTCGTAATTGACTCACTGGTTGAGCAGATGAGTAATTCAATTATCCTCCGCACTCAGCCGGAATCATAGGCTGTTACGCCGCATCACATTCATCTCAATAAAATTTCTTTCAACTCTCAATGAAATGACTCCTCTACTCCCTTATTATGCTTTTGATTTACGAGGTAGTTGCTAGATCACTCTACTCAAGACCGCCCTTAATGCCTCGTTAACTTGTCATCATTCACCTTGTTGGTTTTACAGGAAGTAGGTCTTACGCCAGCACGGGTTCGAGCCTCAGGGCGGCCCGTAAGTGTTGTAAGGTGTTAAGGGGTGTTTCAGAGGTCTGGTGTGGACTTCTGGACTGCTTTACGAACAGAGACGTATCGAACGGGTTGTAACCTTTTATTTACAATGTTCTCAGAATATCCGTGATGGAGGAAGAATAAAGCACGCTGTATATCAGCTGTCAAGATTGATTGATTGATTTATGGCTACTAAAACTGGCGCTACAATATCTAGGTTATGGACGCCGTAATAAAATTAAATAGGGAACTAAAAAGATAAAAAAATAAATTTAAAAGGAGTTTTGTTGAGGAGGCCCGCCTCCCTAACAAAGATAAATAACTGTTCTATATTATAATCTTCCCCTAGAGAGGAACCTGTGTCTTAGATTCCCAAGATTGGGACATTCTACAGTAAATGTCCCACAGCCTGCTGTCAGTAGTGCCTGTGAAAAGAGACCCATCATTAATTTCTGGGTTGATATTTTCCGTGAGTGCGTTCTTATATTGATGATGGTAATGACTAGGAATTTTATAATTAGCACCACTTTTTACAGATTTGATAATCATTGGAATGAGGATGAATATTGACAGTATTATCTGTGAAGTAATTCGTCTGCAGATTGGTTACCAAGGCAACCATATGCCCAGCAAAACCAAGGGTTTGTTTAAATTACAAATGGAAAATGGAAGTGGAAGTTAAAACTGGATCTGGTTTAGCAATATATTTCACTGGCGATGAAACATAAAATAAGCATTCAGTTTATTTAGTGAGCAGATTTCTTTAAAGCTGTATAATATACCGAAAAATGTCTGACATTTGCTAAATAAAACAAAAACGTTTCTCTTTTGATGAAATACGATATTGGCATTCAGCTTAAGAAAAATAATTCTGTGCAGTTTCGAGAGGAAGTAAGATTCTGTTGTTGGAGATGACATGTACAGTATATGCAGTCTGTAATTGTGTGAGCCCTGAAACTGAAATGGTCTGTTATTATTGTTATTGTTATTATTATTGCTATTATTATCATCATTAGAATTCAGAGTTATTCCATAGGATACTCATTCAATGCTCATCTGGCCAGACGTAGTTTTTACTTAGATTTTTTTTTCCCGTGGCGAGTCCTCTGGACCAATGGTGTTTTTTATCGAAGGGATTATCATTAGGAACATTTGAGCCTTTCGTTGTTTTTGCCGTTGTTTGGAGAACCATTAGGGTTTTTATGACTTCACAAAGGACTTAACATAAAAAGAAATCTTAGCGTATTGGATTTCATTGGCCGTTTAGGGTCTCGACTGACCAAATGTTTAGATCGGGTGTCGTGGAATGACTGCCCCTGATTGCTTTCGAAAAGCCTCTTTGTCTTGTACGCGAGACAATCAGTTTTATTGCCGGGGATCATGAATTAAGCAGTAAAATGGTTCATTGTGGTGTCCGTGCGAGGTGCGAGATGAGATCATCGCAAGGTGTGAGGTGACGTCATGAAAGATCTTCAGCTCTTCATAACACTCATATTGCTCGGCTGATTGCCAATATTGGAGTCGTCACCTCTCTGATTGGTCTTCAGTCCCTCTCCCAAACTGTGGAATGGCTATGAGGTGAGTAATCTGTGTAAATTGAATCTTCAGGTGCTGAGACTAGCTAGATTCAGCCAGCCTTGAGCTGGCACGGGCTCTTGCTCGTCAGCAGCCCGTAATGCTTAGGACAGACTTAGATTTGGGGTGGAGTGAGTTGTCTCTCCCTCTGAAAAGGTCTGATGGTGGAGAGGGCTTCTCCAACATACTCTGCCCCTCCACCTATATGCGTGACAACCGCTGTAACACACTTCTGAAGTGCTGAGTCTATGTAAAATGAGTCTTGCAGGATAGGGAAAAGCCTAGATTGTGTGTGGGGTGGGTTTTGGGGGTTGGTTGAGCATTAGGTAGGTAGCCGCTCCCCACAGACTCTACTACGCCAGTGCGTACAGCTGTGTTTGGACAGGGCTTCTCTCTCTCATGTAGATCATGTTCCATCAGTGATCAACAGGAGTGTTATCTTGGGTCCTGCCTACTAATCTGTCTTACCTGTCAGGGTGTTTATCTTGGGGCTATGTGCCGCCCAGCTAATGGTTTCCCGAGGGCCCGACCCCCCCCTCCTCCCTCTCTTTCTCTCTCTCTTCCTACACCCCCCTTCCCCTGTGGGCCCCTGTTCTGGGGGCGCTTGTTTTAGTACCGGGTGCCAAATCATGTAGGGCCCAGACGCAGTTCGATGAGGAAAAAGAAGAAGGGAGAAATTAAAAGGGATTCTCACCCTTTTGTTGTTGTCGTTGTTGTCTTCGCCATTGTTGTGGTTGGGGTTGTGACTTCGTTGTTTTCGGTTATGTGTTCGAGTGATAAGCTTTAATTTTTGTCTCTCTTAGTCTCATGATAAGTTTCAATCCATTCAAAAAATTTTCCTAATGTAATATCAAGTGTGTTGTTCCCTAGTGGTTCCAGACGTCACAAATGTGATTAACTTTTCCCCCATTGATTGCCTGGTGACCGATAATCAAACCGTATCCACTCATTACACAGATATGAAGAATAAAGGTCAGTGGCTTAAGCATCTCGAGGGCTACTGTTGGCTCTGCGATAAGATAAGGGATGATGCCATATTAGTCACTCAGTCGGAGTGACGTCGTTGCTTTTGATATTGTCTGGATAATTGACCCTGAAATTAAACGTGGTTTGATGCTGGAGTCATTTAATTACAAAACATTGCTTCATTAGAATGTGATAATTCATTTTTTTATAATTTTTTTATATTTATAAAAGACATTGACCATTGATGCGATTATTTATGAAAGTCCCTTAAGCGTAGGGTTATATTTCTGGATGACTAATATTTAATATTAAGAACTTTTTATTGGTTATAGTTTTTTGTGCACTTGTAGCTAACGTGGTTGTATATACAGTAACATAAGTACACATCTGTCAGTCGGTCATGCTTTATACATTTATTCTCTGCTGTGCAGGATTCCTTGTAAAACGGCAAAGTAAAAAGATAGAAAGGATTTTATTGAAACTACATGAGAAAATAGTGAACTTTATTTACAGCAGCAATACTAAATAGTGAACTTAATTTACAACAGCAATACTAAATTGTGAACTTTATTTACAGCAGCAGTACTTAATAATGAACTTTATTTACAGTAAAAGTACTAAATAGTGGACTTTATATACAGCAACAATACTTAACAGTGAACTTTAATTACGGTAGCATTACTAAATAGTAACTTTTATTTACAGTAGCAGTACTAAATAGTGAACTTATTTACAGCAGCTGTATTTAATAGTGAACTTTATATACAGCAGCAATACTAAATAATGAACTTTATTAACAGCAGCAATACTCCTACAGCAAAGCAGTTTTTAAAGTTTATATAAATTATTTGCCACATTCTAAATTAGTTCAGTAATCAACAGGAGGCCGCACAAAATGAGGTTTTGGTTTAATATACGGAAATAAATTTTCTTTTCACTGATTCCTCTTCTTATTCTTGTCTTATTTCTTTTATTGCTATGTCCTTAACAGGAAGAGCATTTTCCTTATTTTATTTCCATATTGACATTACATCACTAGTTATTCTAAAGTTCCTTCGTGTATGTTTGTACATTTATGTGCTGAAATTAAAGGCTATTTTTCATTTGTCAAATCCACTTACGTTGTTTAGGTAAAAGCGTTTATCTCAAATATTTACCAATTAAAGAAGATCGTCTCGAACCCGGAGTTAATAATGTTTTTAAAACTCTTGGAAAACAGAAGGCATGTGTACAATGCCGCACCCCGTGTCTATTTCCAGCCATTAACATGCATTGCAAAAGCTGATCCAAATATTTTCAGCTTTATTCGATCCTATTCGGGGTCTGAATACTGGTTCTGTTAAAACTTCTGAATGATTATTGTTAATTGACCCCATGCAGACGAGATGAGGTTGAGCCTAGGGAACAGAATGCTGTGGGTGGGGGAATATTATGGGCAGGATTGGGGATGTGGTGGGTGGGGGCCCGGTGGAGGTTCGTGTGACGTGGGACTGGAAGACATCTTCATAAATCTTAACGATAAATGAAATTCACATCGTTATTTGGACGATCCTTTTGTTCTTCCCAGTGAATATGGCTCTCTCTCTCTCTCTCTCTCTCTCTCTCTCTCTCTCTCTCTCTCTCTCTCTCTCTCTCTCTCACAGACATCATCGTAAATTATACCCATAACTTCAATTCACATCGTTATTTGGACGATACTTTCGTTCTTCCAGGTGAAAATAGGCCTCTCTCTCTCTCTCTCTCTCTCTCTCTCTCTCTCTCTCTCTCTCTCTCTCACAAACACACACCGAGAAAGGGGTAACTCCATTAGTACCCTCCAGCCGAATTCTCCCAAAATTGAATTTCCTCAACTGACAGAGATCAGATGGAGACGGAGATAACGTATGCAAATTCGCGATGAAAATGTCATTTAGCGGAGGCTACCGAATGCGTCTCCCGCCGAGAGGCAGAATATCACCCTCGACGTTCTGGTGTCGGAGGATCTGTAGATGTTGGGATTAAGTCTGCCAAGCAGACTGCAAGTGGCCATTACAGCGGGATCATAATACCGCAGTCAGTCACATTCACCCTGGTGATCCGGCCATCTTTGATTGCTGCATTGAGGACCGGCAAGCCGTCCTCCACTTGCCCGAAGATGGTGTCGTCCCGCTGGGCTGATCCGGGATTCCTTGTGCTAATGATGAACTGGGCGCTGCAGGCGTCTCCCCAGCTGCCGGCCGCCATGACCGACCCCGATACCTGCCGTCTCCAGTATTCGCCGCCGCGTTTGAGGCCTGGAAGGAGCGAGGCCCCCCCTGTGCCATTGTTGTGCTGATAGTCGCCTCCCCTGACGAACTCCGAAGGAGCTCCTCGGTTACCAACGGCCAGCAGGCGTGTGTTGGCGTATGTCGGGCCCCAGAGGCCCGTGCACAGGAGGGCGAACTGCCTGGCTCGCCCCGTGTCTGCAGGTTGTAAGCGTATCTGAACTCGGCCGTGTTCCGCGCCGTCCCAGCCGAAGTCCAGGAATGTTATTGTTTCTTTGGTGTCCGCGAGCTTGTAGATTTCGTTATACTGTAAAAGAGAGAGAGAGAGAGAGAGAGAGAGAGAGAGAGAGAGAGAGAGAGAGAGAGAGTGTGGATTAGATTTTAAGCTGAGTTTAGCAACTACATTAAAAATGTTCATGATATTTCATCTAATTTTTTCCAGTACAGTAACCCGAAGCTAAGGGCATTTCTATGTGAAGTGCATAAATTACCCTAACTTTCTTCATAAGAAGGGTTTTCTAATTTAATTTACAAATCTTTAAAAAAAAGTGAAAGTACGGTTTAGATTTCAATTTGAGTTTAGCAACAATATTAAAATTGTTCATTATATTTCATTTAATTTTTTCCCATATATTAATCAGAAGATAAGGACATTTCTGTTTCAAGTACATAAATCACCCTAACTCTCTACATAAGAAGGGTTTTCTAATTTAATTTATAAATCTTAAAAATAAAGTGAGAGTATGGATTAGATTTTCATTTGAATTTAGCAACGGTTTTGAAAATGTTTAAGGTATTTCATTGAACTTTTTCCTTTATAATAACTAGGAGCTAAGGGAATTACTGTGTCAAGTACATAAATTACACTAATTCTCAACGGAAGCGGAAAAGGAATTTTTTCTAATTTCATAAACATTCCCGTAGGAGGTTAGTGCCGTCAGTGCACCTCATGCGGTGTACTGTAGGCACTGCTAAAGGTTCTTTGCAGCGTCCCTTCGGCCCCTGACTGCAACCCCTTTCATTCCTTTTACTGTACCTCTATTCATATTATCTTTATTCCACCTCGCTATCCTCTTAACAAATATTTCATAGTGCAACTGCGAGGGTTTTCCTCCTGTTACGCCCTTCAGGCCTACCTACTCTCAATTTCCTTTCCAGCGTTGAATGACCTCATAGGCACCAGTGCTTGGCCCGTGGCCTAAACTCTATATTCAAATCAGTCTATAAATCTAATTGATGCACTCATTACGCGAGTCCGAGAGGACCCTTTTCGCTGGTAAATTTAATTTAGCTGCTTATGATGAAAGAGGAGTGTCGAGAACTGTAAGAAGAGATTTCCCCGACATTCAAGAACAGATCGGCATTCACCGAAAGAAAGTCCAAGTCCAGGTTCTCTCATTTTAAATTCATATTGTCGCCTGAGTAATTGAATTCTGTTATACGTAAAAGGAAGTTAGAAAGTCAATTCAGTATCCAGAAGCTTTTGAGTCTTGTCATCATATTTTTTCCACTTCGTACATTTCCTCGATGTCTTTCCATCGTCCGACTACTTTGACCTTTAATCTTACGATGAACTTTGACCTTCAAATGTCATCTAAACTCGGGCTTCAGTAAATATTTGCTCCGAAGTTACTGCTTGATAAACACACACTCACCTGAGCGTTGTGTACTCGTGAATGAAAGGTGAAATGATTATTCCTTTCAAGTAATAGAAAACATCGCTTTATCAAAAGAATGAAAAGGGAAAGTTTATGTAAGTTTAAGAATCGGAATTTTTAACAAGGAAAGGAGAGAAAGTCTTGTTTTACTAACGTAGTCAGGTGTTGTTTCTAACAAACGGAGGTCTGGTCAGTGAATGGTTAGATGACCACTTGTGACTAGCAACAACCTTTGGGAGTCACAACTTGTGACTATAATAGCAACCCCACGGCCCATGAAGCTTTCAGCCACGGCCCGGTGGTGGAATGTCCTGTAGCGTTGCCAGACGCACGGTCATGGCTAACTTTAACCTTAAATAATAAAAACTACTGAGGCTAGAGGGCTGCAATTTGGTATGTTTGATGATTGGAGGTTGTATGATCAACATACCAATTTGTACCCCCTTTAGCCTCAAGTTTTTAAGATCTGAGGGCGTACAGAAAAAGTGCGGACGGACAGACAAAGTCATCTCAGTAGTATTCATTTACAGAACTAAAAATTGATGTTTTTTTAAATATTTAGCAATCCTTGAGAATCTGCTTTGAGATGCAACTTACCAAAACGAGGCCATGAAAGCCAGCAGACTGCGTGATTGAAAATATCTAAGAGTTTAGAAAGATTTGACTATAATTGATTAAAAAATGTTTTGTTTCGGTTTTAAATTTTTCTTGGGGATAAGCGAACTCAGTCGCGTTATTTAAATACTGTATACAACTTCTAAAGAAAAATAAATTTTTAACTTATATTTTTAAAGAAGTAAGTGAACTTAATAGTAGTATTCAATTACATATTTAGATAAATATATATTTTTGTAAAGAAGCAAGTAAAATTAATGGTAATATTCAATTACATATGTATAGTTTTAAAGAAGTAAGTAAACTTAATTGCAATATTCAATTAAATATGTATATTTTTTAAAGAAGTAAGTAAACTTCACGGCAGTAATAAACCACAAATATATTTATAAGGAAGTAAGCAAACCTAATCGCAATACTCAATTGCAAATGCGGTTTTTACCTACTAACACCACTGGGAAATCTTTTGTCCAACCTAGCTTTTCATGGCAAGCAAACCAAACTGAAGCTCAACACCGATTGACGCGACTTACTGAAAGAATTGTAGCATCCAGTGGAACCTCCCTTTCTTGGAGGTGGTGAAGGCAAAGGTCTTTCTGTCCATGGAGGCTTACTTTGGCGAAGCGAGGTCTTCCTTCTTCTCCTTCTCCTGTCTTGTGGTGTAGAGCAAACACTCGACCGTCTTTCAGAAGGGATTTTACTCCCTCCCCCATCTCCAAGAGGTCTTCCACCTGTTGAAGAGTTGAAGAGATCAGATAATTGTTGGTCAGGTTTTTGCTGGAGAAGAGACAATCACTGGGAGTTTTTCGCCAGAGGAAGTTGTATTGATTATTATTATTATTATTATTATTATTATTATTATTATTATTATTATTAGTAACTTCCATGAATTCGTCAATATGTGAAACAAGTTAAAAAAGTGTAAATGATAAATACAGAAAGAGTTAATAAACAAACAGCTGAATGTATATGCATAAATCAGCAGATATAATATAAAAAATGGCAATGGATCATGGGTTCTTAAAGTAGCATTGAATTGTAGGTATAGCTATAGTATTAGAAGATGGTTGCCTGGATGTTACTGGAAACTATTTTCTTATTTTGCTGGTTTAATAATATTTCCTTTCATAAGTCTCGGAGGCTTCCTGAAATTGATTTTCCTCTTTTTCATTACTACTCTTTCTTTATTCCTAATACCCTGCTTTGGAGTTCTGCCCTTGCTTCCTCGTTTGCTGATTCATATAACATCCTATATTTCAAGAGGCCGAATCTGTAGCTTTCTTTGGAGTCAAGACCCACTTTCTAAAAAAAAATTTTATGCTACCACATCTGTGTCTGTGACATACAGTCTAGGCCAAGATTGGTCTCCGCTTGGAAGACAATCTTATTCGGAACGCCAAGGAAAAATTGAAATAAAAATAGCCATTTACTTCCTGACTTCTTTCTGAAGATCTAACTCTTCCCCCAACCCCCTTATTCCACCCATGAACCCCCCACCTCCCTCTATCTCTCGACAGGGCGAATGTATTTTTGTTTTTCTTTTTTCTTGTGCCGAGTCAAGCTGTAAATGTTAGCGAAAGTTACGAGACCCTACTTAAGCTTAATTTGAATATCATTGTGATAAAATGAAGCTTCAAGGCGTCGATTTGTTGGTCGGTGAATCAATGAACCACTCAGAGGTTTTTATCATCTGAAGTAATACGAATATGACACAGCATATTCATTAAGCAATGATATCTTTAGATATTATTATTTTATTTCAACTAAATCTCTCTCTCTCTCTCTCTCTCTCTCTCTCTCTCTCTCTCTCTCTCTCTCTCTCTCTTCTATACTGAAATTTTAAATCGAGACTGCCAATACTTCTTTGCCTCTCTGCCTCTCTCTCTCTCTCTTCTACATTAAAGTTTTAAATCGAGACTGCAAATACTTCTTTTGCTCCTGTATTCTCTCTCTCTCTCTCTCTCCTTTTCACGTCTGGCTATTTCCATTAATAACCCTGCGCGCCGCTCTCCTGAACAGGGAGAAAGAGCTAAGTGAAAAGACAAAGTCTTACCTTAATGGATGATGAATGGCGCGAACGTTCGATGTCGCCTGTCAAAGACGTCACAGACAGAGCATCCCGGGTCCTTGCCAACACCTGTGAGGCACAGAGAGAGAGAGAGAGAGAAGAAAGAAAGAGAAAGAAGAAGAGATAACTAAATGGATATTTAGTTTATTTCCATATTTTCTTTTCATTTAATAAAGTATTCTGGTAACATTTGTAACTGAATTTAATTGTAATTTTCGTAATTGAATTTAAGGTATTTCCGTACATGTTGTTGAATGCGGTATTTATAGGTTTGAATTATTAGGAATGCAAAGACATAAAAAAAACCTAATTATGTAATAACTATTTATAAATTTTATAGCTGTTCCAACGAATTCATGGATTATGTATTATCAGTGCTGAAGTGATAAGAAAAAAAGTTGTAAGGTTATCTCACACCCAGCTCTACCTGCCTGAGTGCAGGAAAGGCAGAAACAATGAACTATTGTTGTTACTGCTGGTGTTGTTCCAGGTATCAATTCCCAAAAGTGTCAGAGACCCACCTCTTGTGACGCCTTGGCAGCCCGGTCGTCTGAAAGGGTGACCTTGCATTTTTCCAGCCAGGCGTCTTGTATGCAAATGCATCGGTCGCACTCGGCCAGGGCTTGGTTCATCTTTTCCTTCTGGGTGGGCATCAGGGACAGGCTGAGAAGGGAAGCCGTCAAGCCGAGACATTTCTCAATACCTTCTTGGCTCAGCGTTGACAAACACTCCAGCTTTTCCTGAAGGAGGAGTAAAACGGCTGCGTTCTCTTCGGACAGTTTCTGAAAACCTTGACGACGTTGCTTGAGCTCCTCGGATTCTATTCGCTTCAGCTGCTCTTTGTGCTCGTTGATGAGTGCGCTCGCGCGCCTTTTGCTCTCTGACAGTCTGTCGCCCATTTCACGGTAAACCGAAGACAGGTTCTGGACGCGTTCGATTTGCTGTCTGACTGAGTGTTCAGGTTCCTCCATTCTACTCGATGGCTCCGTCTTTCCAGGTAATGTCGCGTCACCTCCGAAAGATGACACCTGCCTTGCTTTCAGTTTCCTCATGAGGGATTCCAGGCTGAAATTGGCCGGAAATTGGCTGGCACTGGTGGCATAGTGTCTTTCACGGCATTTGGGGCACGAGACGTGCCGCAACACAATCATCTTGGCAATGCATTGTGTGCAGAAGGTGTGGCAACAGGGGAGGCATCGAGGTCTGCGGTTTTCGGAGTTGAAGGGACACGAACAGACGTCGCAATCTTCTGGGTTGTCTCCCTCATCCTGGTGAAAGAATAGAGGGTGTATATGTATATATTATATGTAAGGTATATATATATATATATATATATATATATATATATATATATGTATGTATACACTATATATATATATATGTACAGTGTCTGTGTGGATGTGTAAGTATAATGTGTGCCAAGATTTCTTTTTACTTGTGTGAAAGAGTGTAAATAACTGTACATAAGTATCGCAAATTCTTATTCATTTCTTATTCCAGATTTCTTTACAATGAACCTCTCTCTCTCTCTCTCTCTCTCTCTCTCTCTCTCTCTCTCTCTCTCTCTCTCTCTCTCTCTTTGAATGGTATTAGATATGCACATTATAACAGAACAATGTTGACCTAGTTACAACAAGGTATTGTCGTCACAGGGTCGATGTTATCATTTCACAGGATAATGCCAATTATGTACTAGTACTTACTTTACTATCACCACTCTCCGTGTACTCGACCTGCATGATGCCGTGATAATTCGAATGGAACCTGTGAAAGATGGAGTTAATAATAATAATAATAATAATAATAATAATAATAATAATAATAATAATATAATAATAAGCATCTTTATTTCAGCATAAGTTATATCCATTAATAATTAATGAATAGGGAAATATATTCATCAATGAGTCGTTTTCTAGAAGGCGGCGTTAGGAAAATAGAGGGAATGCTGAATGCTAAAACTTCATTACACGGCGCCATTCATGTTGCACAAATATCATACATTTCCAGATTGCGTTCTCATGTTAATAAGAAATATCAAACGGTTTGCAAACTGTATGAATTGACTACAAAACCTTTAACATTGTCTCCAAAGATGCCCCGTTGTGGGGCAGTGCCATCAGTGCACCTCACGCGGTGCACTGTAGGCATTATTTAAGGTTTTTTGCAGCGTCCCTTCGGCCCCTAGCTGCCAACCCTTTCATTAATTTGACTATATCTCCATTCATATTCTCATTCTTCCATCCTACTTTCTACCCTTTGATAACAATTGTTACATAGTGCAGTTGCGAGGTTTTCCTCCTGTTGCATCTTGAAAACCTCCTTTACTCTCAATGTCGCTTCCAGCGCCGAATGATCTCATTGGTCCCAGCGCTGGGCCTTTGGCTTAAATCTTATATTCCTTTTTCCTTCCTTTCCAAAGATGCAATTCCTTCAAGTACTCGGTGACATAAAGCGTGTATTTTGCGTTCATACTCCTCGCCTCAGCAGCAGAAAACGGTGACTAGGTGAATTTACCGACAACGATATAATTTTTCATATTTGCATTTACGGTTTGGGAAAGTCGCCGTGGTTTTCCGTCCGGTATTTCTGAGCAGCGTTTTAAGATTATTGCATTCACGAGCATGATGAAAATGGTTGTTTGGAAATGTTTAAAAGGCTGTATATCTCATTTCTCATAGAAGAATGTGCCTTTTAAATTTAGATGAATGTTCAATCACGGTGGCAAAGTTGAAATCGTGTGTAAAAGACAACCAATAAATTTTGATCCAAACACTTTAGAATGATGACTGATTAATCACTTAGCAATAAACATGGATCTGAAAACACGCAAGAAAAAAGTTACGTTAAGAGAATCAAAATAATGATCAAATAATGATAAATAAAGGGTAAAGCAGCCACTCAGATGAAGACAAAATAGCAAAGAAATTAAATTTTATTTGAAGTGCTTTTTATACCAAGTGGATACTAGTCAGATGAATGCTTGCATCAAAGGCTTTATTTACGTATGTAAAAACGGCAGTGTAATAACCATTAAAATTGCAGATAATTCTTTCATACTTTTTCCTTATTTCTCTGTATCCTTAATTTTACATTAATGCTACTCTCGGTTAACTGTGAAAACTGGTTCTCTTCTATCTCGTTCGTAAAATAGGACAAGGTTTTCTCCCTAGCTTCATAAAACTAAACTTGTATAATGCTGGAAACAAAGTTTAGAGAAATGCAAACGAGAATAGGTCACAATGACGCATGAGAATTTTTTTCCTTCTTATCAATATTATCATCTTTCCTCGCCTAACAAACTTGAAAGACTGATGCAAACGGGAATGGTTCTTAGTAACACCAGAGACATTTTCTCTCCTTCATATCCTTATTATCATCTTTCTTCTTTTTCTTCTTCTTCTTCTTCTCGGGTGATCATGAAAACCCTGGGACTCCTGTGGCGAAGACTTTCCAAATATGCAGTCGTTGTTGCCTTGAATATATTTTCCGAAACGCTAAAAAGGAAAGGTGAAAACTCTCCATGTTTGGTTTTCAAAATGAAGATACCGTGACCTGGGTCTCTCTCTCTCTCTCTCTCTCTCTCTCTCTCTCTCTCTCTCTCACACATTTACAGCGTCTGCAGTTTTGGTTTATATATATATATATGTGTGTGTGTGTGTATGTATATATATAATGTATGTATGTACAGTATATTATATTATATATTTATATATATATATATATATATATATATATATATTATATATATATATATATATGTATGTATATATATGAAATGTGTGTATACCTGTATAAATCTGTCTGTCTATCTATCTCTATCTATCTGTCTATCTATTTATCTGTCTATCTATACATATATAACTTTAAGATTTTATATATATAATTAAACTCTACTATAGTTCTCAATAATTCATGCAAAATATACGGGTTACAAATGTCCCTGATCAGTATACCGTCAGAACTCGCGTTTCTTTTGAAAATGCAGCTGAACCTTATCTCTGTTGTAGTTCTGGGTTATCGTCGACAGTCTTCCTCGAAGTCGATAAGAAAAGTTATTATGTTGTCAGTTAAAGTGGCCTTATACCAACATGGCTCTTGCTCCTGTAGCAGCCCGTAGCAATAAGCAAAATCTCGAGATGTTAAAAACGATAGTTTTGATGCAAAACTTAACAAGAGAAGGCAATATCGAACAAGTAAAAAATGCGCCGAAGTTTCCTCGGCGCAGTTGAGTTTTCTGTACCGCGCATAATGCTGTATGAAACTCTCAGCCACGGTCCATGAAACTCTCAGCTGCGGCCCATAAGACTTTCAGCCACGGCCCGGTGGTGGCATGCTTTGTTAGCACCTATAGCGGTGCCAGACGCACGATTATGGCTGACTTTAACCTTAAATAAAAAAAAAAAATACTGAGGCTAGAGAGCTGCAATTTGGTGTGTTTGATGATTGGATGGTGGGTGATGAACATACCAATTTGCAGCCCTCTGGCCTCAGTAGTTCTTAAGATCTGAGGGCGGACAGAAAAAGTGCGGGCAGACAGACAAAGTGCGGACAGACAGACAAATAGCCATCTCAATAGTTTTCTTTTACACAAAACTAAAAACTTATGCCCAAATGCGCACAGATCGAAAATGCACTTCGATAAGTCTTGAAAATTTCCTGGGCAGCCAAACAGATAAGTAACGAACCAGAAATGATGAGAAGTGAATAAATCACTAAGAAAACTAACCTATAATAAGTAAATAAATAGAGAAATAAATAAGTAAACAAAATAAATAGATAAATATATGGCCAATCAGCTTCCTCTGACAGCATATCCGGTCTCGGCAGTAATCTTGAGTTTATCTTTTCACTTACGTATAATACCAGCCGTGTCTTTAATACCAGCCATGTCTGCAGGGAGCTCTCGCCGGATAATAAGTTGACATTCCTCGAGCCGTTGGATGGTTTTTGAAGAAGTAAATAATATGTTACGAGTGCGCTAAGTTGCACTGAAACCAGCAGGGTGCCCGGAGAGAGATTAAGTATCTTTATTTGGAAGTTAATCGGCATCCTCTTCTTCTTCTTCTTCTCTCTCTCTCTCTCTCTCTCTCTCTCTCTCTCTCTCTCTCTCTCTCTCTCTCATAAGCAGTTTACCTACCTATCTATATTTCTCCCCTTACCTCGATTGAGTTCAGAATCCTTTTATTTGGTTTGTAATTTCTCTCCATCTTTCTCAAGCAATTTGTCGGCGTATTTACATGTCTATACTTCTTCTGTGACTTTGAAAGAGTTTAGAACACTTTTATTTGGCTTGCAGTCTCTCTCTCTCTCTCTCTCTCTCTCTCTCACAGATATTAAAGGCCAAATAAAAGGTCCTAGATTCTTTCGAGTAAGAGAAGAAATATTTACCTCTCTCTCTCTCTCTCTCTCTCTCTCTCTCTCTCTCTTTATCTGTTCTTGTAGATATCTCTGTCTCCCTGTCTATCTGTCACAACATGCCCAAGAAAATGTTGAAAATAAACCAAAATAATCTCTAACCAACGGTTCAATACGTAGAAAAGTCACCAAATCTCGAAAGACGAAATAACAGCGTTAAGAGAAAGGAAGCTGCGGGGCGGGGACGGGGCGGGGCTTAATCGTATTTTAAATACCAGACTAATTCCCCAAAGATTCTCCACGTGACATTCACGAAAGAAATTCCCCACTGCGCAGGACACTTCGTCTGGTCCAGGGTGAGGCGTTGCGTGAGAATTAGTAAGAGCAATTTCCTTTTGCACTTTACCCCGTAAGGGGTTAGTGCCGTCAGCGCACCTCACGTGGCGCACTGAAGGCATTACTTAAGGTTCTTTGCAGCGTCTCTTCGGCCCCTAGCTGCAACCTCTTTCATTCCTGTTTACTGTGCCTTCATTCATACTCTCTTTCTTTCCACCCTCTCTAACAATTGCTTCGTGGTGCAACTGCGAGGTTTTCCTCCTGTTACACCTTTCAAACCTTCTTACTGTCAGTTTCCCTTTCAGCGCTGAATGACCTCATAGGTCCCAGCGCTTGGCCTTTGGCCAAAATTTTATATTCCAATTCCTTTTGCATTTTAGCGAGGTGGAGATAATGATTACAACAACAAGATTAATAGTAATACTAATAATAGAATTGGTTACTACTACTATTAGTAGTATGATGATAACATTTAATAATATAAAAACTAGTACCCTTATAGACGGTTACCCTTGTCCAGTCAGTGGCTGCGTTGAGGGTCAGGTTAATTAGAATTGTATCTCCTAAAGGTGCTGATAACTGATCATTTATAGCAGAACTACCAGAAGAAAAATTAAGGAGGTTCGCCAGCATAACAGCACAATAACATAAAAGAAACTGGTTTAGAAACAAAACGCAAAACCGACGTAGCACTAAAAAGAAAATCAAGAGAATAAACAAGTAATAAAAAATGCGCCGAAGTTTCTTCGGGGCAGTCGAGTTTTCTGTACAGCCGCTACAGCGTTTAATCAAGGCTATCGAAAATAGACCTATCTTTCGGCGGTCTTGGTATAATGCCGTATGAGCCGCGGTCTATGAAACGTTAACCACTGCCCGGTGGTGGCCTATCCTATATCGTTGCCAAAAGCATGATTATGGCTAAATTTAAACTTATATATTGAGGCTAGAGGGATGCAATTTGGTATGTTTGATGACCGGAGGGTGGATGATCAACATAGCAATTTGCAGCCCATTAGCCTCAGTAGTTTTTAAGATCCGAGGACGGACAGAAAAAAGTGCGGACGGACAGACAAAGCCGGCACAGTAGTTTTCTTTTACAGAAAACCAAAAGGAGTGAAAGTAAAACCGGAGATGAGAACTGAAAGAAAAGAAAGGAAATTACAAAGCAAAATAAAACGTAATTGATTGACATTAGAAAGCACATGATATGAATCAACTCACGGTTACTTTGTGGCGCCAGTGACTTCCTGCCTCAAATTACAATGAAATATAAGTTACTCGCAGTTGTATGGTACACTTCATGTTTCCTTTTATAGGGCACACTTCATTTTTTCATTCTATCCTTTTTGAGCCAGTGTGGAGATAGGGTACCATAGTGTGTACCAGGTATCATTGAAGGCAAAAAGCCATGAAGTTATTCACAGAGCAAAGAGAAATTGCTTTATGCAAATGTATATTGGTGTTACACATCAAAGATTTATAGAAGCGCTGTACAGGAGACACGAAATGCCACCGGGATTTACGGTTAACTGGAACATTAATACACACAGATTTGGGAAATCGTAAAATATACAGATAATTTGAACACACTACAATGTACTAATCTTAGGAACATATAAATTACTGTATAGGGATACCTAAATCGCTATTAAAATGGCTTTTCGATTACTGAATTTATCAAGACTGAAACAAAACAGTTTCGACTGTTAGTCTAATAGTTGTAGCTATCGCAATTTATATCTGACTAAAGTGGTCTTATAGCAGCAGCAGCACGGGCTCTTGTCCTTTATAAAAATCCCAAATATGCACCTTGAGATATCCGGGACGAAATATCCACAAACGTAAATGTCACTGACTAGGAATAAGACGTGGGCACAACTTTCTCACTAGACAAGTGAAGCTGTAATGAGGAATCCGCTCGGAAATTGGGAGCACTGACTGTGAGAGACAACACCCACTGATAAACAGGGCCTAATGGTAGAGGAAGATACTGATAAGGGTGAAGTTGTTAGGCAGATAAGTTAAGTTATCGTATATTTACAGGACAACTACGAAGGGATGTCTATAAATATCCTCGGTTAAGGGAGATAATTCTTTACTATACTTTGTTCTTGGAAGTCCAGAAAATGACGGAAAAATGTTCTTGGAAGTTCAGAAAATGATGGAAAAATGTTCTCTGAGGTCCAGAAAATGATGGAAAAATGTTCTTAGAAGTTCAGAAAATTATGGGAAAATGTCCTCTGAGGTCCAGAAAACGATGGAAAAATGTTCTTAGAAGTCCAGAAAATAATGGGAAAATGTTCTCTGAGGTCCAGAAAATGATGGAAAAATTTTCTTTGAAGTTCAGAAAATGATGGAAAAATGTTCTCTGAGGTCAAGAAAATGATGGGAAAGTGTTCTTAGAAGTTCAGAAAGTGATGGGAAAATGTTCTCTGAGGTCCAGAAAATGCTGGAAAAATTATCCCGGAAGTCCAGAAATTGACGGAAAAATGTTCCCGGATGCCCAGAAAATGATGGAAAAAATGAAGGTGCATCGAATAGTAAATTGTAAATCATGGCAGTTCGATAAGTTGGGATAATTTTCGATGCAAAGGAGGAGATATTTCTTTTATAATACTTCATTTATATCAGTTGGAAAGTCATGTGGTCGTAGTTTGCTTTATATAATAGATGAATGTAATTGTGCATATATTTATACATTCACGAACTGCTTTAGATCCGCACAAATAAAAAGGGAAATACACATATCGAACAATACTTACATATGAGGAAAATATGTTTCGGTGAACTGCTTCAGCACAGTTGCACCACGTTTCGAGAAGTTTTTTCGCCTGCCCAGTTACTTAAGAACATTTATTTTGTAATTTAGGGAGGAAAACTTGGAAAAAACAGTATTTAGTACGACTGTTACAATCTTTATGACTGCTTTCGTGACTTTTAATTTTTTTCCTTTCAAGCAACGTCTGTGGCATAACTTTCATTTTAAAGTTTCAGCTTGTAACCCTCACGTATTTATGTGTACACACACGCATATATATATATTGTTTATATATGTGTATATTATATATATATATATATATATATATGTATATATATATATATATATATATATATATATATATATATATATATACCATACAAAACACACACCATACACACATATATATATATGTATATATATATATATATATATATATATATATATATTATTATGCATATATATATTATAAGTGGTTCTTAAGGTTAAGTTATAAGAACATTTTTCGTCTTCAAATATATACTACACATATATATACCGGTATATATACGTATATATATATACAGTATATATTTATATATATATATATATATATATATATATATATATATATATATATATATATATATATTTGAAGACGAAAAAGTGATTCTAACTAAACCTTAAGAACTACTATTCCGATAGCATTCGCAACCCTGATCATGGAAAAAGGCATCGATGCCATTCGAATTGTACCAACAGCAACCTACCTGATATTTGAAAACGAACGAAAATCCACAAGTTACGGTAAATCCTTCCCCTCATTCCACTGCCACTATGAACTGCCTCAGGGGGCCAACTGTGCTGCCTTGAATTAGGGCGTACATTATTATTAGGGCAACGAAGGACTGTACAGGATGTGCCGTTTACTGCGTTGCTCATAATCACGCGGCCTTTGTCAGCGTCTTCTGCAGGCGAGGCGCTTAAAAGCGGTTTCGTGTCTTGATCTCGTCTGGGAGGAAGGAAGGTCCTTGGAAGGAAGTTAGCTGAGTGGAGCAAAATGGTGTTTCCGTCAAGTGAGTCACAGCGAGGTACCTTAATCTCTCTCTCTCTCTCTCTCTCTCTCTCTCTCTCTCTCTCTCTCTCTCTCTGTGGACATGTCCTTTGTCCCAGACTATGGCAGGTGCCAGAAGAGTTGAAAGACCCAGACCTACTTGGATGAGAACTGAGACGGGAGGATGGAGATAGGTGGAGATTTGTGGACGATAAAGCGCAAAAAAGTTAAAGAGATGGAATGTCACATTGGCCCCTTGCGTCGCACTTTTGGCGTTGGAGGCGATGATTTTTATTTATATTTATAATATTATATATATAGGTATATATATATATATATATATATACTGTATATATATATATATGATAACTATCTATATATATATATATATTAATATGTATATAAATAGTATACCTTAGTTTAACCAGACCAGTGAGCTGATTAACAGCTCTCCTAGGGCTGGCCCGAAGGATTAGATTTATTTTATGTGATTAGGAACCAATTAGTTACCTAGCAACGGGACCTACAGCTTATTGTGGAATCCGAACCACATTGTAACGAGAAGTGAATTTCTATCACCAGAAATAAATTTCTCTAATTCTTCATTGGCCGGTCGGAGAATCGAACGTTGGCGCAGCAGATTGCTATCCCAGAACGATACCAACCCGTCTGATGAGGAACTATATGTATATATATATATATATTTATATGTATATATATATATATATATATATATATGTATATATATATAGTATATATAAATATTTGTGTTTTACATATTTATGTTTATATATATACATATGTTATAAGGAGTTAGAACGAAAAAGAGATGCCCAACCCTAGTGTCTCTATCGACCTCTGCACCTCATCTTATTTGGCCATCTTGGGATTCCTCCTTCCCTCCCATATTGCACAATCAACACTGCACAGGATGTGGCCTCATAAATTCCTGCCCTATTGGGAGTCTGACGCAATATATGTCTGTTGATCAAGCAATTTGCATGTACGGTACGCGAAGTCAAATCGCATATTTTCACTGTCGATTTTTTTGGGGGGAGCCTTTTTTGATCGTGATGTCTTCTTGTCATGGTTGAATTGGAGCCTTCTGTAAATTAAATACTTCATTTTTAATGTTTCTTAATAACATTGTATAAAGTCGAAACGTACGTTACATTAGTTATACCTGTCATAATCGGGATGTAAAGTTGTGAACATGCACTGTATGTGGTAAAATTATGTGGTAAAATTACGTGGGACAAGATTCAACACATGAAATACACTATACATGCATACCTGTGCTTGCTCCGAAAATACAGGTTGCTAAATGTGTCTGTTTATCAGTGCATCTGAAGACCCGTATCCATTCCTTTATGCATCGTTGTGAAACTAAGCCCTTACTGATTGTATTTTGTAGAAAGAGCTTTGTGGTGATGGAAAATGTTGAAGCCCTTTTCAGTTAAGAATCTGAATGCCATCTAACATTTCTGAAATGGGTGCAGTCATTGTTTGTCATAAACGATGAAAGAGAGACATGTACAAACGAATAAATAAATACGTAAATAAAAATATGTGCTGTAGACTTATAATGATTAAGATAAGGCTGTCGTTCCACTTCCTCTGATACTTTCATTGCATATTGAAAAAATGGGCTAATAAAATCGGATATATATATATATATATATATATATATATATATATATATATATATATATATATATATATATATATATATGTATATATATATAAATTTTTTTTTTTTTTTTGCAATCATTTCCCGTTCTGAATCATTTCGGAAACAACGTTACCGTCTGGTATGTTGCTTGCTTTCAAGCGTATCCTCTTGATTTCCTGTAGGTGTCAGCTCGACCACTTGTCTGGCCAGCGGTTGCAGCGGATATCCGAGGCTGTGATAAGAATGACGTCCTCATCTGATAAGCTCAGGTCATCCACAGGTAAGACATTTCTCAATTATTATTATTATTATTATTATTATTATTATTATTATTATTATTATTATTATTATTCAGAAGGTGACACCTATTCATGTAGAACAAGCCCACGAGGGCCATTAATTTGAAATTCGAGCTTCCAAATAATGCGGCGTTCATTCAAAAGAAGTAACAGAAGGTAATGGGCAATACAGAAAGAGCATTAGTAGTTAATTTTAACAACGTGATGCGTTAATCAGTTTACTCTTAAGTCATTAATTAGATAATGCAAATATTGATAATAGATGATTATTATGTCATAATGGCGTTTATCGTTAATTATGACATTATGTGAGCATTGCATAAGAATGAGTTTTTTTTTTATCTTTTATTTAAAAATGTTCGGTGTACAATATACACAGTCTCGAGTTGCAATATTACATGAAATTTCCTGTAACAATGTTTCTCAGTACCTCACTTTAAACCTATCTTAAATTTGTCTTTCCTTTATTATTTTTATTTTACAAATGTTCATCATACAACATTTACCTTATATTTAATAACAATTTTCTTTAATCTGCAACCATACACAATTCATTCAAAATGATTTTGTAACACACACCTTAGGAATTTGAGTATGTCAACGAATAGTAAAAGTATATAGCTGAATAATGTTTTTGTTATTATTATGTTCATGATAATCCTAAGGTGTATTTCACCTATAATAGTTGAACTTGGAACCAAATGCATTGGTGTAATATACTCCGTCATAGACGGAAAAAAAAAGTTACCTAGTGTACGTCCGTTTGTTGGTGTACGGCGTGCACTAGCAGAATGGAGACCGGAGGACTTGCTGCCTTTTATTTGACAGAAAATAATGAACGTGTTTTCTGTTGAACCGCACCCATTGTTCGTTGCTCTCCTCATCGGTAGTAATGAAATATCCCCTTTGACTTTGTGCACCCAGACGATTTTCATATCGTGGGCCTTCTTTGTTCAGGTCTTCCATTTCTGAGTAACCTTCTGCGTTCTGTGATGAAGTTATACGTGTCTGACTTCCTTGTTCTTCTTTTATGTTATCTAGATATTTATATAATTACATTGTATGTAAACGAGTTCGTTTATTGTTTATTTCATTACTAGTGCTTTCTTTCTCACCAGTGTAGGTTTTCCCCAATGAAATTTCCGTTATTTGGTGCCGATGACCTTTGCTCTGTTATTTGGTGTCGATGGCCTTTGCTCTGTGATGCCTGTTTGTCATCAAACCAGTCGACCAAATGTACAGAATCTTCCCTTTAAAATAAGCATTCCTTTATCAAACCTTATATTCAACCTTTCTTTGGTTTCCGTTGGAAAAAGATCCTTGGTGTATGATGATAGTTCAGTATGTTGTTTTAGTATGTTGTAAACAAAACTTCTTAAATATCTTTGTAATTGAATTTACATTTTGATGACGATTTGAAAAACCCCAAAAATTGAATGGGTGTTTTGGAAATTTTTAATTAAAACGTTTCACACAGAAAGGCACGACTCGAACAAAAGATCCTTGATGTATTATAAAATTAGTTTAGTATGTCGTGAACAAAACAGTTGGGATATCTTTGTAATTGAATTTACATTTTATGACGATTTGAAAAACCCAAATGTTGAGTGGGTGTGTTAGAAAGTTTTAATTAAAATGCTACAAAAAAAAAAAAGGAACGGCACCATTCTGGGTCAGGGCGGAAATGACAGTACGGAATGACTGTACGTAAGCACTCTCTCTCTCTCTCTCTCTCTCTCTCTCTCTCTCTCTCTCTCTCTCTCTCTCTCTCTCTCTCTCTCGGATATTGGGTAAATAAACTCCTAAGTAAATTTACTGCTACGTATGGCAGACGTACTGTACATAGCTTATATAAAACTCATGATCTTAATCTTAGCTTCGTTGCATATGGGAGAAGAATATGTCTTTAATGTGTTTACAGATATATTTATGGGAGTATCATGTTTTGAAAGGCTGACGTGAGGAAAATAATAAGTGGGTCAGTGATTTAATAAGATATTAGGATAATAATACTAATTCAGTATTTTTTTCCTTTTTTGGTTTCAGTGCCTTTCCTCTTTTTTTTTTTTTTTGTTTGAAACCCTTCCCCTCCTTTGGTATTGTTGTTGCTTTCCAGTTTTCCATATTAATTTCATAAACGTATACATGACATCAGAATGATAGTATGATGAAAAAGGTTTCTAATGCGATATGCTTGAACAAACTCACGCGCACTATATATATATATATATATATATATATATATATATATATATATATATATATATATACACATATACACAGTATATATATTACATATAAGATATATATATATATATATATATATATATATATATATATGTATATATATATATATATATATACATATGTGCATGTATGTGTGTGTGTGTACAGCGCGCTTGTATTAGCTCACTCTTTAAAGAGGGTTCAAAACAAGAGTAAGGGTAAAGGTGGCAGACACACACACACACACACACACACACACACACACACACACACACACACACACACACGGAACTCTGTGCTTGCTTTACAGTTGAATTATATATGAAGACACCTTCGAAAAACAAAGTCGCATATGTAGCGAGTCACGATAACTCCCACAATTATATTAAACCTACAAGATAAAATAGTAAACGAATTTGTCTTTTAAATCCACCTGTACCAGAAACAATTTTATATTATCACATGGTTCCAAAAACAGTTTGTTTTAATACCTTATTGTACCAGAGACAGTGCAACCAACCACTGGCGAAGGTAATAAGATGGAGTAGAGGAGCGTAGCATAACCATTTCAAATCGACGATTCGACACAGGGTCTGGGCACGCCGAAGAAGAACAATGCCCCGATCCCTTTAAGGGGATGAAAAATTTGTTTTGTCCTTATTGGCAACGTGGCTGGTTAACCGTCCGATAATACTCTTGTAGACTTCCCGATGCATTCGTGTATTGGATTTGTCAGTTGTCTCCGTCCATTTGATATTAAGGAACCCGTCATTCCTACATGGGCAGGTCCTGTTAAGTCTCCCATCAGTGAGTGAGGAAAAAAAGTCTGCGAAGCTTTGGAACTTGAAAATGGAGGGTATCCTCAAGTCTTTGGAATCTTGAAAGGTACTGGTTAAGCAATTTTGGATGATAGGAAATGGATTGAAAAGGCAAAAGTCAAGGAAAATAGGTACTACAGGTTACAGTTCATGCCATAATAAACATCCACATTCAGAGTTAACTTCGTGGCTAATTTTTCAGTATTTTTAAATTTTGTTTTTATTGAGCCTCTATCTAAGAGTCATTGCTTCCTACGTTAATTACTCTGTGAACATTACGAAACCAAGAGTCAGCCGGTTAATCTGGTCTTCCATTTTCCGCTCCCCTTAGAGCACTCTCTTTCTCTCTCTTCTTTATATATATATATATATATATATATATATATATATATATATATATATATATATATATATATATATATATATAGTATATCACACATTACCACAGGTGAAAAATAAGAGAGACAGGGTGTAGGTCTTATTTTTCACCTATGGTAGTGTGTTATAAATGAATCACGTACAAAGTGATTATAATCATATATATATATATATATATATATATATATATATATATACATATATATATATATATATACATACATACATACATACATACATACATACATACATACATACATATATATATATATATATATATATATATATATATATATATATATATATATATAACAAAGACATGTAGGATGGTCACCATCATCGAAAAGCCCACTAAATGTTGTATATTTTGTAAGAATTAAGGTAGAAGATGGCTCATTTTTCAGTAGCGCAGAGCCAGTCCCAAACGAAACGAGTTTCTTTATTATTTGTTCATTTAGACTCAACTTCGAACAGCATTTTTTAAGATTTACTTATCAGTTATTTTTATATCAGTATTATCCCAATTCTGTGCTGAAGTTTTTTAAGATTAACTTATCAGTTATTTTTATATCAGTATTATCCTAATTCTATGCTGAAGTTTTTTAAGATTAACTTATCAGTTATTTTTATATCAGTATTATCCCAATTCTATGCTGAAGTTTTTTTAAAAGTTATTATATCAGTATATCAATTCTATGTGAAGTTTTTAAAGATTAACAGTTCTTATCAGTATTATCCCAATTCTGTGCTGAAGTTTTTAAGATTAACTTATCAGTTATTTTTATATCAGTATTATCCTAATTCTATGCTGAAGTTTTTTAAGATTAACTTATCAGTTATTTTTATATCAGTATTATCCTAATTCTATGCTGAAGTTTTTTAAAATTAACTTATCAGTTATTTTTCTTATCAGTATTATCCCAATTCTATGCTGAAGTCTTCCAGGCTTTAAGGTAGTATTATGTCCAATATTATTTTATTGAAATTAAGTATAGTGGTGTTTCGGCCTTAGTACAATTTGCATTACTTGTAACTGTTGATTTTGAAGATGCAGTAAACTGTGTAGGAATTCAGAACGAACATTTTGGAAAGGCAAACGCATGCCAGCGAAAGTATTAACCCATTACCGTTCACATTTCATTATTCCCCAGTCAGAAAAATCCGCGACAAGCTTGTTTAGGACATGGCGCATATATTATGCATAATCGTCCCTTTAATTGCGCGCGGGCTTAAGCCTCAGAGCTTCCTTACCTGAAGAATGACAGTGTCGTCAGGTAATGGCTTTGAGAAATTGACTCGCCCGATAAGGCAGTCCGAGTGAGTGTCCAGGATGAAAGCGAACCGCGCAAAAAAAAAAAAAAAAAAAAAAACACCATCGTCTGAAAAAAAAAAAAACTTGGGAGGGAAAAAAATCAGTCTAGGTTGTTTACACTGTGGCTGTGTTCTCGGGACGCCGTAAACCCCGCGCCCTTCTTTTCATTATGACTTCCCAACAAAGGATAAACCCACCATTTAAGTACCGGGCGGGAGGGCGGTGTCGCGCCTGCCTACAGGACCCTTGTCACTTTCGGCCGCCTGTAAAGCGATGTCCGGGGAGCAGTTATCAATATTCCTATCAACCTTCCTCCCTACCCCTTCCCCCCCACCCTCCACCTCCCGCCCTTATTCCGCTCCGACTTTTCTTTCTGTTTGTCTGTCTGTCTGGCTCTACCTGTCTGTCTCTTTTTTTTTGTGACAGAACCAGTCAGAAAGTAGCTATTTGTTTTTTATTTGGTTCCCTCAACAAAGTAGTCATACTGATCTGTGCAGAATCTTTGCGGTTTACTTCAGCTTATTTGATATCAGTTGTGATTATCTCTCTAATAAGTGCATGTTGTGATAACAATGATATATCAGAAAAATAACACTTTCCCTATGTTGCTGAAAACTGAAATGGAAGGGGTATGACATTATATATATATATATATATATATATATATATATATATATATATATATATATATATATATATATACATATATATATATATATATATATATATATATATATATATATATATATATGTGTGTGTGTGTGTGTGTGTATTTTCCTTTGTCAGTAGTCCTACGATCAGTGCTGAAAAGGCAGCTTTGTGCGATATGACACACACTTTGTCAGTAGTCCTACGATCTGCTAAAAGGCAGTATATAAGTGTAGTATATATATATGTATATATATATATATATATATATATATATATATATATATATTTAAAGTGAGCAAATGTATATAATATTTACATATATATATATATTATATATATATATATATATATATATATATATATATATATATATATATATATATATATATATATATATATATATTTAAAGTGAGCAAATGCCTGCAGAAGAGATGAGCATTGCTGTATGTTGAAGGGGCGGGGCGGGATTTGATTTGATGAGAAACTGCCTTGCGTTCTCGTAGCGGTTAGTGGATTATGTGAAATAGCAGTTATCAAGGAAGTTAGCCTATATCCTGGGTACATCATGAATTCACTATTTAAAGGATAAATATGACAGCTAATATTGTCTCGTTTTTTCCTCTTTAGCCTCTACCTATTAGGCTGATTATAACTTCTTGGAAACCAGAGGTGCTCGAGCTGATTCGATTCCTGAGCGTTCCAGAAAGCTTCAGACACTTTTCATTAAATCACTTTGTGCCTCTGTGGACCCGAGGGGGTAATTATTTAACCCGGTAGCTTTTCGATTGTGCTGGGTAGGATCAATTCAGGGCAGGTCATGGGACTAGCAGCCTCATTCGTAAAGACCTACTGAGAACCGGAAGGCTGTCACCTGGAGGTACCCTCATAAATAAATAAATAAATATATAATATATATTTATTATAATAAAATCCGAGTGGACCTGATCTTGTTTGTCCTCCCCCGGGTGACAGTGGGGGAGACATGACACAGCCCCCAACCCCCTGTAAACCGGTTTGTCCGTCCCAGGTGGGGGCTGGGTAGGTAGGGGAACGGGAGGGTAGGAGAGACATCCGCCCTCCTCCTGCAAACTTGTTTGTCCGCTCCTGGTGGGGTGGGGTAAGTAGGGGAACGGGAGGGTAGGGGAGACAGCAGCACCGAGTTCCAGCGCTCGTAGCGTGCCAACAAGCTCGTATACATATAATATATATACTGTATATACACATATATATTATATATATAGACTATATACAGTATGTATACATTGTTAAAAATTCAGATTTTTATATTATAAGCGTTGTCAAATACTAGTACTGAAAAACTTGGATCTCTCTCTCTCTCTCTCTCTCTCTCTCTCTCTCTCTCTCTCTCTCTCTCTCTCACCTAAGGCGTAATTTGTTACTATTTCTGTACTGAAATGGCAGGCGTCATGTACAAATTTCTCTTTAAAAGGGTGTTTTTACGTTGCAGCGTAAACTTGCGAAATATTTTTCTTAGTTCGAAGGTCGAATCGTGGGTTTTATTATCCTTTGGGTGACTGATGCCCGTTTTTCTTTTCTTCGTGATATTTAATGTTGAAATCGAACAGTTTATGGACCTGTAGACCCATTAGTAAACTGGAAATAGTCATATACCAGATGACTGGAAAGACTTCACTTTATTTGAAAATGATTAATCAAACTTTTCATTCAAACATATCTGAATATATAATACCTTTTCCCCAAAGGCAAGAGTATGTCCCTTTATAAAGTTATGAAATGAGGAACTATCATTTGGATGGTGTGCATTGGAAGTTTTGATTAGTTTGAAAACAACTCTCTGCGTTTGCAAATAGCAAGTTTTTTTGGTAATTTTTAAAAACGTTGTTATTGTGATGTTGGGTAGCTACCAACATAGACTGGGAGGGTCCTTTGAAATGAATAGATTCTGAAGTGATGATTAATCAAATGTGACAGATTGTTGCAGTTTACAAAGGAAGATAAATTCCTTGTGTCATGACGGTAAACATACAACTACTTCTGCCTGCAGCAGGTAATTGGAACACGACGTTTTTCATCTCCCGTGCCCGGGAAAGACGATACGCAACATCGAACCACACCAGTATACCCTAATACCCCGTGGCCGATACTCAAGACGTCCTTCGGCAGTGACTCTCCTCCCCCTCCTCCTCCCTCCTCCCCCACTCCTCCCCCTCCTCCTCCTCGTCCTCCTCCTCACCCTCCTGGAATAGTCACTTCAAGAATGTTAAGACGCACGGACACTCCTTCACAATTGCGTCGTGTTCGGAAAACTCACGCGAGTGTTTATTTTTTCATTTAAATTGTTCCTCTGTACTTTGTTATTTTCAATTGTGCTTTTTCATGTTCCTGTCACATTTAAACATGAACATTTACGCTATATTGAGGGATGACCTGAAGGTCAGATATCCTTCGGCATGCGTATGTCCGTTTTATGCGTATTCTTTAACTGAGACTTAAAAATCACTGTTGAAAATCACAAAAACAATAACAGCAGAGCAAACTGTACAATCTACACCTAGATTCTAAACATACCTCAACTCAAAATGCTTCCATCGATGGGTAGATCGTCTTTCCAGAGTTGATTATAAGCAGGAGTTTTGACCTTGCTGAAAATTGATACGCGTCAATCCATAGGCTGCGGTCGAGACGTCCTGATGGAAAGCTCTTGGGTGTCATCACTCACTTACGAACACGTACTCACGCACGCATGCATTCCCATCGCGAGAGGAACTCTTAAGAAGGCTAACACGATCACTGTGTAAACAAAACCGTCGTGCACCTGTTGCTTCTAAACTGGCATGACCTCGTCGACTGGACGGTGTTCGCGAGAGACGCAGTACTAGTGACGGACCCATCATAGCCTTCTGATGTCCGAGTGGCCTTGGAGAGCGAAAGTGGCCTGTGCGATCGGTGGGTACTTGATAGTACGGGCACGTCAGGTGGTTCTTCAGGGCATGGACAGATTCCCTTAACAGCACTCTGTACACATTTAAGATCCAGGTAATTGTATATTGTATAAAGTCATCAAGTAAAATACAGAAATGTAGCTACTGAATGTAGCAACGAGGAACATGTGAACAGGGACGCCGGGCATTTGAAAAAGTAGGGCAGTCATCAGTGTCTCAGTGGACTGCCTATTTGTGAGAGTAGGTTTGCTGTGCGCTGACCTTCTCGTGGTTGAGATTGCATTTCCTTAAATTCTAATAATCTCTCTCTCTCTCTCTCTCTCTCTCTCTCTCTCTCTCTCTCTCTCTCTCTCTCTCTCTCGTACATACACAACCACACACTATGTGTGTATATATATATATGTGTGTGTGTGTGTGTGTGTGTACATATATAATATATATATATATTATGTGTGTGTATGACGTACATATACACCCATACAGATATACATGTATATATAGTTATATATATTATATATATTACGTGTGTATATATATATATATATATATATATATATATATATATATATATATATATATATATATATATATGAAGAGAGAGAGAGAGAGAGAGAGAGAGAGAGAGAAGAAAGAAGAAAGAAGAAGAAGAGAGAGATTTTTCAGTGTTGGTGGTATGACTTTAGATGGGCTACCCATCCAGTTTTTAGGACGTATTTGCAGGGATAGTTCCCTTCCCCACCCTAGCTCCGACCTACAGCAGTCGACCGACAAGCAGGTGCACATTCCATCGTTAAGGTCACCACACTCTCAGTAGGATATATACTGGAGTTTTTCAAAATCGCTCTTCCTTGCCTGGATATCGAACCCGGATCCTCTCGAGTGCGAGGCGAGCATCGTGGACACTGGTTAAGTGTCATAACTTTGAAAGAACCGAGACGGGCATAATGGAAAATGTGTACATTGGCTACATTAAAAAGAGATGAGAGGAGGTAGAGTGATGGTGAGCCTTCCTCCTAAAATAACATCAAAATTATATATAGATTATATATATATATATATATATATATATATATATATATATATATATATATATATATATATATATATATATATATATAAAATACACACAAACAAATTTATATGTATATATATAATATGTATAATGTATATATTATACTATATTATAGTCTTTTTGAAACGTGGATTTCTCATTACCTTACTTTCCATTTCGGATTTTTGCTTTTGTCTTTTAGACCCGCTGATGTACAGTAACTTCCACATTATCTGTAGGATATTTTTTGCTTGTAAGGACCTACAATTATTTTTTGCTTCTGACCCAACAGACCGAATAACAGTGGGAGCCTCCCACTGGGAGGTCCTTCGCGGGGTAACACATCAGACTGGAAAATTCAATATCCCGTTAATAAAACTTACGGCTCACTATGGGCGTCTGATATGAGTGGACGTGGATCACAATTAGGCCCGAGATTGCAGCTGATTGAGCGAGCTAGATATCAACTGGTGGTTCCTTCAAGACAAACCTCGTCAGCCCTTGAACATTAAGTCTCTGAAGAAGCCAAATTGATTGATGGCATCCCCCGAGGAATACCAGTTATCAATTACATATGGCTGAAGCAGTATTATTATTATTATTATTATTATTATTATTATTATTATTATTCAAAAGATGAACACTATTCATATGCAACAAGCCCGCAGGGGCCACTGACTTGAAATTCAAGCTTCCAAAGAATATGGTGTTCGTTAGGAAGAAGTAAGAGGAGGTAAAGGAAAATAAATGAATGAATAGATAAAAATGTGTTAAAATACACGGAAAATAGCATTAGGGTAGTAATGCATTGCATTTTCGCTTGAACTATCGTTGGTCACTAAGGAAATCGATAAATTGGTGTCACGTTCCTCTGTAAGACGAACTATGTGGAGAGGGTTGTTCGTAGTATGCAAATGGGCGTTATCCCTTCAAGTCCAGGAATTTACATGATAGTTTTGGGCGCACGTGCTATTTTCTTCAGCATTGGCTGACTGTTGTTTGAACAAGATCGCATCATCATTGAATCTTGTCTGATTTTTTATTAGCCTAAGGGAATGTTGTCAGATGCGTGGTGTGGTCGATGAGAGCGAAAAAATAATTTAAGTTTGTAATGAAGTTATGAGAAATTGGCAATACTTTCGGGCTCCTCTTTCCTATTTTATGTGTACAGTTTTTTTTTTTTTTGCTGGATGTGTATTCTGTAAATAAATATTAATTTACTCATATGCATGAAAGGGAGTTATGTGTAATATTTGTAGACAAATGTTTCTTTTTTTTTTTTATCCAAACGCAAGGAATTGCTATAAACTTCATTTTACTTTGCAGGCGGTAAGACTCGTGAATAATTAGTTTACAAATTTATCTCTCTCTCTCTCTCTCTCTCTCTCTCTCTCTCTCTCTCTCTCTCTCTCTCTCTCTCTCATTTAAATACTCCGCAAATTATTATAAAATTCAAGATAAAGGTAGATTTGACTTTCCCCTGTGACCTACTCAGCATCTGTTGCATATGGAAATTCATGGGGCAAAGAGAGAGAGAGAGAGAGAAGAGAGAGAGAGAGAGAGAGAAAGATTAAAGCTCCCTCTCCGTTACTTTTCACTACTCAAGAGGTCTTTCCCCTCACAATACTTGACGTCTAGGGAAAGGTACGCACCGACCCCTATCCACGCCCATGGCACCAAGCCCTTATCGGCGTGGGATTAGCGTCAGTTTGCTTTACCCCCTTCCCCCTTCCCCTTCCCGCCCACAAATCCTTCTCGGCCTCTTCCCCTACCCTCCTCCTCCTCCACCTCACCACTTTCCAACAAACTAGCGGTACTTATCTCTCCATATTTGCTCGATGCCTCGACGATATAAAGTGCTCGGCAGGAGTCCTGGAGGTTTAACTTCGTCAGGAGGCCTCCTTCGTTAGGAGACCTAACTTCGTCTGGAGGATTTACTTCGTCGGGAGGCTTAACTTCGTCAGGAGACTTTTCTGTCGGGAGGTTTTCTTTTATCAGGAGGCTTTCATGTATCAGGAGGCTCTCCTTCGTCACGAGGCTCTTCTTCGTCAGGAGGCTGTCATTCGTCATGAAACTCCCCTTCCTCAGGAGCCTTTCCTGCCTCAGGAGCCTTTTCTTCCGCAGGCAGAAAATCCGTCAAACGACAGAGACAAGGGAAAGTCCGACGAAAGTCATCCATCGCTAAAAGTGACTTGCATCAGATCCGACGATGAACTCGTACCGCAAGTGCGAATCGCCTGAGCACTTAGCGGCCTCCAGATGACGAGAAGACGCGAGTTTATCAGCTGAGCGAAGATGGAGGATCGAGATAAAGAGTCCCCCTTAAGGCTCTCGTGAAAGCCCCACTACCCAGGGCGAATTATGATGAAGCCTCTAATGCAGTAATGTGCAGTTGTGTGAATTAAACTGTAATAAGGAGGACCCTGCTGCTTACATAAGTGTGTGCATCACCCTGTGTGAGCATATTCAGATTTGATTAGCATGGTGGGTTCACAGATCTCGAGATTTTTATTGGGAAAGGATGCTTGTGTGAGTGAGTCTGGATGTCTGAATGCACGTAGGTGTGTACGCAAGTCCTCATTCCCTCTGTGTTTATGTGCGTGGGCGCCTGTGTGTATACAGATATGTTTACAATATTAATGTTAATTAAGTAGTTTAACTAGACCTCTGTATGCACAGTAAAAACCGTTAGTGAAGGTAAAAGATTTATCCAGGTCAAAAAGGAACGACAGATTCGTCATATTTTTTTTTTAAACATTCCGGATTTCTACCAAAATAGACTTTTCTCTTATGTAATTAACAGAATTTAGGATCCATATCCCTAATCACTGTGACCTATAAAGATTTAGTTCTAAGCCGGGACAATTTTTTAACAGACCTGCGTAGTTACATTTCTCATACCAGCGTTTTTTTTTTTTTTATGAAAAGGTCAGAGCGGGTCAATTTGTGGGAGTTGCCTTTTAGACTCTGGTTGGGCCTATCTGCTGTCTTGTGTAAACACACTTTCAAGACAAAGGTCAGCCATCACTTCTTTTAAATGTCGTACAGGATTTGCCAATATGGGAATATGTCATTTATATTTAATTTGGAGAATTGTTTATTAAGAAATTCTTCCATGGAGCTGGAAGTTTAATGCTTTTGCACTTAATTTGAATGTACACTTCAAGTATTTGATGAAGAAACTTGTGCAGCCTTTGTACTCACACACATACTTATATATAATATGTGTGGGTGTGTGTATAAAGGCTGCACAAGTTTCTTCATCAAATACTTGAAGTGTATACTCAAATAAAGTACAAAAAGTATAAAACTGTTAGCTCCATATATATATATATATATATATATATATATATATATATATATATATATATATATATATATATATATATATATGTATATGTATGTATGTATGTATGTATGTATGTATGTATGTATGTATGTATATATGCATACATATGTGTGTGTACTCAAAAATAGTTATTGTATGTAAAACAATATACATCCATGCATTTATTTTTCTCCTTTGAGTTTTTACTTCTGGGACGAGGTTGCTAGACCAGCGCATTTGAAGTTTACAAGAACTCTCCTTAGCTTTTAAAATAATTAACTGAATCATTAACCGGTTTAGGGTTGAAAATGGCTTGAGAATGGAAAGGATCCCAACCCTCATGAAATAAAGAGTTTGATGGGGGCCGAGAGAAGGCAACAGTAACGTATACAGATTTGAATTACGATTATGAATATAGATCATTAGCAAGCAATGCAAGCAGGGAAGCTCTGTGCCAGTTCAAACGCAGCTATTAACGGTAATGAATTCTCTTCAGAGAAATTTAGATTTTCCTCATTTGTTTGAGAATAAATTGCCTTTAGCCCGCTTGTTGTATATCAGCTGATAAGATCAATCATAAACTTCACTTAGGAGTAGAAAAGTAAGAAAAAAAAAAAAAGGAACTTGCTACGGGTTTAAAGCGACCGAAATTGTAGACAAGATCAGCATTTTCTTCAGAGGACAGAGATATGAACGAACAATGGCGCTATAGATTACGAAGAATAAAGGTTGAATTATGGCGAGTGTTGTAGCTATTAGTTAATGTTA
This sequence comes from Macrobrachium rosenbergii, assembly GCF_040412425.1. Taxonomy (NCBI): domain Eukaryota; kingdom Metazoa; phylum Arthropoda; class Malacostraca; order Decapoda; family Palaemonidae; genus Macrobrachium; species Macrobrachium rosenbergii. The sequence goes on from NC_089791.1 coordinate 45,494,284, forward strand.
TTTACTCTAGAGCTCTTGAGACAAAATTTAGTTTCTTTTCCATTTTCACTACTCCAGCGCACCCAGCCATTCGAGTCATAAGGTTTCAGTGAAAATCTTCTGTTTTATATTAATGTAATGCCATGTAATCGCAGGATTATTCTTTCACTGTTCATGGCACTGTTACAAGATAAAAATCTTATCGCGTCGATTATGTAAAAATTGACACAAGGCCTAATGAAACTTTGTACAAGAATTGAGACAAATTCCATTGATTCAGCGAGGCTGCCAGTTATATTTTATGTTCCCAGTTGAATTTGTCATCAAAATGCAATAAGTGCTACATACTTTTACACAGATATTTTTTTATAATAATTATTGTTATTCAAGAGATGAACCCTATTCTTATGGAACAGGCCTACAGGGGCCACTGATTTAGAAATCAAGCTTCCAAAGAATATGGTGTTCATTTGAAAGAAATACAGAAGATAATAGGAAATACAGAATGAAGAAATCAGTTATTAGAAAAAACAAAGATAAATTAAGTTAATAATAAAAGGATAAACATAAATTTTATAAATTTGTCATTAGAAGAAATAAGTATAGTTAGTGTTTTTTGAGGAAGGAAGAAAGGGCATTTCGACTTTGCTGGTTAGGGAGAACTCTTGGGCCTCACACCAGGCCGCCTTAACCCTTGTACGAAGATCCGAGCCGTTTTGGGGCAAGGCCCCTCCCTAGCATAAGCCAGCTTAATCTAAACCAGCCAAGGTACATTGAATCGCTAGCATAAGCCAGCTTTATCTAAACCAGCCAAGGTACATTGAATCGCGTGCTCACATTTCAGTATCTTTTCTTATGCGTTACGATGTACAGAACTCGTTAAATGCTATTAGGAATTTAGCTTTCGACTCCAATTAATTTAGATCCCAAAGGAACCTTTTTTATGTTCCTTTTTCTTCCTATTAATATTTTGATTTTAGTTTCATATGAAAATTAAGCAGGCTCTCGGAAATTTCAAATATTTCTTTTATGTAATGGGACAACCAAATTTTAGTTATTTTTATCGAGTTATGTCAGAAATACTTAAGAACCTTGGTTCATCTGTTGTGTATCCCGCTAGTGCAGTCATCCAAACAACGTATTTAATAGTAATTGACGCTGTATATTGTATTGCATTGCTAAGATTAATTTGGCAGAGGAAACAGTGGTTATGTAATTAAAACAACAATAGTTTAACACTTTTAGATCTCTAGTTAAAATTAATGTTTTTTTTTTACATAAGTGAACCGTATTTTTAAAAACGGTTTTTATCTTGTTTCCAAAACAGATTCATCCCTTTGGAAGTAATTTACTTCAATAAGACGTTTTCGTTCATTCACAGAATAGATGGATAGTATGTTTTTTTATATATTTTCGGTTTGCTAAACAGCTGGATCTTTTATATATTTCTTCTCTTTGCCATTTAGCCTGTCTCAGGACATTTTTGGTAAGGTTCACATTGATCAGATCTGCGTTGCTGACCGAGATATGCATTGATCTTAGTAATACATTTAATCAGGTAAAAAAAAAAAAACCGGCATTTTACAACTTTTTTCAAAGGTAACAATATTTTTTGGGTGAACTTTGTTGATTCACAAAGCAACGCTGCTCTGTAAGGCTGCTCAGATATAATAACGAGTAAATAATAATTGTTACGTTACTTCAGTCTGTTTACATGGCAGTTGCATTGTACTGGGTTGGTCTGGTGTGCTTACAAGACAGTGTCATGTTTCGGATACCATTTGTTTGAGTCAGTTTTACGTTGAATTCTTAAATATGAACTAATGAAAGATTTCTGTTTTGCTGTCGGAAAGCCTATTCCCTATCAATTTTACTGTGTGAGTAGAAATGTAGCTCTTTTGACTACCCTGAATCTTTGAAGGATTTCGTAATCGTAGCATCATCTAAAACTCCCTTGACAGACATAATAGAAGAAAAAGAATTCTATTGTAGATATCAGCATTTATGGCTTACTTCGTAGTCTGAAGGAATGAATCAATCTCTTGCTGTTGATGTATCGCTCCGATTGTTGAAACTTCATCCTCTTTAGGAAAACGGTTATAACCAAAAGGGAACCGCCTCGATTGCAAAACCAGGGTATAGTTTTCGAATGAGAAACTTTAGAGAGCCATTGGCCAACGCAAGGGGCCATTGTTGTGACTTGAAAAAAAAAAAAAAAAAAAAAAAAAAAAAAAATCACTGACGAGGAGACACCAGAACTTTCAAAGCCTTTTTTCCCCATAACTTCTTAAAGGAAACCCATTAGCTAGGACCAGGTCATCACTTTTAAATTTCGACAATGGGGTCAACGACGGGAGGTCAAAATAAGGTCAGATCTTTAACACTCCTTTAACGGGTTGGAGGTAGGGGTTAAGGGAAGATAACGAAGAGGGCAAGAAGGGAGGTCCCCCTCTCCTCCCCCTACCCCACGAACACACGCATGCACACACACACACACACACACACACACACACACACAAAATACACACCCTTCCTTCCTCGCCCCTGCCATGCCATAGAGGGAGGGAGGGAGGGGGAGGTGCGTTATCGTGCAACATCAAGACAGGTCCAACTCATTGTTAAGTCCAGCTGTCTCATTAGGAAATCTCTTGCCTCCTCCTTGCAAGACAGTGACCTCCTCGTCTTCCCCTCCCCCTTCTCCCCTTCCCCTTCTCCTCCCCTTCTCTTTCCAACTCCAGTTATTGTCTATGGGGGTCCGTTCTCCACTCCTGCTCTTGCGGTCGCGTTTCTTATCTTCCTGACTTTAAGGATCATGCTCTGCCCAACAACACCCTTTCCTCTTCCTCCTCCTCCCCTTCTTCTTCTTCTTCTTCTTCTTCTTCTTCTTCTTCTTCTTCTTCTTCTTCTTCTTCTGTTCAAATCCTTTTACCAAAGGCCTCTTTCGTGAATAGAGTTTGTTCCTATTAGGAGACAGGGTTAAGTGAACGAGATGAGGCTCTTTTTAAACCGCACATTTTTGGCGTGGCTTATTTTTCATCGGGGTCAGCGGGGCGAATTTAAACTGGGCACATAAGCAAATTAATACGCCCAGGCTATTGCTTAACCCCAAGTTAGAAAGTA